>NW_021604631.1:3774058-3788980 GCF_004785775.1 Grammomys surdaster
AGAAGTGAGGTTTTGCTTTGTTTTCTCTTATTTTCTTTTTCTTTGTCTTTTTTCTAATGGAAGATATTGATCTTGAAATTCTCAAGCTTGCATACTTACAAACATAGGGGAAATCTCATGTAGATACATCCCATAACAGAACCATTATTCCTCTGCATGTGAGGATTTTGGACAGGATTAATAGAATAGTAAGTTGGCCCACTTTGATTTTTAGCAGTTTAATGCTTACTTGTATGCTGGTGTGTATCTTCTATTCTGGACATATTTATGCCATTCCCAAAGACGTGAATCTGGGTTTTCTTGATGCAACATATTGAGTTAAATACATTTCCAACCAGCCTTATAAACATATGTTTTCTCTTTTTAGTATGTAAAATTCTACAGATTCCAGCAAACATTTCATCCTGCCTAAATTGGAAGGAATTTTTTTCCTTCCTTTTGGCAAATTTCCTCGTCACTAGGATTTGTACAGAACTAATGCCAGACTTACTCAGTGTGGCGAACTTGTGTTTGTGCAACAAGCTTATCATCCACAATGAACACATGGCTTTTAGGCATAGAAATTAATCAGTGCTGGAGAGACGTCCTGGCATAGGTTCCAGGATGCCTGCTTGCATAAGCCTGCATTTGGGATCTATTATAGAAAGCAGGAGCCAGAGCTACAGAACACAGAATCCCAAACACAGTTATCTTGCTAGCCTCAAGCTTTTCATAAAGTGCCTAACCACTTGCAGGAAAATAGAAATATGGGTAGTTAAAATTTGGTTAGTAATGAAACTTCCTCACAGCCTTTATATAAGAATCAAAGACAACATTATATGTGAGAATAAACAATATATACCCTGCTGTATTTTTTTTTAAATTTGAAGTGGTTTCTAGTGAACTCTAAATATAGGAGGGCAACTATAAATTCAAAGTATAAGAGTCCAAAGTAGTATGAATACCTAATGTAAGAACTGTGATCTTTGTTGCTGGATTTTAATAAAATTATATATAATCATTATTTCAGTTGATTCATGAAAAGACATTAAATCAGTCCAATCATACATGCTGTTTGTTTGATTATATTGCTCAAGAGACACAGTTAGTCCTTAGATGACAGTGGTAGGAGATCTTTTTCTGTGTATCAAAATCGAATACTGCCTGTTATGTTGAATCATGTGGCTTTCTCAATAACTTACTTTAGAGTCTAACCAGATCACATTGGGGAGATATAGTCTAAATAAATAAATTTGAAAGGATCATCTAGGAATCTTGTTGGCTGGACTTGGACACACTGAAATGTGCCGGGATAAATAAATTGTCTGTTGGCTATCAGTGAAGAACTTTGCAAATTGCAAAGTATTTTGTAAATACAAGTGACAGTAAATTTTACCACTTCCATGCCTTTACAAACCAGGAGGCTAACAAAGAGGCTTAATAGAGTCATAATCAATAATAATAATGGCAAACCTAACGAAAATCTGATTTACTGTTGGGAGCTGACTCCTAGCAGAAAGAGGCTATCATCTTTGCAGCCATCTTGAGCCATATACCCTGACAAAGGACTTATTTTCAGCAGCCCACAACAGATGAGCACACTCTGATAAACATCTTCATTCTCTCACGTGTCTTCTTTTGTTGTTTAATGTCCCCAGCTGCAAGGTACAAATGGTAAAGTGTCTTCAGCTGCACTCCCCTGTTTATACTTATATACACCCATGATTTCCTTTCAATAAAGGGGACTTGAACAGACTCTCTGTCTTGTCACCATTCTTTGCATCTCTTGCCCTTCCATCCCCACTCCCTCTCTTGCTAGACCCTGACCCACAGACCGGAGCAGCAGCTCAGGCTGAAACAATTTACCTTTTGTTTCTCTTTTGTTAGGAAATAACCATCTTCCCAAACATATATGTCTCTATGTCAACATCTAAACTCAGAGAAGAAACATTGGTTAAGAAACAGTCTCTACAATAAACCTGCTTATTATTGACAGCCAGGCTCTCACAGTAACAATAGACCATTGGTTTATGCAGCAAAACCCAAATAGAAAATAAATGCAAACTTTTGAGCAAATTATCTATATATTTTATTGTGACTATGTATGATCCTTTAGAAAGCACTAGCAATTAAAATCAAATCAATATCTCATTGCAAGGACCCAAAAACCAGAACTCTGCCAATTCAGTTCCTTTTTACACAATCTTTGAAGCCCTTCCTTGAGTTGAGTTTAACACAAGATGTATTTATTTAACTGGGGCATCTTCCTTCTGTGAAGATATCCATTTTATTACCATGTTTACTAAAAGCAGAGGGAAGGGTTTTGCTTTTTGTGTTCTGTTTTCTTTTTCATTTAAAAATGACTCCCTCAAAAATTAATAAAATGATCTTCATTGCTGCTAAGAATAAAAAAAAAAATGTTTGCTCTGCAATGGACCAGACAGAAAACATCTCTGTCTTCAAGGAAAAATAACAACACTCACAACAGAAAAGCCACTCACTCTTATTTACTCAGGAAAGCACCACTCTAAGTTCTTCCTCTGCATCACGAAACTGTCATGCAGGTAAACTCACAAAGCCTTTCTCATCACTTCTATCCATTAGATCAAAAAGATGAATGCAGTGATATTAATAACTGTCTGAATGCCAGAGAGCTGGCTGAAAAGCTAATAATAAAGGATTTTTGACTTCTGAGCCTAAGCTTTGAGTAATATCAGACTAGATGCTTGTAGCTTCCTTGTAGAGGCTCATCAGTAGAGTGGTGGGACAAAAGGTAGTATATGAAAAAGGTAAACACACACACACATGGAGTATTTGAAGACTTTATGGAAGTGATTTAAGCTGAGTCCCATAGATCATGTGAGACTTGGTTTAGTGGAAGAGCAGGGAGAAAAAAATGGAGAAAATATTCCAGAGAAAGCAATACATGTCCTCCTCATCTATGGCCTAGACATAAATTTGAGGTAAGATACAGAATTAAAAGTGGTCATGAGAAAAAGATCCCACTGTGTATGAAAGGTCTTGCACCACCAATATGAACATTGTAGACAAAACAAATTCCATTTGTGAGAAAAAACAAGACAGCGTTGGATTACACTGAGGTCTGGAGGTGTAAATCATAGTGAATTGTTGTTCTCTCCTACAACGCGTAATAGATGTCTCTGGACTCTCTGCAGAGCTTAAAGTGCCTTCAAGGACTTTCTCACCTCCACCAGCTTATCCTCCAGCTTTATTTAGTCATCTTATCCAGTGACACTTGAAATATTGTCCTAATTAAAGCGCTGACACTTTAGGGGTACTGTGAAAATTCTCCTGGAAGCATGCCCTCTTGTCTTTCTCATCATGAAACTAGGAGAAGAGTTTAGAGACTCATCATATTTTGAATCTTTTTAAAGCCTCTAGCAATTCATAGCATCATCTTTCCAGTGAATGATTGTCAGATCCGAGGTGAAGGATCGCAGTGCAGGACACAAAGGTCGGCTTTTGTAGCATTTTTATGCTTTTCAAAATTTCCATAAGAAGATAAGTGCTGAAGGATCAGTGGTCTAAACAGCTTGGACACCCACTGCTGCCTCACAGGCGTGTGAAATGCCTCCGTCTGACTCATGATTAGAGATGTAAAATTGTCATCTCGCTCAGGATTAGAGCTTGACATTAAAAGTATTTATAACGCTTGTGAACAGAAACTGTGGGCTTGGCAAAGCTTCACTGGAAAGCCAGAATTCTTAAGAAGAAATTACTGCAGGTTGAAAGGGTTCTGGGCAAAATATCTAAATATGGAGAAAATAGCTAGCTATTGTGACACCTTCTAATTATTTACACATATTTTTTAAGAGTAGATTATGCCTTATCTATCTACACAAGAAAACCATCCTAAGTTTCTTCTCATCCTGTTCTGCAGTAGGAATAGTTGTAAAACTATTCCTACTTTTTCTCTAGCTGGTAATCCAGTTGGGATATTGGCATATACTGTGAATTTGCTTAAGTGTTTTAGAGATATTTGTTAAATGCTTATAGACAGACTGCTAAAATTATGTATCTAACCCTGAGAGAAATATGATTTCTGTAAAATTAAAAATAATGATGACTTGGAATCAGGCAATACTGCTATACCCCTCAAACATGCAGGTAATTCCATATTCTTGTTTTATGACTGTGGGGAACCCTGGACATGAAATAAGTTCCCCTGTGTGGTTCTCATCTTCCACATATTCAACAGATGAGTCGCAGCACAACCTAGCAATTAAGATAGAAGTTTCTAGATTTTTTTTTTTTTTGGAACAAAATATATAGAGAGAATCTCCATCAAATCCTTGTAATTTTTCAATTCTTTTTCAGACTTTGGCTTTTACTTAAAGAGAGCTCAAATACTTTTAGAAAGAAGCTCAGTTAAATTTCCCATGTCATGTGCTGGGTGAGATGTGTTTGCTGATGTGACCGCTGAATCAATTTTCACAAAGGTTTTCAACTCAATACCTGTTGACTGCTAATGGCAGCTTATTTATTTTTCTCTCCAGCGTAGGGATTTCATATGACCAAATGAGGTCATTTCGAGAAAGCAGCCCCTGCTTCTTACCATTTCATTAAATAGAAACATGACGACTCATTTAGGAAAGATGAATTCAGAATCTTTAAATTAGACAAATCTAATTTCATGGAAAAGTAATCAAATGTCCTTGCATTTAGTCCTCATTTTTGTCGAAACCCTCCCAATGCACTCCATTGTCCAGGAGACCAGCACTTGTATTCACTACACAAATCATCCCAGAGGAATCCAATCATTGTCTGAGACTTGTGTTATGTGCTGCAGGAAGAGGTAGTGTTTGGGTACTAGAGGTATTTCCATGGTTCACTATTTGGATTAAGTGAATCTTTTTTCACTATGCATACCCCTTCCCATGTTATACCTTAACATAAATCACATTTATGCTCAATTGTACATTGACATAAGGTGATAAATGGGGTATTTTCTCTAAAAGTTATATTTAGAACACAGCTTTGCCTTATTGAATATGCACCCCTAAACCAGTCCAAGTCAGATGGGACTTCACTCTTTCATACATAGAAAATTCAGGAATATGTTAAAATAAAAATGCCCTAGTTTCCTGGTAATTAAGGGAAGAGGAACTTATTTCACTGCTCAGAGAGAGGCATATTTTCAGCTCATCATAGGTAGAATGTCTAGCTTACTAACAGGTTGCTAACTGAATGGTTCCTGTTATGGTCTCAAAACTAGGAGCTAACACCGAGATGTTGCAAAGTTATAAAATTTATCTTACTTGAAGTCTCCTACAAGCAGTTTTTTTTTTTAAGTTAAAACGAAAAGTTCAGGAGCATTTTTATATAGCAAACAAGGAGGTGACTGCAAAGAGGAATTTTACAGTTATTTCTATGCCTATGAAGAAAGTCCATGTCGTGGTTTATAGTCAGAGAGTTCCCAGGACATACCATGAAAGAGTTTATGGTCAGCCAGTTCTCAGAACATAGTATAAGACAATGGAAACAACTCATAACTTGTAAATCTTAAGGTTATATTCGCTATGATGATTAGTCCCTCTTAACAAAACAATGTCTGCACTGTGACTTGTGAAGTGCCACTTAGCACTGCGCCTGAGCCACTGCCCTCTGTGAGCCCCAGCATCTCTTGGGACTCCTGGCATATACAGAATTCACTCATTTCAAGGAAAGGATTTGTTTTTACCCCAGCTTTCTTAGAGTACAGTCTTCTGTCTTTCTGCTTTTAACTTCCCAAAGGAAAACAAATTTTAAAAATGCTGAACTTCAGCTTGGAACATGATTAAAGAAAAACACATAGGGAACAATATAGAAATAAATCAAATTCTATCATTATATTTAACTAGGGGGAAAAAATGGAGTCAGCTTGCTCTTAACAGGCCAGAGAGGGGTGTGTGTGCACTGGATATTCAGGAGAGTCCCAAGTTTCTAAAGAAATAGCCCAATACAAGAGGAGCCTCAAGCTTCTGAACTATCTTCTATGCTTGCTTGCCTCCCCAATACTCAGGAGCCTGGGTAAAAGGATTCCAAGTTTGATATAATCTGTACTAAACAGTAAGCCAAAGGTACTCTGAGATGCACAGCAAAATTCTCAGTCAATCAGAGCAGAATCCAGGTCTGGGTTCTCCATACTAGTCTAAAATGTATTCCCTGATGATGAATTAAGGAGTCATTTGCTTCAGTAGCAATGGTCTGAGAATGGGGTTTAGGTGGAGCTCTTAATTCACTGTGCCTCAGAAGAGAGTTTCAAAGAAGCAGCAGAAGGATACACATTGGGAAGTTAAGCAGAAGGAAGAATGTATTCTAAGAAAGCTGGGGTAGAAGCAAGTCCTTTCCTTGAAATGCATGAATTCTGTATATGCCAGGAGTCCCAAGAGATGCTGGGGCTCACAGAGGGCAGTGGCTCAGGCTCAGTGCTAAGTGGCACTTTACAAGTCACAGTACAGACACTGTTTTGTTAAGAAGGACTAATCATCCTAGTGAACATTCTTATCCTCAACTGAGAACACAGCCAGCATTGGAGTCCTCTCTGTGCCTTCTTAACTCCAGAACCCATCTCTGTAAAGGAGGGGAGGTCTTGAAAACCAGTGATTTCTTCCTTTGGATTCTCTCTTTTCCTCTTCAATATTCTGTTGTTTGGATATCTTAGCTTGAAACAATACTTTCTTTTCTCTCCTATTTTTCTTTTCTTGTCTATGCCATTTGATTGGAGGGGTTTGTTTTTCAAAGTTTTTAATATTCTAAAATTTTATTCCTGGAAAATTAAAAAGATTTGTTTTTAAACAAAATTTAAATTCTTTCTATTGTGCCTACAGACATTCAACACCAGTGGACATTAAAAATGGCTCAGAGCCATTGAGGGATGAAGTGACATCATGGAATCCAGTTTGTTGTAAGTCACAGCTTCTCCTTGTGTCTTAGAGCTGTTCTTAGTTATCATCCTCTTCTCATTGGCTTTTTCCTCTCCATCACCATGATTCTCCATGATCCTCAGATGCAGAGACCACAGCCAAGATATTGTGATGTACTTCTCCAAGTCTGTGAGTCAGAATCCTTATAATTAATGTCTTCTTCCACAGTGATGTTCCCCTTCCTTGAAGGAAATTATATTTTCTTGGAAAAAAGAAAAATGTTCAAATGTATCAGATTGCCTAGAAATGAAATAGGTGATCTGAGAAGTCAAAGCTATATGTTACTAAATACAAAAGCCAGTACTGAGTTAATCCAAAGACCTTTTAACTATATTGTTCATGTTGCTTCTATTTTCTTTCAGTCAAAATAGGATATTAAGAGAATAAATAAATGTGACAATAAGTAATACTAATATAAATGATGAAAAATTAAAGAAAAGACAAGTAAAACTGGCCATAAAAATTTTTAGAAAATGTATGGATGCACATCCACAGATACAGACACACACAGAGACAAACACAAGAAATGGGAGGCAAACATATAGGACACTTTAAAACCTGTCATAGCAAACCAATGAATAAGCCTATAGAAAACCAGTGAATAAATTTGTAAACATATAAACAAACAAATATTTAGGAAATTTTACACAATTTTGATTATAGTGCTATAAATTTGGCTTACACATGCTTGGGGGAAAGTTAATATACATAACTTTCCACAGTTCCATCCATCCCTGCTCTGTAGGTTAATATATGTATGTGTATGTGTGTGTGTGTGTGTGTGTGTATGTATGTATATGTATGTATGTATATGTATATATATATATATATATATATCCTTTTAATGCATTAATATCATAGTGTAAGAGTGAGGATTAATTCACTTAATTTAATCATGACAATGATTTACAATATGGCATCCACAGGTAGAATTGTGAATTTAAGAGATGCAATAAGATAAATAACAGGGAAGACACTTCTTGCTGCCACTAATTATAGTAGAACATGGGAATGAAGCCCTGTGAACTGAGCGTTTCTAGGATGCATTGGTCTCTGCTCCTCTAAGTGTCTTGCACATTTACATAAGCAAATGATGATATCTATATGATACCCGTTGCTCCCATTCTCACTTCAGCTGACATCTACATGGGAGCTGATTCCTTAATTGGAAGATGTCAATGTTTACTATCTGGCAGTCCTGCGGGCTGGAGCTATTCTGCTCTAACTGGACTCTTGCCCTGTTCCTTGTAGCACAAGGAAGTCCTAGAGTATTCAGTTCAATAGTGATTCTTTACATACTTGTTAAAAGAAAAAGAAGTGGAAGTATTAGAAGTAGTAGTCTGTGGAGAACAAGAATTGGCGAGCAAGGGATTTTTAGAATAAAGGAAAGGGTCTTCTGTTATAAGCCTTCTACAGTATACATTTTAAACTGCTTTCACAGTTAGTACCTTAACAAGATATATAAGTAACGTGATAATGAACAAGTATTTCCAATGAAATGCTAATTGACTACACCTGGAAACTGTAGCAGAATTGTAGGTTAATCATACAGGAAAGTCACTACTCAAGCCATCAGTCAAGAGTAAAAAAAAAATGACAGATATTTTTAGATGTGAAACTTATAAGATTGATTTTTTTCATTAATCCTTTCTTAGGAAAGTACTAATATGTACATTTATAAAATCAGAAAAGACAGAGAAAGGATGTCTTAAAAAGAATGAACTAAATCCATGATGGAGGTAAAGACAGCATCTACAGAGCAGGTCAGGGATGGAGGGGGTTGAGATAGAGGAAACTAATTGAGAATATTGACACAGCACAGCCTGTTGATGTTCCAAATTAAACACTGGAAAGGCTCAATAATAAATGTGCAACAACAGTGACACAGCGTATTAAAATCCCAGACCTTCCCTGGAGAAGCTACACCAATGGAAGGCGTTTGAATTATTTATCAGCCTAAGAACATTGTCTAGATAGTAAGACATATCTGCCTGGCTGTCTGTCCATGACACATCCCTACAATGGAGCAATAAATTTCTCTTGAAAAGAATGAGGCACATCTAGATTCCTGATGTAAAACAATAGCCATCATAAACTGAGAGTATCAATAACAGCAGTAAAGAGCTCTGGGAAAATATAATTTGGATATAGTTTGAGTTGCTATTAATTAATAACTTCCCTCCATCACATCATCCAAGTATATTTGGGAAGGGAAGAAAGTGGGGGCTGAAACTTGAACATGCACTGAACAAGGATAACAATAAGCATGGCAAAGTGAACAGGGGAACACCTATGAGCCTCAACCTACACAAAGAACTACAGACAACTAAGGAATGCTAAGAAAGGGGAAAATGGTGTATTACACTGGAAGCAGCACACCAATTGCTTATCTGATACCAAATAGTCCTGGAAACATAGATACAATAATGTTATATGAACTGGGAAGTCTATATTTAGTAATACATATACATATATTCATGTAACAACAATGAATGAAAAAAGAGGTCATTAATTTGAAAAAGAGCAGAGAATATATAAAATGATATGGAAGCAGAAAAGGAAAGTGAAATGATATACCTATGTAATAACCCCCAAAAAGAAATAATAAAAATATTACAAGAAATAATTGTGCAAAGGCACTTCAGGAGGCAAATGGGTAGAACTAAGGATAGTTTACAGCATATCTATGAAATCATAGGAATAATGAAATACAATATGTATGTACATGACATACATATTGGTATTTTTAAAAACCAATAGCACCTGGGAAGATGGTCCAATGGCGTGGAGTGATCACTGTTCAAGTGTGAGTAACTGAGTTTTAAATCCCAGAAATTATATAAATCCAGGCATGATAGCATGTCTGTAAATTCACTGTGCCTATGGCAAGATGAAAAATGGAGACAAGAGAATTCCTAAATTCAAAGTCTTTAAGAGAAATTCAAAGTCTTACTAGCTTTGGATAGGCAGAGCTGCACAAGAAACTCTGACTCAGGCTGGGGAGATAGCTAACAGCTAAAGCACCAGCTGGACAAACATTAGGACCTGGGATCGACTCTCTAGCACCACGTAAACAGTGTGGTGTATAATTCCAGTGTGCTGAGGAATAATCTCTGCTCTGGAAGAGTCAGAGGATACTGGTACTTGGTGATCACCAGTCTCGCTCTAAGTTCAGTAAGAGATTCTGTCTAAAGGAATTAAGGATGACAGTAATGGAGAATGACATCTAAGGTCTTCTGTCCTCACTTGTCCATGGACACATTCACCACAGCTGCACATTCATATGCAACACACACACACACACATCCATGTTGGCCTAATGTTATTATGCACTGTGTAAAGAATATCCTTGTATTATTCAAATGCTGATTTCTCTACCTCAGTATCTCCTTGCAATTCAGACATGGTATTGTAATGCTTATTCTAAGTATCTCCTGTCTCAGTGTTGTGTAAACATTGCTCTTTATTTATTCTCTGATTTGTCAATAAAATCTGAGCAGCCAGTGACTGATCAGAGAACAGAGTAGGGTTGGACTTCTGATTCCAGCAAGGGAGGGGTAGAGAGAGAAGAGGGAAGAATTTGGCTTCAAGGGATTCAGGAGCCACCTTGAAATCACACCTGGAACAGAGAAGGCTAGATCAATATTAAAATGCAAATATCTCTGGGATTTTGGCTGGGAAGTAGTCAGACTATTCTAGAGCATTAGAATAGATTAAGAACTGCTCAGTTATTGTGCCATAAATCTTGCTAATAAATTCGGTTTCATTTAATTGAAAGATAACTGAGATTAAAAAAAACTATCACTTTTAGAACTGCACTAACACTCATGTAGTGAACATAAAAAAGAACCCTTCCTCAAGGACTGTGGAAGGTGAGGACCCACACTTGAAGTGTCCTCTAACATGTGTACACTCTACATATGTACCATGACATATGTTCACTGACAATTTCACACATGTACATACACATACATGCATGCATAGACACCAAACATACACACACACACACACACACAGAGTCATGAGAATGTTCTCTAATTCTATAGTATTTACATAGTATGATTATTTCATGCCTTTTCTCTTTATTTTTGAAATAACCTCACACACAACATCTGTTTCTCAAACCTTCAGCTTCCCATTCTGTTGTATGCTTTATCAACTAATAGAACCCTTTGGAAAACATAATGAATCTTACTTTCCAACCACTCAAGTAGAAATCTCTACTGTTCCCTCACCCACCACCTCTGCTTGCAAAGCATTGCTGTTTGGGTTAATGGCCTCTCCACCAGGAAGAGGAGTATCCTGTACTGCAGAACTCTTCCCTTCCTGAAGAAAATAAATAAATAAACAAATAAACAAACAAATAAATAAATACTTCCCTTTCCAAATCTCTCCACCCATTTGTTGATCTATATGCCTTCGTTTTTCTAGGCGCAGCCAAACCTTCTTAAGTGTAACTGGATTGTGTTCATTAAGTGATTCATTTTCTCTGAGGACACTCCTCAAGGTTCCACTGAAGTGTGACTCAGGGAACTCCTACAGTTACAGCCAATCAAGACACAGACTCTAAAGTCTCAACTATCATACTTGAGGGACTCGATTCTCCTGCTTCTTTTTAGGACAGTAGTAAGTCGGTACTCAGTTCTAACATGCTAAATCATTTCGTAATTAGGTAGAATCCTACTTATAATTCTGATTTATGTGAAGCTGAGATTTTCCTTCCCACTAATGGAAAAAGTAGTTAATCTGGGCTTCGATTCCATAGTCTGCCTGTGTAGAGACTTCTAGCAGGTGGCAAACAGCAGGGATTTGGTCTCTATTAGGTAACAGATGTCTAAGAGTTTTGGAGGCAATATTTATGCTTACCCTGAAAATCCTATAAACGCTGATATTTTGAAATGCAGGGGTAAAAGTAATTCATCATTCCTCACATTCACAAATGGAATGTTTGTGCTTTATTTGCATGAATTAAATTTCTATATTTTTGAAAATCAAACCTTGTTTTCTCCTCTTTAAGACTAAACATGCTTTTCTACTCTTTTCTTATGTAAATTTCTGTATTTGGAAAATCAAATCTTCTTTGTCCTTTCCGAGCCCAGCTTTGTCTTCTAATTTTGTAATTATGACCACAATAATTGGAAAAAGATAAGCTGGATGATACTCATTTGTAATGAATGGCCTCTTGGAGGAAGTTCTGATCTCAGCAAAGTATAACATTTAAGTAGAGCTTTACACTGAAATAGAGGAAAAGCCTGACGATGAAAGGTATACTTATCTTTAGTTGACACACAGTACAGTTTCTTTAGACAATCCAGCAATTTCAAATTACAAGAGGCACTATACTTCTTTTACAACTGTGGTGGAAAGAGAGGAAATAGGAGCCATCAGGACACTCAAGTAAAACACATGAAGAGTGTAGTTGTCATATAAACATATGGAGCCTTACTATGGTATAAGTAACATACAATAAACGTCACACATACCAAAACTGTAGGCTGAACCTTTGATACCTATGTACATCCATGAATCTATCACCACAACCAAAATATGAAACATATCTATCATTCCAAAAATTTCATCAATCCTCTCTCCAAATCCCCCAAGCCTTTGATCTACTTTGAATCTCCAGATTTTGAAACATCATTTTGAAAGGGTTTGTTGTTGTTGTTGTTGTTTTGGTTTTTTTTCTGACTTCTGTTTTTTTTTGTTTTTTTTTGTTTCTTCTGTTTTGTTTGTTTGTTTGTTTTGTGCTGTATACTGACCTCAAATTTTTCTTTTGGCATATACTGACCCTAAAATTACCTGTGTCATGATGCATATCAATAATTCATTTTCATTGTTAAGTAGTATTTCCCTGTGTGTGGATGTACCACACGTGGCCCACGCACATGCTGATTGGACATTTTGTTCTTTTAATAGTGTGAATGAATAGAATAAAAACTACTAAGAAAATTCACTTTCAAATCTTTGCCTGAACATGTTTTGATACCTCTTAGTAGGCACCCAAGAAAGGAATAATGGCTGTGTCAGATGGTGGGTTTGTGTATCACTCTTTACTAGTAATAATATGTTAATGTAATAAATATACACTAGCCATTGGGAATAATATATTCCTAAAGCCAATGAAATTTTTGTTTATACTTTCCATATAGGATTTATTGTTTCAGATATTACATTTAATGCTATGACACAATTTGAGTTTGTTTTATGTATAGCGAGATGTATTATGAAGATTGTCTTTTTAAATACGAATGTCTGATTGTACTAGAAACTGGTTTGAAAGAATATATTTTACTAAATTTTCTTGGCATCTTTATTTGTAAATCAGTTACACATGTGTGGGTGTGTTTCTTGGCTCATTTTATTTATTCTGTTTTTCTATGTTTGCACCAATAACACATGGTTTTTTTTTTGTCTGTATCTTTATAATAAGTTTTGAAACCATTTAATGTTGATCCTTCTATTGATTGTCATTTTTCAAAGTGTTTTGGATACTTTGAGTCTTTTGTGTTTCCATGTGACTTTTAAGATGCCTGTGTGTTACAACAACAAAATGTTTCCTGGGATTTTGGCTGGTACTGTGCATCAATAACCTCACATCATAGTAACTTTGTCTCTTGATTCATATATCTTTCTACCCTATGCAGTGTTCTTTAGCTTGTCTCAGTCAGCTCTATATGCTCTATAGATGTCTTTTAACACTTTTTTTGTTTGATTGACCAGTAAGCATATCACATTTTTGTTATTTTGGGGGTTGCTTTTTAAATTCCCAATTGTTATGTGTGTACATGAGATTGCTGTACCTTGCCTGCAAATTTATGGTTACTACCAGAAATGTGAATTTCAGAGTATGAACATTGTTCCTCTTTCCAACATGATGATTTTTATCCCATTTTCTTCTGAGCCTTTCTGATTCATAGTTATTGTAAGAGTATACAAATCTATACATTAACTGAGGATGTTGTAAAGTATAAACAGACCAATATGCAAATAAACTAAGTAAATCTTTTATTTAATGCATACAATATAAACATTTTTTAATGCTTTATAGACTAAAGTTTAGGCAGATACTCTCACTATATACAATTATTACCTTTGCACCATATTTTTAGTGATAAAATATTAACATATTGAATTCTAATAATAATATTTTAGAATATTATGTTTTTATGATATATAAGTTATTTCAAACAAGAATTACATTAAAACAGAGAAATTTAATATAATCATCCATACCTGACACTTCAGCCTTTTTGTTTGATTAATTTGGGGCTTTCTGTATGTCTTTTTTTTGACAAAGGTCTCATGTAAAACAGACTGGCCAAGAATTCACCATGTGACTGAGGTAGACCTCAAATTTATGATCAGCATGTTTCTACCTCATGAATTCTGGGATTACAGGCATGCACCATCACACCTAGCTCTGGAGATCTTTCCTATCTGTAGCTATGTAGCTTCTATCATATTTGAGGATAAACTCTGTAATACTCAGAACTTTTCTGTTCCCTGATAAAACTTTGAATCAGAGCAAATTCAGCCAAAGTCCCAGGAGACATTTGTTGTTGTTGAAACTGACAGACATCTTAAAAGTCTCAGGGAAACACAAAAGACTCAGCCCATCAAAAGCAGTTAGACAAATGAAAATACTACCAGAGTGTCTCTAGGAGAATATAATACAAATACAGACATCTAAGGTTAGCTATCTAAGTGACTGGTAAGCTGCCACTAGTAGGAAATGGGACATCGTAAACCCATGGTATCCGGTGATAAAATTGCTGTTGTCTCATGTCAAGTCCTTATAAAGGCAAGGCTAACTAAGTAGTTAGTGCCATTTCAGTGATGATGAACTAAGCATTTAAAAGGCAGGCTTCATCAGCTCTCTCTCCCTCATTCGCGCTCTCTCTCTCTCTCTCCATATACATACATATATATATATACACACATATATATACACACACACATATATATATATATACATATACATATACATATACATATACATATACATATACATATA
>NW_021604631.1:3788990-3854363 GCF_004785775.1 Grammomys surdaster
ATATACATATACATATACATATACATATACATATACATATACATATACATATACATATACATATACATATACATATATATATATACATACGCATACCTGCTGTAACTTCTCGGTTAGTTAGTAAGGATACAGACTACAAAATGTACACACAAATATCAGTACGATAGGCCCCCTTAGGGAGGAGCTGTTCTTTTGTTCTTAGATTTCTTGCTTTTGAGGTACATATTAAACCATAGATGTAGGATCATGTTGGATATATATGGAGAGAGAGAGGGAGAGGGAGAGGGAGAGGGAGAGGGAGAGAGAGAGAGAGAGAGAGAGAGAGAGAGAGAGAGAGAGACGTGCGCATGCTCATAGTCACATAGACTTTATGTATAACACACACTTGTGCATGCATGCACACAGACACATAGACACACACACAGACACACACACACAGACACACACACACAGACACACACACACACACACACACACACACACACATATATATATCCTATTGAGTCCGTTTTTGTTTGTGTGTATATGGTTTCAGGGCAGACACGTATTTGGATCTATTTTTAAAATTTTTCCACACAGAAAATTCTAGACCACGTTAGTTCAACTTCTACCTTTTAAGCAAACGTTAAAAGATATAATAATAGCATTTCTACACAAAGATTTCCCAAGGATGAGAAAAGAGACTACTTTTCAGCTCCTAGATACATACAGCTTACACCCAGGCAGACTCTGCAAGAGAAGAAAAATATAGCCAAATGTGTCCCATGGACATAGATTCAGAACTGCATGATGGGTCTGAAGTGGGGTCAGTCAATGCCAGAAAAAATATTTATAATTATAGATATCTTCATGATAGTTTTCCCTGCCTTGATCTTACCATAACTCTACTTTTTGAGAGTCTTAAATTGAGTTTTAAAAATACGAAATATAAGCTGTAAAGTTATTTGTTATATTAATCCTTTGATATATACTTTATGTTATAAGTGCATATTGTATTTTATATGTTCATATCCAGAAATTTCTCTTAATTGTTCTACTATTTCTTTTATTTCCTTTTCTTTTTTCTTTTGAAACAGGGTCTCTCTTTGTAAGCCTGGCTGTCCTGAGGTTTGCTATTTAGACCAGGCTACCCTTAAGCTCACAGAAGTGTCCAGTGTGCTGGGATTACAGGCTCTTGTCACCATGCCTAGCAATTATACTATTTCTGATGATATTTTTAAATTACCTTTAGTTTTATATACTGATACCATGATTGACTTAAAATACTGTTGATTTGTATAAAAGCTTATATTTTTCAGTTAGTATGAATAACAATAAACATTATTGTTATATTGTTATTATATTAATTATATTATTAATATTATATTTATTATTATATATTTATTATATTTATTAAACTCATAATCAGATCAGAAGAATCCCTTTACTTTTATTATTTACAATATGTGATTTTATCATTAAAATCATCTTTAATTTAACATGGTTTTTATCTTAAGTCCCAGGCAAACTTGAAATCCTCAATACGTTCTCTAATTTCAAAAATAATAGTAGTTGAGCTGTGCACATTCTCAATAATATACCATAGGCTATGCATATTAGAAACCACATACACACACCTACCTATAAAATTATGTATGCATGTATAATTTACTTTCTTGTGATTTTAGCTTAACATAAAGAATCATTCTTATTTGCATTCTAAATTTTCTTTTTGAGTCAATACTTTAAAAGTAAGTGCCACTCGTCTGCTTTGTTTGTTATGTTTTCTTCTTGTTGGTGACTATATAAAACAATTTCTCGCTGTTGTACTAGTGACAGAATATATGATTATTTGCATACACACATATAATATACAATATCTAATATATTAATTAATTATTCAATCAATTTAAAACAATGTAATTAATTAATTACATTCTTTAATCTGTACAAACCCTTTTGTAAGGATAAAGACTATAATTCCAATGAGCTCTTCACACACACTGTGCCCTGGGGCATCTACAGACTCAGCATAAGCAACTGGATATTGATTCAGAACTCAGACTGATAATCCTAGCTCTGGGTATGAATTTGACAACATTGTCTAAAATTAGAGATTTTCTTCAAGGGGCTGAGAGTAGATAGAAAAAAATAAACGTGTTTGTGTTCAATATTAGGGAGTTGGCATAGACAATAATGAAAGTGACTGGTGAGAAACAATAAAAATCACAATAAATACATGACTGTGATATTCTAAAAGACAAGTTTCAAAATGCAATCACTAATTAATTAACGTCAATGAGGACTTGAAGGGATGATGAACATCACCAAAGCTTACACTTCTCATCTGGCAATGTCAGAATGTTTGTGGCACTGGCAATTAGCCAAGCATCAAAGTAAAAGAATGTTTGAAATGTGTTTCTTATTACTTAAAGGACAGTGTTGAGAATATGGCTCAGTAGATGAAGGTGATTGGCCCCAAGCCTGATGATCTGAGTTCTATCAAGCTATCTTGTGTATTGTTTCATGAATTACAATACTGTTCTTTCCTTTCTTTTCTTGCTTTTACTATTAGTCTTCAGGTAATGCACTCAGGTTGCTTAATTAAATTTTTCTTTTTATTTATTTCCCATTAGTTGTGTGACTCCAAAAAAACCATACTTTTAGTATAAAGTAGATATGGCTTCACCATAGTCTCTTCTGATGTCCACTATTTTTATTTAAAGATAGCTTTCAAGCTGATCCTTGTTCTACAAAAGATTATCTATGGATGAACATTTATAAGACTTATTGACTGGTCTCTACTAGGTTACTTTTTAAATTATTAATATATTTTAATATTATAAATGTCAATTTTATATATTAAAATGCATCACTTTTCCCCTACTTTTCATTCCTTCAAATCTCCCCATGATATCCCTCCACTTCCTTTAAATTGATGGCCTCTTCTTATTTGATTATAGATAGATAGATAGATAGATAGATAGATAGATAGATAGATAGATAGATAGATAGATAGATGATAGATGTACAAATATATAAATACAATTTGTTGAGTCTATTTTAGTTGTTTATGTATATATATTTTCAAGGCTGGCCACTTTGTATTGATTACAACTTTGGAGTCTCATGTCGGAGAGAAGCTAATTCTATCTCTCAGAAGCCACTGATTGCCTTTAGTTCTTTATCCAATATTTGAACCCTGGGAGAGTTTTCCACCAGTGTAGCACTTATGCCCCATGAGAGAAGCTTTCTTAAAGCAAATGGAAGTCTTCACAGAAAACCACAACTTGACACAAATCAAAGAGTAAACAATCATGATGGACAAAGACCCAAGGGGTAAATCTATAAAATAATGCCTACATCTAAGATTCAGGGAACTTCATGAATGAGTGGACTGAAAGATTTTAACAGCCAGATAACTGGTAAATTTTCTGTGAGACTGGCTCCTGGAAATGGCCTAGACCTGAACAGTGTGTTACTTTTTAAAACTGCAGCTTCAGAATTGCTGTGTTTAGATCATAGTTTTTTCTCCTCTCCACTCTGCTCAGCTCCGACTACCTCCCCTCTTCCACAGATCCACATCTCCCTTCATCATTTTCCTTCAAATAAGAGCATGTCTCTAAGAGACAACAACCAAACAGGACAAAACAAAATACAGTAAGACAAGGCAAAAGCCCTCATAACGAGGCTTGGCAAGGTAACCCAATGGGAGGAAAAGGGTCTCAAGAACAGGCAAAAGATTCAGAGACACACCAACTCCGACAAAAACACCAAGATAACAGCCATTACATATGGGCAGAAGGACATAGTGCAGATCCACATGCACTCCATGTTCACCACTTCAGTCTTCAGTCTCTGTGAATCCATATGAGCCCTACTTAGTCGGTTCAGGGGCCCATGTACTCCTGGAGCCCTCTATTCCTACAATCTTATAACTCTGATTTAAAAAAAAAAAAATTAGGCTTTGTTTTGTTCCAAGTGAATTCTTATCATGTCTCATCTATTGCTTTATACTGGAATTTTCTCAGAGGTATGTTTTTCATACTTATCTTCCATTTTACCAATTTTCCTTTTAGTCGTGTCTACTCTGTCACTGAAACTTTCATTATTTTTAGCTATCTGCTTTATTTTTGATCCTTGGAATTTCATTCATAAAATTTTTCTTATTCATTTTATTATGTCTTAAGACTCAGATTTTCAAATCCTTTACATTTTATTGAATAACAGGGTCATACATATGCCATGTTTCATATTTGCATATGTGAATTTACATGTCTGATTTTTGCATCTGTTGCTCCTGCTATACTGTGCTTCTGCTAAATCTTCTTTAAATGCTTAAGAATTTTTTACTACGAGAACATATTTTCCAGAAATTATTTTTGGGTATTCTTGCAGTCTCATGGATATATTTATATATAGAAGGGTTTTGCCTGAAATATAAAAAAATATAAAAATATAAAATTATATATATATATATATATATATATATATATGTTTTATATATAAATATAAAAAAGCCTTGGGGCTTTTTTAAATGCCACAAATCATGGATATTAAAGATGTAAACATATATGTCTATACATTTTTTTAAAGGCTGGCATTTTTCTTCTCCACTCTACTAACTCCCTCCAACTTTGGCATCAATTTTCACAGTACCACTTTTAGGAGTCATGTTCATTTATACTTCCCCTGAGGGCATGGTACTTAAGAGTTCCCGTACTATTTAAGAAGACTAACTTTTAGAATGTACATACACACACACACACACACACACACACACACACTGTGAATTTTTCCCTCAGAGAAATTATTTGGTATGATAACAGCTAAAAAGTCCATTTTACAAGACATGTATTTTCAAAGTTAATGTAAGTTTCTATTCCATACATATTTAGGAGATTTTTAAATTCCTGGTTTGGGTTTCTCAAGTACGTAATAGCTGACTGATGATTTGCAAGGTTTTTAAAGTGAATTCCTTATCTATAGTTTGATCAATGTATCTAGGGATAAATCATAGGACAGACGTGTAGACTAAATTTGAAAGTACTGGCAGAAATAATTTAAGAGTGTTACTCAATTAGTTATTGATTCAACTGTGATGAAAAATACTAATATTAATTTAAATATAAATTATTCATTCAGTTAATTTCATTTTGTTAGCAGGAAGTTGTTTATAAGGTTGCCCTATTATTTTAAATATTTGGAACCTCTCAAATTCTTTCTCTTTTCAATAACAACACACTATGTGTCTTCTCCATTGCTGTTGTAATATGGCATGCCTTAGCTCCAATGTCATTCAACAGTGTCATGTGCACCTTGGTAAATCATCACTTAACTCCCACTAGAATCCTTCCTTACTTTTATATCTTTGCCGACATAAAACTCAATGTCATTTCTTTGAAATCACCCATTTGTTCTTACATCTTCTGTCATCAGTAAATGTCAGTGAATGTTGTACATGTAGGAAATTGTCAAAATGGCTCTAAAGTCGAGTGGAATTATGGTCTCACACTCATTTGGATATACCTATGTGAAATGCGCTAAATTGTATAAATGGAAAAACTGTACATTATGTGAATTACTTGACAATAAAGATCTTATTACAAAAAGGCTGATGTTCACTACTATTTGTTGTGGTAGATATTTAATATTGCAGCTCCCAATCTTGCTTGTTCGTAATCAGCCGCCATCTTCCCAACTAGCCTAGGCCTTATGGCCATGAGCGCCATCGGCTCAGGCCGCCAGGCCTTACCACCCACAAGACACCAATGTGGGAGATGGCTCTGCCAATCTTCGATGCTGTCTCCACAAGGCTGGGCTGAGCCCAGACCATCCCTCCATCCACGTAGGCCCAGTAGAAATGAGACTCTAATGCTTAGATTATCCAAAGGCTTAATATGTTTGGTAATGCTCAATAACAAGATGCCCACACAATTGGAGGCGGTTCCCAATTAACTAACCTAGATATAAGTTGTTACCCAGGACTGCTCTCTATCCATGGTAGTTCTCCATCGCTCCTCCATCTCTGCCTCCGTAGCTCCTCCTCTTCCTTCTCTTCCTCCTCTTTCTCTCTTGACTCCTCCCATCTTAGCTCCTCCCAACTTACGGGGAAAATTTGCTGCTACAACTATTTTTTTTTTTTTTTGCTGTTATTTTTTGTTGAATAATTGACCACAGCCGGAGAACATACAAGGTGTTTCTGCTTATTAATGATATTTCTCTAGCATGTTCTAAGTTAAAAACTAAGATTCAGAGTCCTAAAATAGCACCAAGAGAACTGCTATCAGAAACCAAACTATCAGCAATACAAGAATTATGTCAATAAATACTGTTGTGATATCTAGATTCCATTTGATAGAAAGGACAGTTGTGATATGTGGGTCTGGATTTTCAGGATGATTTGAGTTATGGAGTTATGCAGGATAACATGGGTAACATGAGACCAGCCAGATGTTCTACCACTGCACAAGTATAAACAAGATGTCTCTGTTGCTTCCATTTTTATAGCTAAGGAATCTAACATTCAGAAAGTCTAAGTACTTATGAAATTCCCTGTTTGAATGGAAGGCTGCCTATGCAGACATCTTTTTTTTTTTTAAATCTTATTTATTTTATTTATTATTTTTTATTTGATATTTAATTTATTTACATTTCAGATGGCATCTCCCTTTCCTTTTCCTCCACCCATTAATCCCCATCCCATCCCTACTCCTCCTTTTTTGCCTTTATACTGTTTTAATTACATGCAAGTATTAAGGTCAGTTCTAGGTTGAGGAACTAGCAATACAATAGACACAAATAGTCCAGGAACAAGGAAGATAATAAACCCAGATAATCAAAGAGCATGCATGACAATAAATAGAGTTCTGTGATCACTCCTGTGATCACTATTTCTAAGGGCTTTTCAGGATGATCAAAATATCTGAGCCTACTTCCCTGTCCTAGCCCAAAGTCATTTTCATGCCTGAAGCCTACTTCTTTGTTCTAGCTTAAGATTTAGATTTCTGCCTATAATTACTTCTTTGTTCTAGACTAAGATTTAGATTCCTACCTGAAATTTCTTCTTTTTTCTAGCCTAGGATTTAGATTTCTGCCTGAAATTACTTCTTTGTTCCAGACCAATGTCAGATTCCTGCCTACAGTCCATTTCCATGTCCTTGGCCTATGTCAGATTACTTCCAAGCACCCCATTTCCTTGTCCTTGGCCAATGACAGATTCCTGCCAGGCAGCCCCAAAAGCTCTCCATCTCTCTCTCTTTTTATTGCATAAGCTAGACTGAGCCTGTGTTAGGTCTTTCTGACAAGAAAGTCTTCCTTACCCATCATGGACTATGCATTATCACAAGCAATACACTTCTGTATTAGATTGGTAAGGCTCTGTGCAGAATCTTACCCGTCCTTGGCTTGCCAGCCTGTTAAACTAATAACTCTGTCTGGGGGGTTATTTTCAATTTCAAGTCATGTACTTTGGCTGCCAGCCTGTTGATGTAGTTAGAGACAAGCTTTAACACGATGGGCAGGAATAAAAGTATTCCCAGCACAAGTAGGGCTAGCATGATCAAGCTATATATGCCATTTCTGAGGTTTGACCAACATGGAAATATTGACCTCAGATCATGGATAATTTATCGGAATTATCTGCAGCATCAAAGCTCAACAGAGTAGCATTCATTAAATTTATAATCTCACTATGCAAAATTATCACACCCAGAGAAGTGTTAGGATTATGTCAAATACCCCACAGGTGTCTTTAAACTTTTTCTAATTATAATGACAATCAACGTAAATTTTAGAAGTAACACCACTCCAATGATATTTGTCGTGACACTTGGGATGGCTCCTAACTCTTGAACCCTGAACCTCCTTCAGATAATCTGAATAGGTTATAGAGCATCATCCGTTGTTCCAGATACCTATATAAATCCTTTTGTATACTCAATACATTAGTAACATTTTTTTGCTAGATGGTTAACAAAAATAGTTGTCTTAACTCCTTGAGTCAATGCTATTGTAGAAGCAGTGGTGCTAGCAATTAATGAAATTAAAGCTATTATACCAGCAATAATCAAGCCTGCTACCCTCTTGCTTCTGCTTAAAGCTTAACTCACTTCTTTCAGCACTTTCAAGTTTTTTTTTTTTTCAGAGAATCAAGGTTTTCTAATACTCAGGGCAGTAAGACAAAAGCTGGTTGATAGACCTCCATAAAAGACATGCCAGGTTTCAACACACTAACACAATTGGAAATTCTACAGTCAATGCAACTTATAATAAATACTGTAGAAGAGACAAAACCAATTTTAACTTGACAATTAAGAGAGCCTTAAAACATGCACTAACCCTTGTTTGAAATCCAGATCCTGTCCCAACTTTATCTCTTGCTATCACAGCATCATAGTGAACTACAGCTAACTTCCAAATATGTCTCTGAAAATGTCCAGATCCGCCTTCCAAATGTAGACTGTTATTTCCAGTATTGGATTGATTTCTAGACCAGTACATGATTGAATCCTAATAGCTGGTCACCTTTAAGAAAAATACAAGAGACATTATAACTTCTCTTTTTGATTCTCTGTCCCACAAGGTCTTAAAACTTGAGGCAAGGCAGCTTGTCTCATCTGGGATATAAGCAAGCAAAGGTGGGTCAGGAACGTATGTCCAATACAGCTCATACTCAGCAAGCTCACAAGTCATTCTTTGTCTCAGAAACAGCATGTCTCACCAATCTTTTTAAAGTTCGATGGGCCTCTTCCACAATACCTTGTCCTTGAGGATTATACAGAGGAATCCCCATAATAAATTGTTGATAAAACGTCTCAACTGCTCAACTACAGTTGCCAGATCCAACATCTGTTTTTTTTATTGGATATTTTATTTATTTACCTTTCAATGTTATCTCCTCTCCCATTCCCCCCAAGACCCCTTATCCCATCCACCCTCCTCCAACTTCTATGAGGTTGTGCCCCACCCATCTACCCATTCCCACCTCCCTGCTCTCAAATTCCCCAACACTAGGGCATCCAAACGATCAGGGACCAAGGCCCTCCTCTTCCACTGATGCCTGACAAGGCCATCCTCAACTACCTTTACAGGTGGAGCCATGAGTCCCTCCCTTTGTGTTCACAGGCCAGAGGTTTAGACCCTGGGAGCTCTGGTGAGTATTTTGATACTCCTTCTAACAAGGACCAAAGTACCTATACTTTGGTCTTCCTTCTTCATCTTGATCTTCATGTGGTCTATGCTTTGTGTCTTAGGTATTGTGAGCTTTTGGGCTAATATCCACTTATCAGTGAGTACTTACCAAGTGTGTTCTTTTGAGATTGGGTCACCTCACTCAAGATGATATTTTCCAGCTCCATCCATTTGCCTAAGAATTTAATGAACTCATTGATTTTAATAGCTTAGTAGTACTCCATTGTGTAAATGTACCACATTTTCTATATCCATTCCTCTGTTGAAGGACATCTGAGTTCTTTCTAGCTTCTGGCTATTATAAATAAGGCTGCTATGAACATAACAGAGCATGTATCCCTATTGGTATGTTAGAGCATCTATTGGGTATATGCACAGGAGTGATATAGCTGGGTCCTCAGGCAATACTATGTTCAATTTTCTGAGGAACTGCCAGACTGCTATCCATAGTGGTTGTACCATCTTGTAATCCCACCGACAATGGAGGAGTGTTTTTCTTTCTCCACATCCTCGCCCACATCTGCTGTTACCTGAGTTTTTGATCATAGCCATTCTGACTGGTGTGAGATGGAATCTCAGGGTTGTTTTGATTTGTATTTCCCTGATGACTAAGGATGTTTAACACTTCTTTAGGTGCTTCTCGGCCATTCGAGTTTCCTTAGTTGAGAATTCTTTGTTTAGCTTGGTACACCATTTTTTCATAGGGTTATTTGATTGTCTAGAGTCTAATTTCTTCAGTTCTTTGTATACATTAGATATTAGCCCTTTATTGGATATGAAATTAGTAAAGATGTTTTCCCAATCTGTTGGTTGCTGCTTTGCCCTATTGATGGTGTCCATTGCTTTACAGAAGCTTTGCAGTTTTATGAAGTCTCATTTGTCAATTCTTGATCTTAGAGCATAAGCCATTGGTATTCTGTTCAGGAATTTTTCCCCTATGCCCATTTATTCAAGGCTTTTCCCCATTTCCTCTTCTATTAGTTTCAGTGTAGCTGATTTTATGTGAAGGTCCTTTATCTACTTGGACTTGAGCTTTGAACAAGGAGATAAGCATGGATCAATTTGCATTCTTCTACATGCTGACCTCCAGTTGAACCAGCACCATTTGTTGAAAATGCTGTCTTTTTTTCCACTGAATGATTTTAGCTCCTTTGTCAAAGATCAAGTGACCGTATGTATGGAGGTTCATTTCTGGGTCTTCTATTCTATTCCATTGATCTTCCTGCCTGTCTTTACCAACCCCATGCAGTTTTTATCACTGTTGCTCTGTAGTACAACTTGAAGTCAGGGATAGTGATGAAGTCAGAAGTTCTTTTATTGTTGAGAATAGTTTTTGCTATCCTGGGTTTTTGTTATTCTAAATGAATTTGAGAATTGCTCTTCCTATCTCTGTGAAAAATTGAGTTGGAATTTTGATGGTGATTGCATTGAATCTGTAGATTGCTTTTGGCAAGATGGCCATTTTTACCATATTAATCCTGCCAATCCATGAGCATCGGAGATCTTTCCATCTTCTGAGATCTTCAATTTCTTTCTTCAGGGACTTGAAGTTCTTGTTATACAGATCTTTTACTTGCTTGGTTAGATTCACACCAAGATATTTTATATTATTTGTGACTATTGTGAAGGGTGTCATTTCCCTAATTTCTTTCTCAGCCTGTTTATTTTTTGAGTGGAGGAAGGCTACTGATTTGTTTGAGTTAATTTTATACCCAGCCACTTTGCTGTAGTTGTTTATCAGGTTTAGGAATTCTCTGGTGGAAGTTTTGGGGTCACTTAAGTATATTATATCATCTGCAAATAGTGAAATTTTGACTTTTTCCTTTCCTATTTGTATCCTTTTGACCTCCTTTTGTTGCCTAATTGCTCTGGCTAGGATTTCCAGTACTATACTGAATAGATAGGAAGAGAGTGGGCAGCCTTGTCTAGTCCCTGATTTTAGTGGGATTGCTTCAAGTTTCTCTCCATTTTTAGTTTGATGTTGGCTACTGGTTTGCTGTATATTGCTTTTACTATGTTTAGGTACAGGCCTTGGATTGCTGATCTTTCCAAGACTTTTATCATGAAGGGGTGTTAAATTTTGTAAAATGCTTTCTCAGCATCTAGTGATATGATCATGTGGTTTTTTTTTTCTTTGAGTTTGTTTATATAGTGGATTATATTGATGGATTTCCATATATTGAACCATCCCTGCATTCCTGGGATAAAGCCTACTTGATCATGATGGATGATTGTTTTGATGTGTTCTTGGATTTGGTTTGTGAGAATTTTATTGAGTATTTTTGCATTGATGTTCATAAGGGAGATTGGTCTAAAGTTCTCTTGTTGTGTCTTTGTGTGGTTTAGGTATGAGCATAATTGTGGCTTCACAGAATGAATTGGTTAGTGTTTCTTCTGTTTCTATTTTATGGAACAGTTTATAGAGAATTGGTGTTAGGTCTTCTTTGAAGGTCTGATAGAACTCTGCACTAAAACCATCTGGTCCTGGACTTTTTTTTTGGTAGGGAGACTTTTAATGACTGATACTATTTCTTTCAGGGTTATGGGACTGTTTAGATGGTTTATTTGGGCCTGATTTAACCTTGGTAACTGGTTTGTCTAGAAAATTGTCCATTTCATCCAGATTTTCCAATTTTGTTGAGTATAGGCTTTTGTAGTAGGATCTGATGACTTTTTTAATTTCCTCGATTTCTGTTGTTATGTCACCCTTTTCAGTTCTGATTTTTTTTTAATTTGGATACTGTCTGTTTGCCCTCTTTTTAGTCTGGCTAAGGATTTATCTATCTTGTTGTTTTTCTCAAAGGACCAGCTCCTAGTTTTATTGATTCTTTGTATAGTTCTTTTTGTTTCTACTTGGTTGATTTCAGCCCTGAGTTTGATTATTTCCTGCCATCTACTCTTCTTTGGTGTTTTTCCTTCTTTTTGTTCTAGAGCTTTCAGGTGTGTTGTCAAGCTGCTAGTGAATGCTCTCTCCAGCTTCTTTTTGGAGGCACTTAGAGCTATGAGTTTTCCTTTTAGCACTGCTTTCATTATGTCCCATAAGTTTTGGTATGATGTGTCTTCATTTTCATTAAATTCTAAAAAGTCAGACAGACACTACCTTAGAGTAAAAAGCTGGAAAACAGTAACGTGGTCATGGAAGAAATAAAGAAAGAAATTAAAGACTCCTAGAGTGTTATTAAGTTTCCATGAGATTGTGGGCTTTCCATAGTTTTTGTTGTTATTGAAGACCAGCCTTACTCCATGGTGATCTGATAGGATGCATGGAATTATTTCAATTTTCGTGTATCTGTTGAGGCCTGTTTTGTGACCAATTATATGGTCTATTTTGGAGAAGGTACCATGAGGTGCTGAGAAAAAGGTTTATTCTTTTGTTTTAGGATGAAATGTTCTACAGATATATGTTAAATCCATTTGGTTCATAACTTTTGTTAGTCTCACTGTATCTCTGTTTAGTTTCTGTTTCCATGATCTGTCCATTGCTGAGAGTGGGGTGTTGAAGTCTCCCACTACCATTGTGTGAGGTGCAATGTGTGCTTTTAGCTTTAGTAAGGTTTCTTTTATGAAAGTAGGTGCTCTTGCATTTTGCACATTGATGCTCAGAATTGAGAGTTCATGTTGGTTGACTTTTCCTTTGACAAGTATGAAATGTCCTTCCTTATCCTTTTGGATACCTTTAAGTTGAAAGTCGATTTTATTCGATGTTAGAATGGCTACTCCAGCTTGTTTCTTAGGGTCATTTTCTTGAAAAACTTCTTTCCAGCTTTTTACTCTAAGGTAGTGTCTGTCTTTGTCACTGAGGTGGAGTTCCTGTATGCAGCAAAATGCTGGGTCCTGTTTACATATCTAGTCCATTAGTCTATGTCTTTTTATTGAGGAATTGAGTCCATTGATGTTAAGAGATATTAAGGAAAGGAGATTGTTGCTTCCTGTTATTTTTGTTATAAGTGGTGGGATTGTTTGTGTGGCTATTTTCTTTTGGATTTGTTGGAAGAAGATTACTTTCTTGCTCTTTCTAGGATATAATTTCCCTCCTTGTATTGGACTTTTTCCTCTATTATTCTTTGTAGTGGTGAGTTTGTGGAAGGATAATGTATAAATTTGGTTTTGTCATGAAATATCTTGGTTTCTCCATCTATGATAATTGAGAGTTTTGCTGGGTATAGTATCCTGGACTGGCATTTGTGTTCTCTTAGGGTCTGTATGACATCTGTCCAGGATCTTCTGGCTTTTATAGCATCTGGTGAAAAGTCTGATATTTATAGGTCTGCCTTTATATGTTACTTGACCTTTTTCCCTTACTGCTTTTAGTATTTTTTCTTTGTTTTGTGCATTTGGTGTTTTGATTATTATGTGACAGGAGGTATTTCTTTTCTGGTCTAGTCTATTTGGCATTCTGTAGGCTTCTTGTATGTTTATGTGCATCTTTTTCTTTAGGTTAGGGAAGTTTTCTTCTATAATTTTGTTGAAGATATTTATTGGCCCTTTAAGTTGGGAATTTTTGCTTTCTTCTATAGCTATTATCCTTAGGTTTTGTCTTCTCATTGTGTCCTGGATTTCCTGGATGTTTTGTGTTAAGAACTTTTTGCATTTTGTGTTTTCTTTGACAGGTGTGTCAATATTTTCTATGGTATCTTCTGCACGTGAGATTCTCTCTTCTATCTCTTGTATTCGGTTGGTGATGCTTGCATCTATGACTCCTGATTTCTTACCTAGGTTTTCTATCTCCAGGGTAGTCTCCCTTTCTGATTTCTTTATTGTTTCTACTTTCATTTCTATGTCATGGATGGTTTTGTTCAATTCCTTCACCTGTTTGGTTGTGTTTTCCTGTAATTATTTAAGGGATTTTTGTGTTTCTTCTTTAAGAGCTTCTACCTTTTTACCCGTGTTCTCCTCAATTTCTTTGAGAGTATTATGTACACCCTTCTTAAAGAACTCTATTATCATCATTAGAGGTGATTTTAAATCTAAATCTTGCTTTCCTAGTGAGATGGAATATTCAGGGCTTTCTACTGTGGGAGAACTAGGTTCTGATGATGCCAAGTACCCTGGGTTGCTGATGATTATGTTCTTGTGCTTGCCTTTCACCATCTGGATCTTTTTAGTGTTACCTGTGCTGTCTCTGACTGAAACCTGTCTTTCCTATTATCTTGGTTGTTTTAGAACTCTTTGGGGTGAGTATTGCTTGCTGGGGTTAGAGCCTTGTCTATGTTTCTAAGATTAGAACCATAGATCCTTGATTGACACAGTCATTGACTTTACTAGAGTGGCTTAATTGTTTCAGGTTTCAAGTTAGAATCAACTCATGGATTTTCTGAATCTTTTGAAATATGTAAAGAAAATAAATGATTTCACATCACTCTAAGTTCACAGGCTTACCTATTTTTATGTTT
This sequence comes from Grammomys surdaster, assembly GCF_004785775.1. Taxonomy (NCBI): domain Eukaryota; kingdom Metazoa; phylum Chordata; class Mammalia; order Rodentia; family Muridae; genus Grammomys; species Grammomys surdaster. The sequence continues at coordinate 3,803,555 of NW_021604631.1, forward strand.
GTTTCCAAACTCATGCTACCTGGATGTATTCTTGATAATGTAGGTTTAGTTCAACCTTATGACTTGCTGAATCCTCAACTTCTTGCCTTAAGCTTCCAAATGAATGTTGAAGCTCCCTGGAATCTTGTATTTCTCCTTTATGGAAACTTGCAGTTTCACAGTGATGTGTTCTTCAACTCTGGCTTCTGTTCAATAGGACATATGTTTCATTATTATGTCTACCTGCCTTGCATGTGCACTGGCCTTTTTATATGAACATGATGGATACTGAACAGAAATGAAGAAAGATAGCCACTGTTTAATAATGTATTCTTACAAAAATCTTTATTATTATGTTACATATTTTCTGCCAAATTTTACAACAAAAGGGCTCCTTTTTGTATAATTCAGGATCATATGTATAAATCTGGATTTGCAACTGTCAAGATTTGTGTCTCATTACATCTTCCCTGATGTAAAACCTCTGATGGACACCCTTTTCTAATATGTTAGGCAGTGTATAACATGCCTTATGCCTTCTCTGTTTTATTTGTCTAAGTAGTTAACTGTCTCAGAGTCTCTGTGACATTTACTTCTGTATTGGACCTCATGGACCTACCAATGACGTTAGCAATTCACTCATGCTTTAATGAAGGAGACAGGTAGAACTTTCTCCAGTTACTCTCTTCATTATGAATGGTAGCTTTAGTTTCTTTTTTTAGCATTATTGCCTTTCGATTGCTCCTCTCAGACAGTGCTCTGCACAATTCTGAGTCCTTCATCTCTAACACAAAGTTACATTATTTTCAGACTGAAGAATTTACTTCTTAAATGCATCAAAGTATACCTAAAAGGAAATAAGAAGAATCGCTAATAAGTTGCTTGACAGCACACTTTACTCATTGTTAGTTGTATGTACTGAAAAGTTACTCAGCTCTGGCCTTTGTTTATTAACTATAAGTTTATTCAAATAATATTTAATTCACAGATAAGCAGAAATTAAAATGTTTGAGCTTTAGCAGTTGTTCAGTGAACCTTACTTTCTCTCACTCATGAATTATTAACATAGATTCATATAGGTTAATATACCTATTGACATAGATTTAAGCATGTTAAAATAGACAAGGCAGAAAAATCAAGTTTGGTGTGGAAAGATAGGAATTGTTGGTTCCAAGACAGTGTTCAGTCAGTAAGCTGTTTTTATCTTTCTTGCTAGTGTGCTGAGAAAAATCTTAATGAGCATGTTTTAGATATCACAAAAGTAAATCTAACTGACACAATAAGCTCTTAATCTAATGCGATTTAATAATATGCTTTGAGAGTCCATTAAGTCTACAGCAGTGGACTAAGTGCCGGGGAAGCCGCACACGTGAGTCCCAGTCCCTGTCCTTCAACAAGGCTTACAATGAACCACTGACAGGAGCCAAAATGGAAGATAGATTCCGACAGAGCTGATGCAAAAGCACTGTAATCACATCCAAGCAGACGAAAGAGATGGAGAAAGCATGCAGAAGAAAGAAAGAGGGATGTGGCAGGATGCTGGGAACCTTCTACACAGGGCTTTATAGGTTTCCATGGAAACAGTAGACTTGAATGCATGAGTGCATGAGGTACTCTTACCAGGTGTCCCTCATTGTTTTGGAGGACAGAAAATAACATTTCCATGACAGCTACAGATTACCTGAGCAAGTAGCTCAGCTTTCTTTCTAAAGTGATGTACTTGCAAAATAAATAAACAAAAGAAAGAAAGAAAGGAAAGGAAAGATTGGTTCTGTCCAAAGCAAAATGTTTGTATTCTCTCATGCTCACTGAATAATTAGAGCTCCCCTCAGAAAGGCTCCAACTGCAGTTTCTACTTTCTGACCATTCAAGATAGCAAGACCTTCAACACAGCAGTGATTTTCTGAGTATTGTAGTGCATAGGTAGACATTAGAAGAGATTTGAAGATGGGAAAGATCTGGTTCAAACAGAACTGTTCAGATTATTTAGAGGTTAAAACTAAGACTCAGCGTGAAAGTATGTGCACATAAGAAGTTATGAAATGTTTAAAATGGTATCAGAGGTCAAAGTGTGGGGCCATGTCGTGAAGCAATGCTCTCTGTTCTGATTTGGGATTTGAGTCAGCAATACCCAGTCACCTATCCCAGATCAAGATACGACAAAGAAGGAAAAGAAAATTTGACAAGGTAGCATAGAGAACAGAAATATGAATGTAGCCTGAGTTGGGAAAACATATCTATGTACAATGTTACCTTCTAAATATACATACATTGTCATATATATGTTGATATTCAACTTTAATGTAATTTATTAATCACTCATATACAAATAGATATCTCGGCACTCACTGATTTGTTTGTTGAATCCTAATAGAGAAAATAATAGTGTCCAAAAGGCAGCAGCTATCTCCAAAGAAAGTGTGAAAGAATGAATATGTGGGGCTAGAGATATATCTCAGTTGGGAAACTGCTTCCCAGCAGACATGATCTGAGTTTGACCTCTGCAACCTGTGCAAAAGCTAGACATAATAGTGCCCACTCATAATTTCAACACAGGGACAAGAGGGCCCTTGGTGCTTACAAGTCAGTCAGCCTGTCAGAGTTAGCAAACCTAGACTCAGTGAGAGAACCAGTCTCAAAAACTAAGATAAAGGGTGATAAAGGAAAACACAGCTGTTGGCTTCTGTTCTCCCATCATGTGCACACATACCCATACACACATGCACATACAAGCACATTCAAATGTACACACACACACACACACATACACACACACAAACCAGTATGTTTGACTGTCACAAAATAGTAATTCCTGTGTTGTGCTGAGTCAAGGAATCCAAATGATTTGAGAAACATTTTGAGGGGAGTTGAATTCGGAGTCATTTTTTGAAGATGATGGTTAGCCTTGCGTTGTTACTCTGAAGATAGAGCCCATGCCAGTTTGCAAAAAATACTGAGATTGGCCAAATACAAGTCATAAGCTTTGAGCAAGCTCTGAAAGAAGACAACACACACACAAAGCTGAAGAAAAGAAGCAACAAGCCTGAGTCATGTCCTTCCCCAGAGTTGCACTCAAACTGTTCACCACAGTAGGTGGCTTGCTGTCTCCATGGGGGTGTATTGCTCAGCCTGTGCCTTCCATCGCCAGTAACTGATGAACCAGCAAGAACTAGGGGTCCTGGATGTAGGAACAAGGATGTAGAAAATAATCAGTCCTGAGTGCGTTGTTGCTTTAGTAGAACAAACTGCCAGCAGTACGCTTCTAATGACACGTGTATAAAATAAATAGAAATATAGAAAAGAATTTTAAATTATTTAAATGCTCTATGGAATTAGTGGGAATTTTTTGCATATTTTTCTTTTCATCTCCATATTTTTAAGAGTATTACAATGTTTGTTGCTGAATAAAATGGATGCGAAGGAAGCCAACAAAGTAACCTTTAAGTCTGTGCAGCTTTAAGGCTCGAGAAGAAGCTTGATGTCATTCATCAAATGACTAAAGAGGCCATTGTCAAGATCCATCCCTCTGAAGCATAGAGATGTGTAATTGACTACTGATACCTATCCTTACTAAATGAGGAATGTTAGCTGACCTATTTAATATTAATGAAGCAAGGTTCCTTAAATGGAAGGTGGGGATAATATCAAATTTAAAAGATTCTGATGAGAATAAACTAAAATTTTGTAGACTGTTTATTCTTTATCTCAGCAGCCACTGAATGCTCATTAGTAATGGTTAGGTTTTTAAAAGATCCAGGGCCACAGGGGTTAAAACATAAGAAATAAAAACTACCTGCCTTCATAATTTCAAATTTACATTATTTAAAAATCAAATGTACAAGACTCCCTGTCTACTGCAGCACTCTTCACAATTGCTGACAGATGCAAACAACCTATGTGTCCATCAGCTTCTGAACAAACACAGAAGGTGTGGTGCATAAACACAGGGGAATATCAGTCATCCATTAAAATTAAATCTTGCTGTTTGATACCACATGGATTGAAGGAGGGCTCATTAAATTAAGGAAAGGAAGCCAGGCAAAGAAAAGTCATTATTTCACAGTATCAAAAATGAAATCTGAAAATGTTGATCTCAAAGAAATCAAGACTAAAATGGTGGTAGCCAGAGGCTATGGGTGTAGGCTAGAGGTCAGCATGAAGAAGCTGTTCTGTAGGCTCTAAGCTATACTTACGCAGGAGTAAGAAGTTCTGATGTGTTTTTTCCACAGTAGGCTGACTGCAGATGGTTAGCATGTACTTTGTAGTTCAAAAATCTACTTAAAGGGTTTTGGAGGGTTTATCTTAAAAAGTGATAAATGTTTGATGAGATGGGTGAGTCGAATAGAAGCATTACACAAGTGTTCAAGCATGGAAATCCGTCTAACATATGAAGACAGGCCCATCAGAAACTATCAGATTATTTACACAAGCTTTAAAAGCCAAAAAGCACTCGGAGCAACGCATGTCAAGTCCTGAAAGACCCTAGATGCTGATCCAAACTACTACACTCATCAAAACTATCTGTCATAATTGAAGGCGAAAGAAAAGCTTCTATGAGCAAAGTAACTTCCGTCCACTGTAAAGTTTGAACAGGAATGGCACCCATAGGCTCACATATTTGAATACTTAGTCACCAGGGAGTGGCACAATTTGGAAAGATTAAGAGGTATAGTCTTGTTGAAGGAAGTGTATCACTGTAGGTAGTCTTTAACTTTTCAAAAGCCTGTGGCAAGCCCAGTGTCTCCCCTTCTAAATGTAAATCAGGAAGTAGCACTCAACTACTTTTTCAGCATCATGCCTGCCATGCCCTCTACAAATGCTTCCCACCATGATCATAAAACTATAGGCAACCTCCAAATAAATGTTTTCTCTTATAACAGCTTCCATAATCATGGTGCATATTCACAACAATAGAGCAGGTCTCCAAAGACCTTACCAGTAAAGATAGACACCACCTTGAGAAGTTTGGTCTTTCTTCCTCCCAGACCCATGGCCCCCAGAAATAAGACTCAGAATCAAAATATATTTACAAATATCTAGGCCATATAGCTAGGCTCTTGTCTGTCTAGATCATAATTTAAAATAACCCATTTTTTAAGTCTATATTCTGCCATGTGCCTAGTTACCTGTGCTGAGGTACCATGTGTCTATTTCATCACATTTTCCTGGGCAAATCTGCTGTGACTGACACTATCCAGAATTCTTTCTGTCTCCTGGATGTTCCATCTCCTATTTCCTACCTAACCCATAGGCCATCAGATTTATTACTGACAGGTGCCACATCCATGTAGACATAAGATATTCTTTCTACACTACACAACACTACACTACCCTACACACATGCACACACACACACACAAGATAGATGCACTCAAACTAATAAAACTTATAGTTTAGATCTAAAGTCACATACTAACCTCAAAAGAGTAATAGTGGATGACTTCAACATACCATTCTCACCAATAAACATGTCATTCAGGTGAGAAATGAATAGAGAAACAGTGCAGCTAAATGACACCATGGATCCAATGGACTTGACAGATACCTGCAGAGCATAGAAGAGCACAGAATGCAGATTAGTGACTGCTCAAGATGTTTAGAATTCCACCCCTTCTATTCTTGATGTGTGTAGTGAATTCTGCTTACCACATGCTCTACCCTCTCTTTTATCCTTTTCACCCCGTCATCTCTACCTTCTCCATTTTCCACACTCAAGCCTTTTTGGTTTGTGTCATGACCCTCTGATTTTTCAACCTGTCTCCTCTGTGTGGCCACAGGCTTGACACTATCCTTTGGAGCCTGGTGGCATACAAGGCTCATGAAACAGTGTGGACAGAGAGCAGAAAGAATTGTAAGAGCCCTGAAATAGAGAAAAGAACCTTAATATGCTATCTTCAGGGCATGACACAGCCATTACAGATCTCACAAAAATTAAGTTTGCATGTACAAGACCCCTCAACAGCCAAACATGAACTAGGGAAAACTCAAGGGACACTTACTTTCCTTGTTGACCTAATAGTCTGACGAATTGGGGAGTGAACATTCATTGCCTACTGCCTCAGTCGTGGGGGTGACCAGGGTGGGGAGGAGAAAAGAGGTTGGGGGGTGTGGTAAGCAAACTTGCTACACACAACAGTGAAATTGTCAAAGAACAAATTTAATCAATTCCAAGTGGGAAGGAAAGAATAAACTCTTAAACACTGAAAAGACAGCTCCATGATTTAGAGCACTGGTTGTTCTTTCAGAAGAGCTAGGTTTGGTGGCCAGCACCCACATGGCAACTGACAACTTTGTGTAACTCCTGTATCAGGAGCTCTGATTCCCTTTTCTGACCTCAGTTAGCACTAGGCATGCACATGGTACACATACATATGTCCAGGCAAAGATTCAGACATAGAAAGTAAATATAAATAAATTCTTGAAAAGTACATCTTTATTTAAGAGCAGAGAAAAATAAATAAAAATTTAAAATTCAACTGACCGGTTGGTAGATATCACACTAAGCAATTGATACTACCATAGATTTTATGTCATTTGAATTTCTGACAAATTAATAGCTAGATTCAGAGACCAAGCTCTGCATGTCTGTTCCTTGTGATTTGTGTCAGGGAGCACATAAGTCTGTGTGTTCTGTTTTCATGATATTAACAGCTGTTTAGTGTCAATGCTTACATTCAACAATCCAATAAATTTGAAATCAGTTGATACTATACTTTTGTAATTAGTTTTTAATCTACTAATTAAAATGGTTTTATAAAGAGATATTTATCATAATCTGGCTGCATAGTGGTATCAAATTTATTTGAGGAAAAGAAAAGATGAATATGTTAATGTTTTGCTTTATTTACAGTTTCCAAGGTAATGAGTCATTTTTCTGTAAGCACCCACAGCTATCGATCAGAATTTTAATTGTATTGAGAACTCATGTATTTAAACATGAGGACAAATTGATATAATTTCTTTTGAGAAGCTAGTATTATCTCTGGCCAGTGGGAACCTACCCAAAGGAAATTAACTTATAATAAAATAATTTGTATTTCATAATGCAAAGTCAGGCCTAACTACACTAAAAACAAAATAACTTACAAGATTTTATAATTATGCATGGAGATACTCTTGCAAAGTTCTAAAAATGTCAAGTGATATACTGTTCTTTTTAAATGGTAAAATTTTTTTATTAAATTTCCTATATTCATAGTTTCTAATAGAATACTCTTTTTTTCTGGGTATCAGTATTTAAAGAGATTAAGTCTAATACTCCTAACCACTTTTAAATGCAAAAAGCCCATGAAATTTTATAGTAGACCAAATTATTCCTAGAAAATGCACTCTAAAACTCTGGGAGTTTTTCTTGTTGAAACTTCTCCTTTATCTGAAATGCACATATTAGTTTTAGTTAAATAACTTGCAATTACACTTTCAGTCTGACTCCTTCTGAGTCTTGTAGTACCTCATAGCATGGTGCTTGGTACATATGTTCACTCAGAAAGAACACTGAAGAATGCCAACACCTTGTGAAGTTTGACAGCTGAATACATCAGGTATATTTCAATTTATTTTTGCTTCACATATTATGGATTCCAAAGCAAAGAACTATCATTGTATGAGAACCCAGTGAGGAACTGTGGGAAGTGAGCTCATTCGTTTCTGTGAGCATGTGCTTGTGAGCCTTGCTATGCGGGTGGGTTGGGGCGTGTCTACATCACAAAACCTGGAGGTATTTTCTTGAGAGAGAAGGGGTGGGGGAGAAAGAACCATATATTAACAAGAGCCTTAAATCCTGGCTTTAGACTGTCTAGTGCTGACATTACTTCTCAGCTCTTCTGAGGTCCATACTCTTTGGTCTATACTTCTAAGGTCTATACTCTTTTTCAGGATGTCCCAGTGCTGGGCAGCACAGACTCATGCTGATTTCATCCTTGAATTGATGACCATAATTTCACAGCTTCCTAGGTTAAAGATTACACATTTTGCAATCTGAAGAGAGTAAATACAATAGAAAATTGGAACAAAATAGCACATCTAAAAGTATAACATTATTTGTACCAGCATGCTCGCTATTCCTGATGTAACTTTAGCCTATTTTTATGTACATCTCTTTAATTTTATTCTTTCTTATCTTACTGTGTTTGCAGATTTTTCTTCATTCGATCATCCTATTCATCCAAACCTCCTACTTACCACTGAATATTACCTATCTACTCATGAATATTCGTATTTCAGTTGTTTTGGTAGGTGAGAGATTGTCTAATATTTATGTTTCTGGGTGTGTTAATTTTATATAACTTGTATGTATATAGAATTGCATATAGTAGCTTAGAATGAGTATCTGAGCACAGCTCTGAATGCACACAAACTCTGAAATAACTATTTCCTACTTTATTTGACTATTCATGTATATAAAATATACATGTATATAAAGCCTTTTCCTAGAAAAGCATATATATATATATATATATATATATATATATATATATATAATATTGATGGTTATTGCACAGGAATGGCTTCCTTTCTCTTCATGTGAATGAATATATAAATATTTAGGTATTGCATATAGATATAGGTTCCATATATAATTGTACACATTTTAGTTTATGTTCCTGTACACCCACACAGGTAATATATGATTGCACATAAAATGCAAAAGCACCCTCTTATATAATATTTGGTTGTTATATTATGTTTCTCATGGGTCTATTCCTGTGTATACATGGCCAGTTATGTCTGAATTTATTGGACTTGTTCACAGATTTCTATATTGTACCTGCATAAGAATATCACATTCTTATATATTTTTTTTCTTTTTTATTCAATTTACATCCCAATCCATGCTTCCCCTCCCGGTCACCCCATCCCACAATCCTTCCACCATCCCAGTTCCCCTTCTCCTCTGAGAGGCTGAAGGTCCATTCTGGATATTCCCAACCCTGGCACATGAATTCTCTGCAGGGCAAGACACATCCGCTCTCACTGAGGCCAGACAAGGCAACCCAGTAAGAAGAACATATCCCACAGACAGGCAACAACTTTGGGGATAGCTCTCACTCCTGTTGTTCGGGACCCACATGAAGAGCAAGGGGCACATCTGCTACACTTGTCCCAGGAGGCCTAAGTTTGGCCTGTGTATGCTCTTTGGTTCATCCTCCAGTCTCTGAAACCCCCAAAGGTCCAGTTTAGTTGACTCTTTGGTCTTCCTGTGGAGTTCCTATGACCTCAGTCCTTTCCCTAACTCTTCCATAACAGTCCCCAAGCTCCATCCACTGTTTGAATGTGGGTCTCTGCACCTGACTGAGTCAGCTACTGGGTGGAGCTATGCTAGCCTTCTGTCTGCAAGCATAACAGAGTATCATTAATAGAGTCCAGAATTGGTGTTTGCTATAGGATGGGTCTCTAGTTGGGGTGGTTACTAGTTGGCCATTCCCTCGGTTTCTGCTCCATCTCCCATCCCTGCTTTTCTTGTAAACAGGATAAATTTTGGGTCAAAAGTTTTGTGGCCGGGTTGGTGTTCCTATTGTTCCACTGAAGTTCCTACCTGACTACCGGAGGTGGCCTCTCTTTAGGTTCCATGATGCTAATGCTGTGAGTCACAGCTAAGATCACCCTCACTGATTCTTGGGCCCCTCCTCCATCCTAGGCCTCTGGCACATTCTGGAGCTGCTCCTCACCTCTCTACCCCCACCAGCTGCAGATTTCCATCCATTCTCATGGCCAGCCTGCCATCTTTCCTGTCTCTCCCCACACCTGAACTTCCTCAATTCCCTTCCCCATCCTTAAAATGAGTTGCCTGGCTATTGCTGTTCAGTCAATAGCTGGTGACATAATTAATATGTATTTAAAAGGTTAAAATGTGGGCACGTGTGTGTGTGGGGGGGGGTAACTGAAAGTTTCTCACAAACATAAAAAGGGGGACTTCCTAGAAACTACAATGAGGAACAGTGGTCATTGTAGGGACTAAAAAAACCCTGACTTTCAAGGTATTATTAAACATCAATTGAGATATTAATAAATATACTAAGGTTTTAGGAGATTTATTTATTTTCCCTTTATGTATGTAGAGTGTTTTGCCTGCATGCAAATAAGTGCAGCCTGTGTGTGCAATGCCCAGGGATACAAGAAGGGAACATCAGATCCTCTGGAACCAGAGTTATAGTCAGTTCTGAGCTGCCTTGCTGGTGCTGGGAACTGAACTCATGTCTTCTACAAGAACAGCAAGTACTCTTAACTACTGAGACTTTTCCACCCAGTTTATTCTTATTTTATACTTTCCATTGCTATTATGTATAGAGTGTCCATCTCAGGCTTTTCCTTAGTAGATTTACACAAGCAAAACTTATAATATTGTTAATATAGAATTTGTCATATTTTTCTGTGTTTATTAAAAACAAGCTTATGTTTTCCCATAATCTACAACTTAAAGAATTAAATTTGTATATATTCTTCCTATTATTGTCAGACTTAGTTTTGTGCATTTTGGTGTGCATTGTAATTTTGCTGCTACTATTTATTTAAGACCTCAGTAGTCATTAAACAAATGGGCTGTAATATTCATTTTGGTGACTTTGTGTTATTTCATTCAGAGAATATTATGTTATGTCTCAGCACAAACACTTCTAAATATTTTGGTGGCTAAACCACCATGGTTTTTCATAATTGTTCATGCTCAGTTTCTCATTGCATATGAGTCTCAGAGACTCAAGATAACTAAGCTTCCGTCAACAGGAGTGTTACTAGCATGAGAGAGGGATAGGGATGGGCATGCCTTATCTATTAGCAATTGACCCTAGGACACACAAAAGTCACACCTACCATATTTCATTTGCCCAGGGTATCATGAAAGTTCAGAAGAACTTTATCATTTCACTTTGTAGAACAGGAACTAGTAGATTATAAGCAACTCCAATGATTCCACAGTATATATTTCTGGTAAGAAAATATTGAATTCTTTGTCCTCCTTATATGCAAAATCTGGCTAAATGGTGTAATTCAAAAGTTTATCCCAATTACAGAATCAGTCTTATAACCTCATCTATCTAAGGGATGGGGATAGATTTTTATAATGTCCATATATTTCCAGATCTGGTTTTTCTTGATTTGAAGATCTATGAACTGTTCTAAAGTTCTCAACAATAGGACCAGGACAGACAATTGCATAGAGTATCGAGAAGACACACAAGATATGCTGCCCACTAAACAAGGATATTACTGCAGCAAATTTGTAAGCTTCTAAAAATCCACTCTAAGTCTTCCCCACTTCCTGAAGATATTTGAAGAATTAGTTTTTAATGGGCTATGATGAGAAATAACTTACTCTTTTGCTCAGTTCACTCTCTAGGTCTACGTCCTGTGTGACTTCCTTTTGAACGTGAGTCTCTACAACTGTATCTGACTGGACATCTGCAAGATGTTCTCGGAACCTAAGCGACTCTCTCAGCTCACTTTCTGTCTGGAGATGTTTAGGGGTTAGAGATTCTTTTTAAGATTCACACGGTTAAAATAAATTTTTGTTTGTGTTGGTTTTTTATTTTATTTTCTTATTTTGACATCACGATGCCACAGTTCTCTCCTATATATTTTTGGGCTTCCCTGTTCACAGCCATTCCTATAAACAATGACCCCTTACCCAATTCTCTTTCTCTCTCTCTTTTTCTCCATCAGGCATGTCTATGAAAACCTGGAGTCTTTATGAATTTAGCCGTCATATATCAGCAAGCTATTCTTGGTCGGTCTGACCTTGCCCTCAATCATATAATCCATTAAGCAAATACTACTCTTTTGAGGTTGTTTTGTATAGTTTCGCATGTAAACGTACTAGTAGCTAGTAGCTACAGCAGTAGAATAGGCCAGATTTTACCATGGTAGCTAATAATCTTCAAGTGTTAGTAGTTTGTAACAACAAAGTCTTATGTATTGCTTAGGATTTGAGGCTGCTGCTTCCTCTTCTGCACAATATCTTCTCAGAGACACGGGCTAATGGAATCCGGCTCCGTTAGTAGTTAGGAAATATGGAGAGAACATTAAAGACCATATGCCAGGTTCTGGCTCACAGTAGGCTCCATTATCAAATAACCAACCAAAGTAAATCAAAACCATGACTAACTGCCACAGAGCCTGAAGAATCTTACTGCATGCCTGGAGAACAGAGAAAACAACGAGAAATTACCGTGATGCTGGCTGGCTACATACACCACATTTTAAATGTGGGTATTTTTTTTCCTGAATAAGAACATGAAGAATTAGACGCAGTGCTGACTGAGCTGTTGCCTTTATGACCATACTAAACCTTATGCTATGGTGATGGATGGGGCTCACTGCACAGATGGAGATAGATGAGACCCACTGCACAGATGGGAGCATTGAGGTTTATGGCCTGAACCAGTAAATATTCTCCACATCATAATGACTCACTTGATTCTGATTCATGGTCATCAAATTTATCTTCTAATAAATTGTTTTATGCTGCCAAAAAAGCGTGCAGTATTTTGAGTATTACTAGAGAGCTATCCACATTTCTCCCATTGTGATCATAATTCCTAGTGAAATACACTGAGTATTCAGATTTTACATAGTATATGAGGTTTATTACTCTGAGCTGCCATTGGCAATTCAGATCAAGTCTACTGCACAGATATAAGCAAATTCATGAATGTATGAAGTAAATGACTGATTGAATATCTAGAAACAAGAGCTTTGATGTGACTTACTTCTTACTATTGTTTTTGTTGTGTTTTTCTGATACAAGGCCTTGTAATACAGTTAGAAGCCATTCTGGAATTTGCTGTGTCATCTGGGATGGCCTTTGCTAGCAAGCATCCTGTCTTTCAAGTATGACTAGCATGTCTGTTCAGACCCAGTTCAGTAATTTACCTCTGATGTATTGACCACCTGTGACTGTTTTCCTATATTACAAAAGCAATATAAAAGTTTATATGTCTTTATTTTATTCAAAAGATGTGTAATGGAGCATATGTTTGATAATAGGGGATAGAAGGCCAATGAGATCAAAGACACTGTATTTTCCCATTCTGCATTTCAGATTCATGATAGGAACAGAAATAAATATGTTTTTTTCTGGGATCTGGGAAGACAGTCACTAAGAGTTTGAAAATAAAGCCAGGCAGTGGTGGTACAAACCTTCAATCCTGCACTCAGGAGTCTAAGGAAGACAGATCTCTGAGTTCAAGTCTAAATGGTATATGGAGAAAGTTTCAAGGCAGCCATGATTACACAGAGAGATCCTGTCTCAAAAGAGACAAACAAACAGAGACAGGGAGACAAAAAGAGAAACAGAGAGAGAGACAGAGAGATAAGAGATACAGAGGGGGGGAGAGAGAGAGAGAGAGAGAGAGAGAGAGAGAGAGAGAGAGAGAGAGAAAGAGAGAGACAGAGAGAGAGAGAGCATGAAAATAAATACTGACCACAAAAGGCTCCAAGTCCTGAATATAGTGAAAATTAGACCTCATGATAGAAAATGACAAGCAAGAAACAGGAACACAGGAGGTGCTACAGCAGATGGCAGCTAGTGAAGAGGACTAGCTATTGTTCCTCTTCCTGTCCTCTCTGCCAGTTCTTGTACACAAGGGCTTCCTCTAACTGAATGGACGTTTAATTAACTGTGACCTCCACAAAACCACATTCTCACCAAATTCTTAAACTGAAATATAAATTTGACCATTAGATAGGAAAAGGGGGGAGAGAGGAAGTCCTGACTGTGCTGGGAAGTTGGAAGGAACTTTGTACCACAAGAGTGTCAGTAGTGTACTCAACAAGTAGGTAATAGATGGTGAGGAGGAAGATAGATGTATGCATGCATTTAGGAATATGTAACAGCAAAAAAAAAAAAAAAAAAGGCCATGAAATCAAAAGAGAGAAAAGACAAGAATATGAAAGGAATTGGAATGGAATATAAGAATATGCATGTGGCTCAGTCTGTATAATGTCACTCATAAGTATGTTTCAGGTTGGAGCATCTGGTGTTGGATAATCAATTGCTGTGCTCTTCACTGGGAAGACTATTTCTCTCACTCCCAGAAACCCTCAGTTGCCTATAGAGTTTAGTGTAATTCGAAGCCTCATGGCCTTTTGTATGTCCATTTGTGTTTCCCTTGTTCAGCTCATGTCTAGCCAGTCATGTTGATGTTATTTTATGGGTATAGCTTCTGACATAAGTAGGAGACACTATCACAGAAAACCCAATGTTCCTTTGGCTCTCACAATCTTTCCACTCCTACCCACTCTCTCTGTGTTCCCTGAGCCTTGGGAGGGAATTACTCAGTGCTGGTGAAGTCATTCATTTTAAAGGAGAAGCTATAACCACCACTTTACTAGACCAGCATGATGTCTAACAACAATTTAAACACTGAAATCTGTATACCCACAGATAAGTGTAGTCCTCGGCCCTGTTTGTTCATGGAAAATCTACTTGCAAAAGACAAAGACCATTACAGAAAGCCACAACCAATGAAAGAAAATGCAGAGCTGTAGATTCCAGTTTTAAAAGAGAATACAATACACTTTTAAAAGCTTAGGTAAAATATTTTAATGAATATTTTTGTTGTTCTTCCTCCGTCTATCTTTTATTTCTTTTGTTTGTAATGACAAATATTTTCCAGGTGAGTGTTTTTGGTGTTATGAATTTAGCTCCAATCAGGCAGTAAATGATGGGTCTGCTGGCCTGTATTTCAAATATGAGTACCTTCCTGAGCACTTGGTTTATGATTAACTTCTGATTTGAAGATTCTTTTGAATATCCAGAGTTTAATTTTGATGTGTGCTCTCAAACCTATTTTCTCCATTTTTTTTCACTATTAACATGTTGCACATCATCTTTGACCAAAATCGAAGACCAAACCCAGTAATTCCTAGCCAGCTCTTAAACCTTATAAAGCAGAACATTCATTTCAGATATCAATCTTGTAATTTTAAGGGCTAGATCATTGGTGCTCAACCATCCTAATATTGCAACTCTTTAATATAGTTCCTCATGTTGTGGTGATTCCCAACCTTAAAATTATTTTTATTGCTACTTTGTTACTGTAATTTTGCTACTGTTGTGAATTGTACTGTAAATATCTGATATGCCACCCCCAAAGTGGTTGTGCCCCACAGTTAGAGAACCAATGGTCTGGAGTTTTTGTTTTTATGAGCTATTAATTTTATCATTGGTATATTGTTGAAATTTTATACACTAATTTTTTTTCAGTTTTAAGTCTTTAACGTTTATATTGTACTAATATGTTTTCTCACCTAATGTGTGTGTTTTCATTTTTGTATCCTCCAACAGTGTTTTCTGTATGATACAAGTTGTGTTTTTCTTCTAGTCTTTCATTTAGTAACTTTATTGAGTAGTAAGCACATTGTAGTGATATTGAGCTTTTGCTCAGTGTTGGTTAATTGAGTCTTAGTGGCCAATTTTTGTTTGTTGGTGGTGGCTATTGACTTTGGTTCTAGCAGCCGATTGAGTTGACTTAATCTCATTGCTGCAGTGGACAATAGCTGAAATCTCATCTCAGCTGTTAAATCTTCTAGCCATTGTTTTTCCTCAGCTAATTAGTTCTTTTCTGCTCATTCTTACACAAAGTACTTTGGTGAGCTAATCGGTTTCATTTTAATGTGGTTCCTTCATTCACTAAAGATTTCCCTCAGTTTTCAATTGTTCTTGAAGCCACATACTATGCTAGTCAAGCTGGTGATTGTGTGGCTTTCCACTTGAGTTCTAGTTGCCCTGTGCTAAGACTTCTGGGAGTACCCTAAATGCAGGGCATCTTTTCATGATTGACTCAACTCTGGTAATTGAACTTGTCTTTAAATAGTTGGGCATACTATTTTGTCCGGTATGTATATGTATCTCCTGAGGGAATGTCAAGATGATTCAGGCTTCTTCACCATTACTGGAAACAATAACTAAATGCACAATTTTAAAAGTGTATTATATTACTACCATGCTAAGCGACTGCATGATCCTTCGCCGCCTTGTTTCCTATAACAAAATCCTTAAAACACGTGACATAATGGGATGTTAAAGCAGACAGAAAAGTCCTGAACTACATTGTGTCTCAAATGTTCTTTAATGCCTTCATTCCAAAAGCTTTCAGTTCAGCTCTCCATTCAACAATCAAACTGTCCTACTGATTGTAAGAGAGTGTTTGAGAGCAGCTACCGCCTCTGATTTTGGAAACATGACATTTCACCTTTGGATTGTATTTTAATGTTTTGGTAGTGTATATTAAGTGTGGATCATGATGGGTCATACTATGCTACTTTCATATATGGACATAATGCATTTCCGGAACATTCAACCCATTTAGACTCCTTGTTTCGCTCTCTGTGAGTCCTTTTCCTCTTCCCAACTGTGCCTTTCCATTTTCATGGTGTAGGCTGGGGTGCATCTCACTGCATTTCATTAGGGTTCTTCACAGGAGACTGAGCGGAACACATGAGTCTTGTCAGTACTTTTGGGTTATCTAAACACGTATATAGCTTGTAATTGTGCATATTCTAAATATGCATAACGTGTTAACTATGGTAACACTTTTGGATATATTTGATTTATTTTTATATATGTTAGAGCAAGTGTTGGGAACTTCTTTAAATGATTCATCTTTAAATAAGCATTTATTAGGATGACAAGGCTGGCTCAAATGAATATGATGAATAGGAAAAACATATATACATATATCTACATACATAACACAGATAGGTACACATAGACATTTATACTTTATATACTTAGAGAAAACTAAATAATGTTGGAATGAAAATTTTAAGCTAAGCTCTAAACTGGCTCATTTTTAAGAAGGCTATCTATCCTTGTGCTTTTCTTCTTTGTGGAAAAAAAGAAAAGATTTTCATTTAATTAGTTTCCCAAAAATTCACATCTAATTTTTAAAGAGCTGTGAAATAGCTGCCGTTGATCTATGGTAAATCAAGCAAAAGCGCATGTCCCTAGAGTGAGTGGGTTCTTAATCAGGCTGATTAGCATAACATGGCAATCAAGGTCATACTGTCATCCCTTTAACTTATTTTTAAGTTTATGGTAATTTCTCTTAAAAGCCTGTGGTCTTTGTGATAAAAAGTAATCTCTAAATAGTATTTGATTTACATAAGTGGTAGTGGAATACGAATCACTGAATCCATTTATTCTCATTCCCCGTTATGTCGCTGTGCACTAGAAACATAAACAGATATATAGACAGGTTCTTACTGGTGTTGTTGTGTTGTGTGCCCCCAAATACTCTCATAAGGTGCAGAGTCATAACCTGGGAGCAGTAGACTTCAGGAAAAGCATCAGAAATCCCAGAGGAGATGAGGTTAGTGAGGTCAATGAAGGATGTGCTCTAAGGACTATATATATCAGGTAACACAGTCACTCTTTGTAGCTGATGTGCTTCTGAGTTGTTGGGAAACGGATAGGAAACAAAAGAACATGAAATATTGAAAGCTAATCATCGTGAGTTGGGGTTGTTACCTCTTCATTTCCTTGTGTTATTTCCACTTCCAATACCTGCAACTGCTTCTGTCCCTTTTCACAATCTAAATCTATGTTCTAGCTAATGCAGAAGTTTTTGCTAATTTGAACCAGAACGAATTTAGTAAGAGGAGCCCACCAAAGTTAACATATCTGTTTTGTAATGTTTGATTTTCATCACTCAAAGGAACTAAGCAAAAAATGAACAAAAGACATGGAGCAGTCTTTTGTGAGACAGGCGAGAGCTGGTATCAATTGTCAGCCATGTGCTATTGTCTTCATAATTCCTAGGCATTGGCACAGGCAAAGTATAAAATACAATAATATAAAATAAAATAAAATACTAGCTGGCTTGGTAATTTCAGCAAGAAGAGTAAAGTTGAAAAGGTGCAAAGAGAGAAGACTGGAGAGTTACATGGCATCCCACTGTAAGTTTCATGAGTATCACCTAGCCCCTGAATGAAGAGAAACACTAACCATTATAAAACACTGAAGAGGCTAAGAGGTGAGAATGTTCAGTGCTCAAACAATGCAGAGAAGAATGCCAGTCTCCACACTACCAATCAGACTGTAAACTGTATTGACTCAACAGCTCTCATGTAGAATACAGCAAGTTCCTTTAAGTCATAAGGAAATGTTGGTGACTTCCGTGACCTTTAGAGAACAAGTCGAGGTGGAACACAGAGCTGGACAAAGGCAAAAGACTGAAGATGGGTGGCCTTGTAACTCTCTTTCACTGTTTCCAAGGGGGCAGAGGCTGGTGGCCTCTGCAAACTTAACTCTTTCTTACTGCTCTGTGCTTTAATAAGTGCTGGCATCTTATTCTATAACTCTCTGTGCTTTAATAAGTGCTGGTCTCTAACTCTGTAACCCTCTGTGCTTTAGTAAGCACTGATCTCTGGTGATTGCTACATGCTGTTTGGCAGCAGGGAATTTAGGAAAGGGTTTATTTCTAGAGCTCTGGCAGGAGAAAGTCCAGGCAGCAAGGAGTCCCTTGCTGGCCAGGCAAGAAGCTCAGAGAGCATTAACTCTTTCTGAACTAAAGAGAAGAGAAGGAAAAATAATTTAAATCTTTTATATAGGCAATATGCACAGGAACATGTACACTCATACATACACACATTCTGGTCAGGTCAACCATCTGCATCAATCAACTCCACAAGCATCTATGCGTGCTTACATTCAAATACATATGCCTGCACACAAACATATAAGCATATATGTGCACATTTGGTGGGTGGGGTTAAGCCCCAAATACCATAAACATACATTTAGATGGATGGATGGATGGATGGATGGATGGACAGATGGATGGGGCAGAACCCCTCAAGCCACACTTTACTTCTTTTCCCTGTCCTTTGTATAGGCAAAACTCCTACAAAATTACCTCATAAATAAATGTTACACAAAAGGGGAGTTACAGAAGGATATTGATATTAAGTTCAAAGTATTTCATTCTGTGAGCTCATTATAAGTTCAAAGCAACAGTTTTAAATGCCCTCACTTTATTATAGTGTACACCTGTGGCTTTATCCTTGTGGCTGATCTAGGATGAATGTTTTTCTTTGATTGCAAATCTGTCCTAGTCTATTTCTCTTTTGAGTGTAATTGTGAAAGCTCATTATATTTTTTATTATGTAGCTTTTACTTACTATTTTGTGAGGAATGAGCACATTCTATTCTTGATCCTAACTTAATTATATCTTTTTGGTAAACAACTAAAACCATTTTTATCTAAAAGTATTTGAATCAAATCAAGAATTCTATAAAAGTATTAATTCATCTAAACAGTATTAATTTATGAAAGTTCATCTTAATGCTAATCTATAGGAAATTTGCTCAATAGGATGGGGTAATGCCCATGTCCTTCAGGTAAGTAATAGTGACAGAAAAGACATATCAGCTTCAAGAAGCAATCCTGAGATGAAGTCTCTTGGGACCTTGCCTCTCAGAACTCCTTTATCACAGACCACGTGAAAACTGGTGGGCCATCTCCAGGAAAGTCACCTGCGAGCTTTAGCCTCTGCTAGATGGCTCCTGACAAGGATAAAAGAAGATAGAACATTATGTTGATCAATCTGAAAAAAAAATCTCAAAAAATATTCTAATAAAAACAAAAAATAACCAACACCTTGAAGGAGGTGGTCAATTAAATTTCTGAACCCAGCTAAATTATCATTCCAAATTTGAGATAAAATACAGACATTTTTATACTTCTAATGTCCAAAATGATAAAAACAAACAGATGTATATGTTGACAAGTGTTTTAAAGGACTTTTTAGAGAAAAGCTTAAACAGAAAAGTAGTATCCGATTAAATGTGTACAAAAATGCTGAAGATTAAAGAAAAGGCAGCTATCTGGTAGAAATATAAAATGATTTTTAAAAACATTATATTTAAGAGATAGTGGTCTTTAAAGAGAAACAATGACACAGTAGAAATGAATTGATATTATATATCAAAATAGAATATCGGTCTATAAGGGTACAAAAATAGTTGGTGGAAAGGTATTATGGCAAAATCTTAACATGACATCAATACCATTTGAAAATGGATTTAGGGGAAAAAAAACAAATCTAAACTATGAACACTTTAACAGCAAAGAAAATTATAGCCAAGAAGCCAAATCAAGAAATAAAATACAATAATTAAAAAATTATTAAATCTAATCAAAGTCAGAAATCCAGAATAAAAATAAAAGTCATATGGTATAAGTAAAACAAATAGTAATGTTGTTGAATCTGATTTTATGATCACCCTAAGTTACATATTTTTCCATGTCAAGTATATAATGTGGAAACTGATTTAAATTGAAAGAAAAATGCAAATGCAAACAGGAAATCATTAAGGGCATAGATGACTTGACCAATACTACAAACCAGCTTAATCTAACTGACATATATAAAACACTTTACTTGTCAATTTTCTGTTAATCTTAGGTTAACAAGATACTGACTAGTAATTTACAAGGAGGAGACTTTTTATTTCACAGTTCAGATTATCAAGTGCATGACATTAGCATTGTCTCAGACCTAATGAGGCCCTCGTTGCAAATGCCATCATTGTAAGAACATGGGCAAGTAAGAGATCACAGTGAGACTGGAATCCAGAAAAAAAATCCACAAATCAGGCTCACCCACCCCCCTTTTTAGCAATTCCCTATGAGAACCCTCTAGAGTCCAAGTACATCAACAGTGAGAGCAGCACCTTCAATAATTTTCTACCAACCTCCATCTCTTAGGGCTCCCACATTTTAATATCATCACATTGAGGACCAAGTCTTCAATAGTTGTACCTTTGAGGGACCGAAATCAAACCTCGAGCAAACCACAACGAACTTGTTACCTGCAGCAGCAGAACATATGGCTCCTCACAGGAGTACATAGAGAGTTTATGATGATGGACATTCTTATGAATTTAATTATGCAATACTTGTTCTCTGATGACAAGGAAATATCAGCAAGATGTCTGGGAAAACCTGAAAGTTTGGAAGTTACATAATTTACTGGTAAGTGAGAAAATCAACAGAGAAACGAGAAAACATTTTGAATGAGATTTAAATTTATTTAAATAGGACACATCAACGTTTCTGAGATGCCATTAAAATGGTGTCTACTGGCAGAGGGAAGAGTGTGCAACTGACACATCTGGACTATACCGTAAGAAAGTATTAAGTCAATGACCTCAGTTGTATGTTCAGACTCTTTTTTTAAAAGGGAGCAATCTAAACCCACATAAGTGGCAGGCAGGAAATAAAAATAGAAGTAGCAATCAATAAAATAGAAAGCACATAAATAAGAAAAATCAATAAATCTAAAGCTAGTTTTCAGAATAATAAATTCAATAAACTAGTATGCAAGCTTCTTAGGAAAACAAGTATCTGGGATGAGCTGAGAGTAGAGTGGACAATGATTGTGATCCAAATACACTGGTTGCAGTGCAAAATTCACAAATACTTGATAAAAAATAGTGTTTTCAAGAGGATAAATTTCTTGAAAGATAAATGTTAAATGCTCATTTGCAAAGAAATAATATCTCAAAGTCTACTGTAGAAATAGAATTTGTGCTAACAAAACAAAACAACAAAACTCTTCTTTCGGCCCAGATCTAGGAAATTTAAATGGAGAAATCAATCAAATAGTTTGGAAAGACATAAGACCCAGGCTGTACGAATGTTTCAAGAAATCAAAATAAAAGATAACCCTGCTCAAAGCCTGTATCAGCTTTACTGGTAAATATAGCCTGGGTAAGGTGAACAGTAAACATTTATTTACCACAGTTTTCAAGGGTAGACACTTTGAGGCATGTTGCATTCTCCAGTCTCTTCTCTTGACTTAGATGATCCTCATAACCTCTTGAAGCCTTGTCTCAAATGCCATCCCATTCACGCATAAGATTTCTATACAGGATTTTGTAGACACAGCGCCCACTCAATAGCTATCCCAAAAGTTATTCTGTAGTAACATCAAGGATGGAGATGTGGATCAGCAGATAAGGATGCTTACTGCCAGCCCTGACAACCTGATTTAGATCCAGAGGCTGCACATGGTGGAGAGAATTGATTCTTGCAAATAGTTCTCTGACCTCCACGTTCACTCCTTGGCATCTGCATGTGTGGTGTGTGTGTGTGTGTGTGTGTGTGTGTGTGTGTGTGTGTGTTCTTGAACACGGATGAACACACATTAAATAAATAAATGAATTTTTAGTATTAAAAATACTAGCATTTGGAGCAAGGAAGATGGCTTGGTAGGTAAAGCCCTTGTCATACAAATGTGAGGAATAGAGGTTGGGCTCAGTGGCCTCCACATGAATCCCAGGCAGGTTCCCACTTTATATCACTGCTTGGAAGGTAGAGACAGGTGATCCCTGAAGCAAGTTGTCAACCTGATGGGCTGAACATGCAAGCTGTGAGTTCGTGCTAGAGTCCCTGCCTCAATATATAAGGTGAGGAGCAACTGAGGAAGACACTTGACATCAACTTCTGGGCTCCATACACACGTGTACACATGCAAAAATACCCACACACTTATAAACATATGCACAGGCATACATACCACGTATACACATATACAAAAACAAAAACATAGATAGCATTACATGGTATCAATACTAAATCAAGATATTATGAGGAAATGGTTGTGTGACTCCTTCATGAACATAAAGGCAAGAAACTAAAGAACTAAAGAAAAGTCCATCAAATTAAACTTAATAATATATGAAATTATACTTTATATATGCATATAAATACTTATTTAATATGTGCTATGTTTATATAAATATCATATATTGAATATTTATATATTGAACATGTAAATTATATATATATACATATATGTGTATATATATATATATATATATATATATATATATATATATATATACCAAAGATGTATAGATAGGTCTCACCAGATTCAATTTTCCATTTTTTCCATAAATCTTTATGCAAACTATGATTAAAAATTAACTTATCGGAACTAGTAATGGATGTCCATAAAAGCTATAGATAGGTTAATTGCATCAATCTCTCTTCATTTAAGGCTCAGAGACCTTGCAGATAAGGAGGTGAGAAGGATATATGTTAGCAGATATGAGGAAGAGCTATGAACTACCAACTTCTGGACACAGTATGGCTGCTGTGGTTTTCTGAACAAGATCAAAGTAGTAAAAATTACATCATAGATGGAGTCCCAATGTCCCAATTTGGTATTGCAGTTGATGGACATTAAGGAAGGAAGCGTCACTCTCCATGACCACTAGAAGGTTGCTCGTACCCCAGTGGATGTCCACATGCCCATGTACATGTGGACAGCCACTAACCAGGCTCCAGGAATTTTTATTTCTTTATTTATAAATATAATATAAATACATAAAATATAAATATTAAAATACAAATGCATAAAACTAAAGATAGATAGAAGATAGATAGATAGATAGATAGATAGATAGATAGATAGATAGATGAGAAAGAGAAAAAGAGAGAAGAGACAAAGTTGTGAATGAGAAAAAGTAGAAGCATTAGGGAGAGTTGGAGGGAAGTAGGAGTAGATGCATATAACCCCTACACATTACATAAATACACGAAATTTTCAAAACATTCTCTTCTATTATATTCAGTGCACCAACATCCTTAGTCATCAGGGAAATGCAAATCAAAGTGATTCTGAGATTCTATCTTATACCAATCAGAATGGCTAAGATCAAAATCTCCAGCAGCAGCAGATGCTGGCAAGGATGTGGAAAAAGAAGAACATTTCTTCTTGATGGTGGGGTTGCAACCTGGTACAAACACTTTAAAAATGAATCTGGAAAACCTCAGAAAATTGGAAATAGTTCTACCTGAAGACCCAGCTATACCACTCCTGGGAATATACCCAAAAGACGCACTACCATATTACAAGGACATATGTTTCACTATGTTCACAGAAGGCTTATTTGTTATATCCAGAAGCTGGAAATAATCCAGATGTTCCTCAACTGAAGAATGGATATAGAAAATGTAGTTCATTTGCACAATGAAATACTACTCAAAATCAAAATGAGGACATCCTTAATTTTGCAGGCAAATGGGTAGATCTAGAAAATACCATCCTGAGTAAGGTAACTCAGACTCAAAAAGACAAACATAGTATGTATTCACTGATAAGTGGATATTAGCCCAAAAGCTCAAAATACCCAACATACAACTCACAGACTATGTGAAGCTTAACAAGAAGGAAGGCTCAAATGTTGATGCTTCAATCCCACTTAGAAGGGGGGAAATAATTCATGGGAGGCAGAGGGAGGGAGGGACCTGGGTAGGAGAGGGGAGAGGGAGAGAAGAAAAGGGACAGGATCAGGTATGGGTAGAGATGGAGAAAAGTCCAGAGGACGAGGAGAATGAATAAAAATATGTAGCAGTGGGAGATGAGGAACTGGATGGGAGGAACCACTAGAAAGTCCCAGACACCAGGGATGTGAGAAGCTCCCAATGGAGATGACATTAGACAAAATGCCCAACAGCAGGGATACAGAATCTGAAGATACCACCTCCAGTAGACAGATGTGGCCTACCTTGGGATCTATCCCATCTGCAGACACCAAACCCTGACACTATTGCTGATACCAAGATTGTGCTTGTAGACAGGAGTTTAGTATGGCTGTGCTCTGAGAGGCTCTGCCACCACCTAAGACAGACACAGATACTCACAGCCAACCATTGGACTGAGCCCAGGGACCCCAGCAGAAGAGTTAAGGGAAAGACTGAAGGAGCTGAAAAGGATTGCAACCCCATAGAAAGAACAGCAGCATCAACTAACTGGACTCCTCAGAGCTCCTAGGGACTAAACTACCAGGCAAAAGGTATACATGGGCCTGTCAATGGCTCCTGCTACTTATGTAGCAGAGGATTGCCTTATCTGGCATCAGTGGGAAGGGAAGTACTTGGTCCTGTGGAGACTTGATGCCACAGAGATGGAGGCTGGGTAGGGGATACCCTCTTAGTGGCAAAGGGGAAGGGATGGGAATTGGGGTTCGTGTAAGGGAGATCAGGAAGAGGAACATTTGAAATGTAAATAAATAAAATAATAAAACAAAGGAGAAAGAATACAAGTATCCATCTTAAAGACACAAAGACTTTTATTCTATTTTCTTCTGTGAGATTTCTGGTTAAATTCATCATATTTGATTATTTTATACCTTTCTCAATTTTATAAATTTGTATACATCAACACTATTATAACAACATATTTCTACACTTATTCCATACCTTTTCTCCTAATTTCTTCCACCTAATAAATGTTCCTTGGCTGTTTACATTGGTAATCTCCTGGATACCTTCACTCCTTCTGTTTGATTCTGCCTCCCCACAATGAGCATCAAGAATGTTCATCGCTATTACATGATTCCGTTGCCAGGTAAACTAGACAGAAGTCTTACTGAAAATTGTATCCAATTCTAGGTGACATAATGGGGAGATGCTAGCAGAGAGGGCGGATTAGCTGTACCTTTTAATGCAACACAGACTGAAAGAGCCAAAAATATCCCCACAAAATATGTAAACAAGATCATAGCATGTGATACAAAAGCCAAAAGACAACTGAAGTGAGAGGTGGAAAGGATTAGAAACGCAAACCGAGAACCAAGGGGTGGAAACAGGACCAACAAGATTATGATTTTAAGATTAACACATCAATTATTGAAACCTTCTGGATCACCCACAAGAATGATTACGTACCCATTTAAAGGGATGAATTTTGAAAAAGTAGCCTATATTAAAACACTGCTTGTAGATAACCTCCCCCAATGCACTATACCTATGTTTGATGGAATATTCTTTCGTGCTTGAGTAGACCCACATAAGTGCTGTTCTTCTGAACCTGGAAGCCATTATGTGAAAACAGAGTGCTGGAATGAATGGAGGGCAGAGTGTCGGGAGTTTTGAATTAAAAGTTTGAATATCTGAATTAATCAACCATCAATGTTCAAGCCAAATCTTTTCTTCGTTTCAGTCTTGGTTTCCACCTTACACCATAGTGTCTCTTACATCTTTGAATTATCCTTGGTAGTACTTTTGTAAGTCCCACTATCTGTTCTTATTTGTCTGTATTTCTGACTCAGCTCTGTGCATATTTAAGAAGGTACTTGTAGTGTGCCTGTCTCCAGTCTCTCACTCTGCCAAGATCTTGTCTTCACAGTAGCAGCAGCTTGCTGGTGAGATAGATTATTTGGAAGATTTTGAGAAAGGGTTTGATAGCTGTATGCCATGGTTGCTAATACTATTATAAATGAAGCATGGTGTTTAAAACCTTTCCCAGGATCCAAATGCAGATATCTTAGGGAACAGGGTTGAGAGCTCTTGCTGAATCTAGCTTAGACATTCTTAAAATCAAGAGCTACTCATTGCCACTTCGCTTTTAACAAACGTATCACTTGAATGAAATCAAACCTAGAGCAAAGTAGGATCATTTGAATTAGGACAGAGGAAGAAACTCTCCTTTGTGGAACTGCATAGAATCTATAAAAGATGGGGATGTATTTCCCTGAGTTTATTGCATAAAGCTCAACCACATTCTACAACATAACTGAAAACAGCTTGAAATGCCTTCTCCTGCCTTTCTGATAGCTTTGTAAGTTTTGTGATTTTGCCATACTATGGACTGTGTTTACACTTTATCCTAGTCTAGAATCTATCAGCTATTAGGTTGTACTTTAGGACATTCCTTTGTGGGTGAGTTCTTAGTTGATACTACAATTTCTAACTGAGTTTCAGCTGTCCTGACCCATGGGGCATTCCCTTAGTCATTGCACAGAAGTAGACACATGTGACCTGTTTACGAAATTGGAGCTCCCTCGGTCATTGCAGCCATTACGACTGAGAAATGTACCTTTACATTTAAGAAGTATTTGCCTTTTTTATGGTTACTATGGCTGTGATGAAACACTGTGACCAAAGTAACTTGGGGAGGAAAGGGTTTATTCAGCTGATGCTGAAGTCAGGACAGGAACTCAAGCAGGGCAGGAACCTGGAGGCAGGAGCTGATCCAGAGGCCATGGAGCTTACAGGCTTGCTCTTCACGGCTTGCTCAACCTGTTTTTGTTGTTGTTGTTTTGTTTTGTTTTGTTTTTGTTTGTTTGTTTGGTTGGTTTTTTAGAGAACCTAGGACTACCAGCCCAGGGATAGATAGCACTACCCACAATGGGCCGGGTCCTCCCCATTAATCACTAAGAAGATGCTCTCCAGCTGGATCTTAGGGAAGTATTTTCTTAGTTGAAGTTCCCTCCTTTCAAATGACTTAGCCTATGTCAAATCGACATGAAACTATCCAGCACACTATGGTTCCTGTTCTCCTCTACAGCTTTAATCGTGCTCAGCATTCCTAATGGCTGTAGGACAGGCCAAAATCCTGTTTCCAGAAAGCACAGATGCATCAGGACATGGGGGTCCTGGCTAACATTCAGTGTGATTGATAGAATGTTAGTCACAAGAGGTCCTGCCACCATTATGGTAGATTTACAAACAGTCTTATTGAGTTATATAGATTTGTTTTGATGGCGTGTGTATGTGTACATATGATGAGTATGGGACACTTTTGCTAGTGTTGGTGGGGAGGTCAGAGGGCAACCTGTAGAGTCAATTCTCTTCCACTTCTGCCTGGGTTCTGAAGACTCAAAGTCAGGTAGTCAACCTTGTGTGGCAATGACTAAGTTATCTCAACAGTCCTTGTTTTATTCTAAAAATTAATAACTATATACAGTGGTATAGTGAAGGAAATATACTTGGAAACAATCAGTTTTTCTCTATCTCGAAGGGAGGGAAATGAAAGAAAAGAAGGAAAAAAACCTACCAGGAAACTATAAAATTGTTCCTCTCTCTTAATCCCCAACATGCAATATGAGCCTGTCCTGGAGTGACTTTATTTTAAAGTGAATGTTCTGAAGGAAGTGGGTGGGAAGACACACACAAAAGGGGGCATTTTGCCCTCAAGAAAACAAAGGATACTACTGAAAAATCTAAAATAATTTTCCCATTTGTATCTAAAACAGACATCTGCAGCTCGGTGTGGACAGACAGGCAGAACTGGGACTCTCACTACAAACCTCCCTGCTGCTGTCTTCATTCCTCTGCTCTTTTGCTAGAAGCCATGTTGTTCCAAAGCCACAGCACTCACAGATGGTCCCAGACTGAGGGCTGTGGAAGATACTTGAATCTAAGTTCTGCCTTCCTCCCACCCACCACCCCCCCAGGGTAGCTGCAGAACAGAGCCTGTGATTAGAGGATAGAATTCACCGACCATTATTCTA
The DNA here is from genome assembly GCF_004785775.1 of Grammomys surdaster. Taxonomy (NCBI): domain Eukaryota; kingdom Metazoa; phylum Chordata; class Mammalia; order Rodentia; family Muridae; genus Grammomys; species Grammomys surdaster. The sequence continues at coordinate 3,831,780 of NW_021604631.1, forward strand.
GCTTATGCTATTAATTAGGAGCACTTTACACACAAATAAGATGTGCAGAGGAGCCTGTTATTAACATAACAAAGACATCGTTTCAGTATCTGCCATTTTCACACACATCGGCTCCCAGTCATTCCCGGAAACTGTTAGCAAAATCAAATTGTTGAGAACACATGGTCAGATCTTTCTCATTTCCCGTCTTCGGTACAGAGCATCCTGGAATAAGTTACTGAAAGGGAATTTAAGAATAGGAATATTATTGGTTTGTACACTCGGGTGGAGTGCTTAACAGCTTGCAAAACACATGCATCCATTGCCTCATTAATCTTTGCAGCCATATGAGACATATTATTAATATTATTGCTACTTTGCAAACATGAGAAAAGAAAGCCTAGCAAGCTTGAACAACTTGCCAAGACTCCATGCTTATTACACAGTGGGGCCAGGAGTACACATGGCATTTTCGATTGTTTGAAGGATTGTCTACAGCAAACTAACACAGCCATCTAATTCCAAAATAGAAAATACCTGTCTATGAATAAACACAACCCTTTCTGAATATAGCAGTCTATCTTTGCTGAGTGTCATATACTCTTTGCAGGCCTGGAAGCAGCCAGTGGTGTTCCTTACATCATTGCTGTTCAGGCCTTGTTCAACTTCAGCTGACATGCTCCATGTGACCTGTCTCCAGTAAGAGGAGAGACCGAATGAAGAATAAGCATTTGGCAGAGTGACTTAGTTTCTGTTAACTATTTGTTTTAACAGGGACTTATTATTTTTTTAATGCCATTCTTAAAAGTTAATTGACTCCTCATTTGGGTCTATTGAATTTTTAATGAAGAAGACCACAACAGATCAGAGTGGGAGATGGCCCTGTTTACAGTTTTGCATGGGAAGCTTTACATGGTGAGAGGCTTTCCTCTGCTCCTTCTCTGGAACCTTCTCAGCAGCTTTCTCCAGACCCCTATCATGTTGATTTAACATGGAATCTCTCTGAAGGTCTCTATTGCATGGTTTTCTAAAGGAATCTTGGTGTGGATAAACATACTTTTTGAGTCTGTGACACCAACTTCTAAAGCAAGGTTCCATTGCTACAAATTTATAGAAAAGGGCACCTACTGTTTTTTCTTTTTTTTTTCTCCCCACTTCAGTGTTTTCAGAGAGCAGAAGGCAGGCAATCACTCAATCATTCCCTGTTTATGGTCTCTCAAGCCTAAAAGCCTGAACACCTTTTTGAGATATTCTCCTGGTTAGTGGCAGGGTCCAGCTTGTTGTGATACAGTACAGAAGAACCCGGACGCTCTCCTGCAATGGATGCATTCAGTCCCTATAGGCTGCCCTTGGTGCCAGGGATGCAGCCGAGGTGTTTTGCTGCATGCTGTCTTACTTTCTCCAAAACCAATAAGAGAGAGATTCTACAGTTGTATCTTCCTTTGAAGGAGTTGTCTGATTATGCCTTTCCTCCTGAAGTGAATCTTCTTTTAGATGGACTCAAATTCAACTAATTTGTATCCTTGTCTCTGGATTGCTTTTTTTTTTAAATATTCATTACTCCCAATATTTCAAGATAGAGTATACACTAGAGTCAGAATTTAAGCCATATTTTAGAATTCTGACCAGCATCATGGTTAATCCATGACACAAGGACACATAGAAACATGCATTGCTCTATGGAGTTGTCTTTGTGTCCTGTTTAAATATTTCCTTGGGAATATTATTAATTAAATCTATAGCATGCTCTTTATGAAGAACTATGATCCTAAACTCTGGCCTCAGTTCCATAGCAGGAAGTGACTACTGTGTTCAGTCATCCCTAATGCCTTTATGTAGCAAGTGCAAAGCCCTGGATTAAAGCCCACTGTGGCTCTTCCACACTTTTGGGATTGTATGAATTACAGAGAGATGCTCTGAGTGTGAACCAATGACTGGGATGTGCGATCTGAGAGCAATGTCTGGACAATCAGGAACTGCAACTTACAATACAAACCCTGAGTCCAGTGCACAAAAGCAATTATAAGTGTTTCTTCAGAACAGTTTCTGAGATATTCCCCCCCCACACCCCGAAACCAAGACTCAAGAACCAGAATCTGTACAAACATAAAACGAGGTACCATTGGCTGGGAATCATCAGTTTTGTCCCCAGACAATGAAACAGTTAACAGAGGATTGGATACAGAAAATGTAGTACATTTACACAATGGAGTACTACTCAGCTATTAAAAACAATGAATTCATGAACTTCTTAGGCAAATGGATGGAACTAGAAAATATCATCCTGACTGAGGTAACCCAATCACAAAAGAACACACATGGTATACATTCACTGATAAGTGGATACTAGCCCAGAAGCTCACAATATCCAAGATATAATTCACAGACCATGTGAAGCTCAAGAAGAAGGAAGACCAAAGTGTGAATACTTCAGTCCTTCTTAGAAAAGGAAGCAAAATACTCACAGGAGAAAATACGGAGACAAAGTGTGAAGCAGAGACTGAAGGAAAGGCTGTCCCACCTGGGGATTATCCATATACAGACACTAAACCCAGATACTATTGTGGATGCCAAGAAGTGCATGCTGACAGGAGCCTGATATAGCTGTCTCCTGAGAGGCTCTGCCAGAGCCTGACAAATACAGAGGTGGATGCTAACAGCCAACCATTGGACTGAGCACACGGTCCCCAATGGAGGAATTAGAGAAAGGACTGAAGGTGCTGAAGAAGAGGTTTGCAATCCCATAGGAAGAACAATAATATCAACCAACCAGACCCTCCCACTAGAGCTCCCAGGGAGTAAACCACCAACCAAAGAGTATACATGGAGTCACCCATGGCTCCAGCTGTGTATGAAGCAAAAGATGGCCTTGTAGGAAGGACATCAATGGGAAGAGAGGTCCTTGGTCCTGTGAAGGCTCGATGCTCCAATGTAGGAGAATTCAAAAGTCAGGAGGCAGGAGTGGGTGGTTGGGTAGGAAAACACCCTCATAGAACCAGGGGGAGGGGAGGAAATAGGATGGGATAGGAGGTTTATGGGGGTACCTGGAAAGGGGATAACATTTGAAATGTAAACAAAGAAAATATCCAAAAAAGAAAAAGAAACAGTAAGAGATGCATTGAACACTGAAAACAGTGCTGAAGAAGCTGCAAGTCGTAGTTATACATTCTACCTGCTTTGTTAAACTAAAGACCATAAAACACTAAACCATTGCCTTAAAATAAAATTCAATACTTACAGTGGTTATATCCACAGCAGAAAAGTAGATCATTGGAAGTGAATGACTTCATCTTAGCACCGTTCTGTTCCATTCATTAAAAGTCACCAACATTTATAAAATACTTTGAAAAAGAATGTTCCAATATTGTATTGATATCCTTTTATTTTCAAAACTTAATAAAGTCTCAATGTTCTCACTGTGGTTTGTTTTGTCAGCTGGATTGTCTTGTCCAGGGAAAGGGAAGAGAGAACAGTGCTCAGTGAAAGCTGCAAAAACTCCTAAGAAGAAAGGAGAAGCCATCTTCACAAATGTGGAAAAGGAGAGCCGTATAAACCCAACTGAGATAGATTAAAATAATAACAATTTGATTAGTTCAATGACAAACGAGGTGAATAGTGAATGTCAGAACAGCTTGAAAGTGAAACTGAAAGTGTCACATATTTGTAGTCCTATGAAGAATACTGAGACATATTTATAAATGAATGTAAAACCAATGCGATGATTTTAAAAACTAGTATTCACACACAGCGTGACACTCCATTGCAAACATCAGAGATGGTTTGTATTTAGCTGTTGCATTTGCTGTTGTTTTTGTTGTTGTGTTGGGGATGGGATGACAAACAAGCCCTCTACTACTGAACCATAGCCTATCCTCACAGTTTGCATGTATATGAGAAGGAATTATTAATACTACTCCTGATTTTCTACCAACTAACTCATATGTACAGTTGTAAAATAGCTTAGCTTAAAACAAGATATAAAACAAAGTCATACATCCTTCCAGGAGTAAACATCCTTGTGAATATTATCATTCTATTGAAATAACATGTGGCCCATTTAAGATTTCTGCATGTATTCAGAAATCTCTCCTAAACACCAAGACAAGGGTGCAAAATGACCGTCCATTTCAATAAAGCCTGGAACAGTATGCATTAATAAACTCAGAAGAGCTTTTGTCTGCAAAACTTTGGTACATATGCTTGCTAAGAAAGTGCTGAATGGATACTGACCTTCTCTACCTCATGTCTCAACACCAGTAGGCATTGGTGGTGAGCAACTGATTTCTTCTAAATCTAGTTATTATGTATTCAAAAGGCCAGACAGATTAGAGTCATGTCTCAGTTTCAAGTTAAACCAATAGAATCTACTTCCTGGTGTACAATAACTTTAAAAAATGGATAATTCAATTTTTGAGCTAAATAATCAAATCTGAATTTCTCTGTGCTCTACTAATAAAAGTGTTACTAATTAGTGAGCTGTATCTTTTAGCATTAATAGTGACCATTACATGGTCAAGTCAGTCACAGCAATAGGCTGGGAGTACAAAAAATGGATCTATTCCTAGGTTAGTATTTTTATGTACAATGGGTTGAAATTGCCTGTTTTTCAATAGACCCTATATGTGTTAGTACAGTTTATTCTGCATTTATTATATCCTGACCCAAATTATTGTGTCATGTAACTCAACCTTCCTTTCTCAAAGACAGCCTTCCTATTCCAGGTGTGCTAACAGAAGGGGACACTGTGGGAACATCTTGATAATTGAGACGTTAGTCTAATTACATACATTGCACCCATGCTTCACCTTCGCCCTCCCCCACTTCTTGCAGAAGCATCTGCTAAATGTCAGTCGTTAAGATGTGTCAGACAGAATCCAGAGCTGCATAGTTGAATTCCTTGGGAGCCAGCCAGCCAAGAAAGAGAAGAGGAAAAAAAATATTTCCTACTAATACCTCTTCTGTTGTCTTGTTGATTGCCCTACAAAGAGAGAAACAAATCCAACAAAGATGAAAGTCAAGATATTTGTGAGTGTGTGTGTGTGTGTGTGTGTGTGTGTGTGTGTGAGAGAGAGAGAGAGAGAGAGAGAGAGAGAGAGAGAGAGGGAGGGAGGGAGGGAGGGGGTGTGGGTGAGATTTACCAGCCAAGCAAGGGTAAAAGTGTGCACATGCGGGTAAAAGCATGACATCATTGACATGATTCATGTGCCTATTGATAAATTAATGGCTCCTTGAATAGGGCAGAGAAGGGAACACATAAAACCCAGAACAGTGCTTATACATTGATGGATCAGACCTTAAAATGTGGCTATTGAAGTAGATGCCTGTTCTCTGTATGTCTTTTGGGTACTGATATTGATCACTGCCTGGTTGTGGTAAAAATTATCAATAGTGTGTATAAACGTGAAGGAGAGAAGTGCAACCATAGATCTTATTTCTGATAAGTCTCTTACCGAGCCCCTTTAAATGTGGAACGGAGTCTTCACCAATAGCAACCCAGCAACTCTCTCCTCATTTCCACAATTCAAGGGGCTACTTAACAGGGGCAATCTATACATCAGGATCCATGAAGTTATAAATCATTCGAGGAAGAAAAATGTGTCTGCTCCGACACCAACACCCCACTTTACAAAGAACTACACCATTTAGAATCTCTCAAATGCGTGTTCCGGTTCCTGGAGTACTCATTCTCAATGTGAAGCACCCCTGGGTGACAGAATTCCACATTAGATCTACTATGTTAGAACAGTCAAAGAAGCCTGTTGTTGTTGCTGCTGTTGTTGTTGTTGTTGTTGTTTAAGCCAGTAGCTGATTTTCAAACCTACATCACTTTAAGAAACACTCATAGATCAGCCTTCCCTAGGGAATAGGCATGTATACTCAGGAACAAGTAGATAAACTATGTAGGAAATCTACAATAATTAAAATAAAAGCCACTTAATGACACTTCCTCACTATCATATAGAGAGACCAAGGAAAGACATATATACAATAACCCCTCCATTACACTTGCTGAAACACAGGGCTTTTACCTTACCATGCATCTTTCCTCCCAGACTAAGCAGTGAGGGCAGATACTGCTATGGTCTTTCAGTGTCCTCTGAGCCTGTGACAATGTGAGGCACCCAACATGAGCCTCAATATTTGCTGCCTGAGGGACTTGTAACCTGTGACCTCTCTGACTTTGACACAATCCTCGGGCTCTTCATGTATCAAAGATTTTGTTTTTGCTGAATGCTTCACTCTTCTAATTAATGGCTGCAGCACAAATGCCTCTCAGTTTTCCTGTCACAAAGGCCTCATGGGCGTTTTCTCTACTCCACATACCCCATCCCATTGTTTCTAAAGCCTCTTTGCCTCTGTGTTCCTTAGTGGAAGAAGCATTCCACAAATTAATAATTCTCTACTCCAAAATCTGAAGTTTGCTTCCAGGAGTCAGTAATTAAATGAAAAGGAGGTAAAAATAAAATAGAAAAACAAACTTGCTCTCACTTCTCTCCCCTTAGTAGATTTTTTTAAAAATCTGGATATATAAATATACTGGGCTCATGGAATAACTCATTCACTCTTCCAACTGTAGCCAACTTTGACCAAAAGAACAACTAAAATGGGAGTTTTCCTCACTGCTCTGGTTCCTGTAATTTGCCATTTGGCTCAGGCTTTGGCTGAAACTGTTCTGAATTATTAAAGTGAACACTGTGTTTTCCTTTCTCTAAACACTTTACAACATTTAATAAAAGAAGCATACTTGTTCTCTTCAAGGTATTTATTGGACAGCTACCCACAGGGACTGAGTATCTAAGTTATATAAGACATGGTGTCTGGACACCGCAGAGGAGTGATTGCAAATATATGTATAATTCACAGAGATTCTTTTTTGTGCTATCTGTAACATTATGGAGACTAGAAATATTTTGAATGACCACCACTGTGGGACAGAGTCAATATAATCCAGACATTTACTATGATTTTCCTAGGACAATTCTAGTTCATGGTTTTCTTCTGTCATAATTATAGGTGGACCGTAACTCCTTGAACTATTGAATTATCTCATCTTGAAAATTAAGTTATAATCAATCTAAGCAACAGTTTTAACCAATACATTTTTGTAGCCACTGTAATAATGACAGAAATCTATCTAATCTGACATTAGGTATCATATATGATAGCTTATGAATAAATAGGAAATGTAAAAACAGACTACAATATGTAACTAGTATATTAAAATATATATAATCAAATGCATACTCAGATCTATGCCAATATTGACTAATATAATAATTTAATAACTTTACATGGCAGAAGTTAGGCAAATTTTCATTTACTATTTACATTTCTATGGCTTAAATTTTTACCATAAGTATGTCTTATGAAAGCAATGATGTAGTTTTCATTTGTCTATTAGATAGCAAAACCTATTTGGTTTCAATGTCAAAAATCATATTCTATGAAAAGATCCTAAGGCTTATAGGATACAATAAATTTCAACTTTCTTACTGATATTTAGTAGATGATGGCTAGTTAGTAGATACTGGATAGATGGGTGTATGGATGGATGAATGAATGGATGTACAAACATATGTAGAGACAATAATATTCCAGAATGAGTGAACCAACCATCTCATTAAGAAATAATGTGATGGTTATCTTAGAGTTTTTAATTGTGATATTTCATAGCTCAGTATTAAGCCAATCAGTAATAGCAAGTGCTACTAGATGAACATTGGGTTAAACTACAAGTAAGCTTCTACAGTTTAGCCACAGAATCAGAAACTGTCGGTAGCCCTGGTAGGAAGAGCATGAAACAAGCAACCCCTCAGTTGTGTCTGAACTGCTTGCTGCTCTGCCGTGTACTGTGAGCATTTTTACATACCAACAAGAAGGTCTCCTTTAACTGGTTTTATGTCATGCACAGCTTCTTGTTTGTCTAATTTGCTCTGGCTCACCTACTAGATTTAATATTTTTATTTTATAGAAGGCAAATGTTAAAATAGAATAGGTGCAGAAACAAAGCCAAAGCCAGAATCCTGGATTAGCTTGTCTTTGACAATATTTCAGGTTTGTTTGCTTTATTTGTTGCTATCAAGCTTTATTTGGAATAAGCCTCAGTGTTCAAGGACAGCTGCAAATTCTCAAGGTCATCTGCAGAATCAGGAAGGTTTGGGTTCCTTAGTAAATAGCTGTATGCAACTTGCTTCTGCTTGAAAACTTGATATTCAATTATGTTTAATTATAGTATGAAGCCATAACGTGTTCAAGTAATGTGATGGCCACTAGTCTATTTTAAAATTTAAATCAGGAAAGTCATAGTTTAAGGAAAAAAATTAAAAGTACCATGATAAGTGAATACATATTAAAATGACTTTCAAACTGAATTAAATATAATAACAGCATAGGTTTTTTTGTATAACAGTTTTTTATTGGTTATTTTATTTATTTACATTTCAAATGTTATCTCCCTTCCCAGTTTCCCCTCTGAAGCCCCCTATTCCAATCCCCCCCCCCCCCCCCCCGGCTTCTATGAAGGTGCTCCCACACCCACCCACCAACTCCTGCCTCACTGTCCTAGCATTCTCCTACGTTAGGGCATCAAGCCTCCATAGGACCAAGGACCTCCCCACCCATTGATGCCTCTGCTACATATGTAGCTGGAGCTGTGGGTCCCTCCATGAGTACTCTGGTTGATGGTTTAGTTCCTGGGAGCTCTGGGGAGTCTGGTTGGTTGATGTTGTTCTTCCTATAGGGTTACAAACCCCTTCAGCTCCTTCAGTCTTTCCCCTAACTCCTCCATTGAGGTTCCTGTGCTCACTCTAATGGTTGGCTGCAAGCATGCGCATCCGGCAATACCAGTTTTTTCTTATTAATTATTTTATTTGTTTACATTTCAAGTGTTACCTCTCTTCATGGCCACCCTCCATGAATTCTTCACCCCATTCCCCCATCCCTTCGCTTCTGAGAGGTTGCTCCTGCAATGCCAGTATTTAATGTTCTGTTTTCTCTAATTTGGGAAGAAAAGACATTAGTAAGCAAGTCCTATTTGCTCTGTTATATCTATTCCTGCCCCAAAATTTTATGATTCTATGGTTCTTTTAAAATCAGTTTCACTTCTGCATATAGTTATTTACTTGGTGAAAAAGAAAAGTAAACTTGCATCAAAATTAATTTTTTGAGATTGTATTCATTTTGTTTTATATGTTTGATTGTAGGCCAGTATACATGTATGTGCATCAGGTGTGTGCCTGGTGTCCACAGATGTCAGAAGAGGGCATCAGATTTCCTGGAACTGGAGTTATGGATGATTGTGAGCCACCATATTGAACAGTTGTGAACTACCATGCTTTTGCTCAGAACAAAACCTGAGTCCTCCGGAGGAGCAGTAAATGCTCTTAACCACTGAGCCATGTCTCCAGCCTCTTGCATCTAGTTTTAACCCTGTTGAATACCTGGCTAATACATAAAGAGTGGATGTGTGTGTGTTTCTAGTTCCAGGATAAATGGAGAGGAAATATGATACTCTTAACTAGAGGCACCCAATCTACCCAGTGGAAGGATACTATCTAGCCTCTATAATAAAAGACTGATCAATATCTGTCAGCTTTTCAATGTTCACTCTGCTGTGGTTTATTTTCTGGTTAAATATTCACATTTGTACTAAACTGATGCTCAGAATGTAGAGCGTGAGATGACGAACAAAGGTCTTAAAATGATCCTTTTGACTGCAGACCTCAGGTTCCATAGACTTGACCCTTCCCTGCAAACATGGATTGCTTTTGTTTCTACTATGGACAGGAAATCACAAGGAATAGCATAGGTGTGCATAGCACCAGAGTGCATAGCATGGTGAATCCAAGAGCACAGATGGCACCCATAATTCCTATATATAGTGGAAAATTTCATTTGTGACTGCCAGTGAACTACTGAGAGGAATAAAAGATTATCTGAGTACCTCTGCAGAATCTTTAATACTCTACCACTGTGTTTATTTCATTGAACCAGTAAACCACAGAAAGTCAGCTGTTCATGGCCTGTTCTCACAAGGGCTTGGTGCATCAAGTATATGAATGTTTTTACATATCTTATCAGAACAAAATCTCTTCATCATCTAGTGAAATACAGTTACTGAAAAACAATCATTCAGGATGTACAGGTAAGGTGGATGGCACCATTTAAAAAAAATATCTTGTATAGTATTATAGGCAACCCTGACATTGCAATGATTCACACCAAATAGCTTGTTCTGTTAGAGGATGAACCGGGTCCTATAGGGTTTAGAGACCCACTGGAAAATGACTATATTGGGTTGTGTGCTAAGGTTTAGCTACATAGTATTTACTGAGTATCATTCTTGTATGTTTGTTTGTTTTATTCTTTTCTAATACAAAACATCCCAACCACAGTTTCTTCTACCACTCCTCCCAGTTTTTTGAGACACCTCCTCTTTCCCCCAGATCCACTCCTCTTTTCCTTCAGAAGAGAACAGGCCTCTCAGAGACATCAACAGAACCCAGCATAGAGATTTACATTAAGACTAGGCACAAACCTTCATATCAAGGCTGGTCAAAGCAACCCAATAGGAAGAAAAGAGTTCCAAGTACAGGCAAAAGAGTCAGAGACACTCCCACTCCTACTGTTAGGACTCCCACAAGAACACCAAGCTACATAACCATAACACATTGGCAGAGGACCTAGTTCCGACCCATAAAGGCACTGTTCCTTTGCTTTGTTTTCTTAAGATGATTGGACTCCAGGATTCAAGCATCCCACATTAGGTCTGGCTCTTTCACTACTGGTCTCAGAAAGTATTTTTAACTTCCTTGCTCTTAGACCTTCTGATAAGGGGGATAATAGAAGCATATGACTCCAAGGGTTTTTCAGATTAGCTAAATGAAAATATAGAAAGCGCTTGGAAAAATGCCTGGAATATAGTAAATGCTGTTTCCAAGACAGATAGTATTACTGTGAGATTCTGCAAGATGCCCAGAATGGAATCTTTTAGCTCTTTGCTTCCAGCTATGAGCAGAAATGCAGATTTTTTTTTCTTTCTTTTTCAGATGTGATAGAAATGAAGCAAAACAAATTGTGTTTAGAAAATAATTCTATTTCTATATAAAGTAATGACAGATTTGAAAAACATTTCCTACTACACCCTATAAAAAACGTTGAATTTTAACCAAAACACATAGGAGAGCAACCTCCAACAATTTGTGCAACCTTCTACCTCCCCCCAAAAAAGAAAAGGGCGTGTTTTAATTATCTGAAATTCGAAAGAAATTTGCTGCTGTTAGATAAGCAAGACAATCCCACAGAAATCACAGATTAGCTTAGAGACACAACGTGGTGCAAGGGCTGAGGGCCGAGGGCTGAGGGAGATAAGGGGCCTCTCATAGATACTGTCAAAACAACTAAAGTGAAAAATATAAATGTTCTTTAGCTGTGACAAGGAAAAGGGAGTCCATGACATTCAAACACACCTGAGGCAGTCTCCACAAGACCAAGAGAAAGTAAAGACTATAATAGAAAGTGAGAAGAAAGAAACAGGATTTAGAGTAAGACTACCAGTCACACCTTACTAAGCAAAGGATAATAAAATGCAAAGCTAACACTGGGTTAGAAAACGACGTTTCGCCTCTGGGCTGGAGCAGACACAGAGTCGGTCTGCTCCTGTCCTGTTGAGAAACTGAATCCTGAGTCATCCAGGAGCCACTGCACTCAGAGCAGCTGGTAAGAACTCCATCTCACTCCCTAAGCCCCAGAGATACATTGGGGAGCCAGGGACATCCAGGGCACAGCAGCTCCCCAAACCCCGCCCCTCCGGAATTCCACTTCCCTTCCGCCCCTGCCTGGTCCTCTGGGCTGGAGCAGACACAGAGTCGGTCTGCTCCTGTCCTGTTGAGAAACTGAATCCTGAGTCATCCAGGACCCACTGCACTCAGAGCAGCTGAAACTGAATCCTGAGTCATCGAGGACCCACTGCACTCAGAGCAGAAGGATTTCCAGATCCAAGAGGTGGCCTGAGTCCCAGGAGTTCTTCCACCCAGGAGATTAGGAGCATAAGACCACAGAGACCTCTGGACTCTGAGGAGCTCTGCAATAAGCAAGATAACTGGAAATACAGACTCCAGTTTTACACAGTGAGGGCAGGTACCACTAGAGTTAACCAGATGGCGAAAGGCAAGTGCAAGAACATAAGCAACGGAAACCAAAGTTTCTTGACATCATCAGTGCCCAGTTCTCCCAATATAGCAAGCCCTGAACACCCCATCACAACTGAAAAGCAGGATTCAGAATTAAAATCACTTCTCATGATGATGATAGAGGATTATAAGAAGGAATTAAGTAACTCCCTTAAAGAAATACAGGAGAGTACAAGTAAACAGATAGAAGCCCTTAAAGAGGAATCACAGAAATCCCTTAAAGAAATGGAAGAAAACACAAAGAAGGAGTTAAACAAAAACATTCAGGACCTGAAACTAGAAATAGAAACAATAAAGAAAGTTCAAAGGGAGACAACCATGGAGATAGAAAACCTAAGAAAGAGATCAGGAGTCACAGACGCAAGCATCACCAACCGAATACAAGAGATAGAAGAGAGAATCTCAAATGCAGAAGATACGGTGGAAAATATTGACACAGTTGTCAAAGAAAATGAAAAAAGCAAAAAACTCCTAACTCAAAACATCCAGGAAATCCAGGACACAATGAGAAGACCAAACCTAAGGATAATAGGTATAGATGAGAATGAAGATTCTCAACTTAAAGGGCCAGTAAATATCTTCAACAAAATTATTGAGGAAAACTTCCCTAACCTAAAGAACAAGATGCCCATAAACATACAAGAAGCCTACAGAACACCAAATAGACTAGACCAGAAAAGAAATACCTCCCGTTACATAATAATCAAAACATCAGATGCACAAAACAAAGAAAAAATACTAAAAGCAGTAAGGGAAAAAGGTCAAGTAACATATAAAGGCAGACCTATAAGAATTACACCAGACTTCTCACCAGAGACTATAAAAGCCAGAAGAGCCTGGACTGACATCATACAGACCCTAAAAGAACACAATTGCCAGCCCAGATTACTATACCCAGCAAAACTCTCTATCACTATAGATGGTGAAACCAAGATATTCCATGACAAAACCAAATTTGCACAATATCTTCTCACAAACCCAGCACTTCGAAGGATAATTGATGGAAAATGCCAACACAAGGAGGGAAACTACAACCTAGAAAAAGCAAGTAAGTAATCTTCCAACAACCCCAAAAGAACATACAAACATAACTTTACCTCTAATAACAAAAATAACAGGAAGCAACAATCATTTTTCCTTAATATCTCTTAACATCAATGGTCTCAATTCCCCAATAAAAAGACGCAGACTATCAGACTGGATATACAAACAAGACCCAGAATTTTGCTGCATACAAGAAACGCACCTCAGTGACAAAGACAGACACTACCTCAGAATAAAAGGGTGGAAAACAATTTTTCAAGCCAATGGTCCCAAGAAACAAGCTGGAGTAGCCATTCTAATATCAAATAAAATCGACTTTCATCCAAAATTAATCAAAAAAGATAAGGAAGGTCACTTCATACTCATCAAAGGAAAAATCTACCAAAGTGAACTCTCAATTCTGAACATCTATGCTCCAAATGCAAGGGCACCTACATACATAAAAGAAACTTTACTAAAGCTCAAAACACACATTACACCTCACACAATAATAGTGGGGGATTTCAACACCCCACTGTCAGCAATGGACAGATCATGGAAACAGAAACTAAACAGAGACACTTTGAAATTAACAGAAGTTATGAACCAAATGGACTTAACAGACATCTATAGAACATTTCATCCTAAAACAAAAGAATATACCTTTTTCTCAGCACCTCATGGTACCTTCTCCAAAATAGACCATATAATTGGTCACAAAACAAGCCTCTACAGATACAAAAAGATTGAAATAATCCCTTGCATCTTATCAGATCACCACGGACTAAGACTGGTCTTTAATAATGACAAAAACAATGGAAAACCCACGTACACATGGAAACTGAACAACTCTCTACTCAATGATGACTTGGTCAAGGAAGAAATAAAGAAAGAAATAAAAGACTTTTTAGAATTCAATGAAAATGAGGACACATCATACCAAAACTTGTGGGACTCCATGAAGGCAGTGCTAAGAGGAAAGCTCATAGCTCTAAGTGCCTACAAAAAGAAACTGGAAAGAGCACACACTAACAAGTTGACTGCACAACTAAAAGCTCTAGAACAAAAAGAAGCAAATACACACAGGAGGAGTAGAAGGCAGGAAATAATCAAACTCAGGGCTGAAATCAACCAAATAGAAACAGAAAGAACAATACAAAATATCAATAAAACCAGGAGTTGGTTCTTTGAGAAAATCAACAAGATAGATAAACCCTTAGCCAGATTAACCAGAGGGCACAGAGACAGTATCCAAATTAATAAAATCAGAACTGAAAAGGGAGACATAACAACAGAAACTGAAGAAATTCAAAAAATCATCAGATCTTACTACAAAGGCCTATACTCAACAAAACTGGAAAACCTGGATGAAATGGACAATTTCCTAGACAGATACCAGGTACCGAAGTTAAACCAGGAGCAGATAAACCATCTAAATAGTCCCATAACCCCTCAGGAAATAGCAGCAGTCATCAAAAGCCTCCCCCACTAAAAAAAGCCCAGGACCAGATGGTTTTAGTGCTGAATTCTATCAGACCTTCAAGGAAGACCTAATACCAATTCTCTTCAAACTATTCCACAAAATAGAGACAGAAGGAACACTACCCAATTCGTTCTATGAAGCTACAATTACACTCATACCCAAACCCCACAAGGACCCGACAAAGAAAGAGAACTTCAGACCAATCTCCCTTATGAACATCAGTGCAAAAATACTCAATAAAATTCTAGCAAACGGAATCCAAGACCACATCAAAACAATCATCCATCATGATCAAGTAGGTTTTATCCCAGGAATGCAGGGATGGTTCAATATTCGGAAATCTATCAATGTAATCCACTATATAAACAAACTTAAAGAAAAAAACCACATGATCATCTCACTAGATGCTGAGAAAGCATTTGACAAAATTCAACATCCCTTCATGATAAAAGTCTTGGAAAGATCAGGAATTCAAGGCCCCTACCTAAACATAGTAAAAGCAATTTACAGCAAACCAGTAGCCAACATCAAGCTAAATGGAGAGAAACTTGAAGCAATCCCACTAAGATCAGGGACTAGACAAGGTTGCCCACTCTCCCCCTACCTATTCAATATAGTACTGGAAGTCTTAGCCAGAGCAATTAGACAGCAAAAAGAAGTCAAAGGGATACAAATAGGAAAGGAAGAAGTCAAAATATCGCTATTTGCAGATGATATGATAGTATACTTAAGTGACCCCCAAACTTCCACCGGAGAATTCCTAAACCTGATAAACAACTTCAGCAAAGTGGCTGGTTATAAAATCAACTCAAACAAATCAGTAGCCTGCCTCTACATGAAAGATAAACAGACTGAAAAAGAAATTAGGGAAATGACACCCTTCACAATAGTCACAAATAATATAAGATACCTTGGTGTGAATCTAACCAAGCAAGTGAAAGACCTGTATGACAAGAACTTCAAGTCTCTGAAGAAAGAAATTGAAGAAGATCTCAGAAGATGGAAAGATCTCCCATGCTCATGGATTGGCAGGATTAATATAATAAAAATGGCCATCTTGCCAAAAGCAATCTACAGATTCAATGCAATCCCCATTAAAATCCCAACTCAATTCTTCACAGAGTTAGAAAAGGAAATTCTCAAATTCATATGGAATAACAAAAAACCCAGGATAGCGAAAACTATTCTCAACAATAAAAGAACTTCTGGAGGAATCACCATCCCTGACCTCAAGCTGTACTACAGAGCAATAGTGATAAAAACTACCTGGTATTGGTACAGAGACAGGCAGGAAGATCAATGGAATAGAATTGAAGACCCAGAAATGAACCCACACACTTATGGTCACTTGATCTTTGACAAAGGAGCTAAAACTGTCCAGTGGAAAAAGGACAGCATTTTCAACAAATGGTGCTGGTTCAACTGGAAGACAACATGTAGAAGAATGAAAATTGATCCATTCTTATCCCCTTGTACAAAGCTCAAGTCTAAGTGGATAAAGGACCTCCACATAAAACCAGATACACTGAAACTAATAGAAGAGAAGGTGGGGAAAAGCCTCGAATACTTGGGCACAGGGGAAAAGTTCCTGAACAGAACTCCAATGGCATATGCTCTAAGATCGAGAATTGACAAATGGGACTTCATAAAATTGCAAAGTTTCTGTAAGGCAAAGGACACTGTCAATAGGACAAAACGACAACCAACAAATTGGGAAAAGATCTTTACCAATCCTTCATCTGATAGAGGGCTAATATCCAATATATACAAAGAACTCAAGAAATTAGACTCCAGACAACCAAATTACCCTATTAAAAAATGGGGTATAGAGCTTAACAAAGAATTTTCAACGGAAGAAACTCGAATGGCCGAGAAGCATCTAAAGAAATGTTCAGCATCCTTAGTCGTCAGGGAAATGCAAATCAAAACAACCCTGAGATTCCATCTCACACCAGTCAGAATGGCTAAGATTAAAAACTCAGGTGATAGTAGATGCTGGCGAGGGTGTGGAGAAAGAGGAACACTCCTCCATTGTTGGTGGGACTGCAAGATGGTGCAACCACTTTGGAAATCAGTCTGGCGGTTCCTCAGAAAATTGGACATAGCATTACCCGAGGATCCAGCTATACCACTCCTAGGCATATACCCAGAAGATGCTCGAACATATAATAAGGACATATGCACAACTATGTTCATAGCAGCCTTATTTATAATAGCCAGGAGCTGGAAAGAACCCAGATGTCCTTCAACTGAGGAATGGATTCAAAAAATGTGGTATATTTACACAATGGAGTATTACTCAGCTATTAAAAACAATGAATTCGAGAGGTTCCTAGGTAAATGGATGGAACTAGAAATTATCATCCTGAGTGAGGTAAGCCAATCACAAAAGAACACACATGGTATTCACTCACTGATTATTGGATATTAGCCTAGAACCTTGAAATGCCCAAGATGCAACTCACAGGCCACATGAAGCCCATAAAGAAGGAAGACCAAGTGAGGGTGATTCGGTCCTTCTTAGAAGGAGCAACAAAATACTCAAGGGAGCAAATATGGAGACAAAGTGAGGGACAGAAACTGAAGGAGGGGCAGTCTCAAGACCACTCCACCTGAGTATCTATCCCATGTGCAATCACCAAAGGTAGATGCTGATGTGGAAGACAGGAAGTGCATGCTGATAAGAGCCTGATATGGATATCTCCTCAGAGGCCTTCAAGAGTCAGACATATTCAGAGGCAGATGCTCACAACTAGCCATTGAACTGATCATGGGGTTCTCAATAGAGGAGTTAGAGTGAAGACTGAAGGAGCTGAAAGGATTTATGGCACCATGAGGAGAGCAACAATACCAACCAACCACAGCTCCCAGGGTCTAAACCACCAGCCTGGGAGCACTTAGGTGGGGGGATCCAGGGCTTCAGCTGAATATGTAAAAGTGGAGGGCCCTGCTGGGCATAGGTGGAAAAAGAGAACCTTGACCTCATGAAGGCTGGATGCCCCAGGGGGTGGGAATTTTGAGGGTGGGGAGGTGGGAGTGGGGGGGGGTTGATAGAGGTTACATCCACAGAGAAGAAGGAGGAGGGGCGAGGGGATTGGGGGTTCTGAGGGGGTGGTGGGGGATGGGGTAAGGGGACAACATAGGAAATGTAAATAAATCATCCAATAAAAAAATATATATAAAATAAAAAAAAAGAAAAAGAAAACGACGTTTCTTAGCTAAGAATTGAGTAGGAGAACTTGAATGAAAGTAGACCTAGACTAACATTTGTCAATGATAGTTTTATGAAAACAAATCAACATTTAAATCCATAAAGAATTTCTCATAGTTATGAACATAAAAGAGAAATGCTTATATACACTCAAAAGAAGCACAACCCACCAAAAATAAAAGATAAAAGTAGAGAATCTGGCTGTGTCCAAAAGAACAAAATCTGGCTATATTCACTGTAGTATCCTCCTGAAAGAGAGGTGTTAGAAAAATCAAGAAAACAAAGACAGTGGGTATTTGATAAGGTAAGGTAAAGTTGGTCGAGTCAAAAAACATGGCTAAATATGAAAAAAAAAAAAGATTGATGAAAACTCAGGCAGAAGACGAGCACTACCGTATGGATACTATGGCTGCTTTAGTGTTCTATTGATAAATCAAAACTACTCAAGATTGAATGGTTTATAAAGGAAAGAGTTTTGTTGTTTGGCTTCCAATTGTAGAGGCTGAGAAACATAAGAACATGGGCTATCATTCAGTCAACATGATATCAGGGGCTCCTTGATGCACCCAGAAAACCAAAATAAAATGAGACAGCTGAATTGCCTTTTAAAACAAAACAGTTTCCTTACAACAGATCCACTCTCAGAAGAAAGACATTAATTCTTTTCATTGGCCTCTATTTAAATTTACAATTGGTATAAAAATTAGTACATGAGGAATTAGACAACCCTGTGGCATTTTAAACAAATCATGGCTTATTAAATTCCCACCCCTAGCCATTTCTCTTATCTCCAGCCTCCTAGGTCCCCTGTAACCTCTCTCCTAGTCCCTTGTTTATGTTCCTTGTGTCGTTTTGCTTCCCCCCCCCCCGCAACTATTGTCATCCTATGGTAGCCACTCATCTGGTTTAGGCTTTACTCATATAAACACATGTATGTATTTCAGCTCAGAAGCCATGTATGAGAAAGAATATGTGGTATTTGACTTTCTAGACCTGGACTATATTGCTTAATAGAATTTTTCTACTTCCATCCATAGTTTATGATTTTATTTTATCATTCTAATTAAGTTCCACTGTAAATAGTACAACATTTGTATTATTGTCCATTTATTTGTTGATGGACATTTATACTGATTCAATTTCCTAGTTACTGTGACTAGAACAGCAATGAAAATGGTTGTCCTAGTGTCTTTGTAGTAGGCTACAGAATTCTTTAGGTTTTTGCCCAGAAGCAGTATAACTAGATCATCTGGTAGTTCTATTTCGATGTTTTTGAGAAATTTCCAGACTATTTCCAAGTGGTTATTACTTTCCCTTCCCACCAGCAGTATGCAAAGTCCCCTGCCCCATCTCCTCTTCAGCACATGCTCTTTTTGATATTCATGATGATAGCCACTCTGAGAGAGATGAGATGGGATTGTAAAGTAGTTTTAGTATGCATTTCATAGTTGTTAAGGATGTTGAACATTTTTAAAAAATATTCACTGGTCATTTCTGTTTCCTCTTTGGAGAATTATCCATGCAGTTCATTAGCCTATTGACAACTGGTGGTTTGTCTTCCAATGCCAACACAATGGCAGTCATATCTCAACCCAAGTTTCAAAGAAGAAAAAAATACAGTACCCACAATGTGCATCCTGGTTTCAACAGATAAGTAGCTGGAGACAGGCAATGTTTCCTTGTTCAGATGTGTTATGAATAGATAGATGGTCTTCAAAACCCTCAGAGACTCACACAGAATATAGCATTTAAAGTTTTATTTATTTATTTATTTATTTATTTATTTACTTATTTATGGCCCTTTGACACTGATATATGTCAATTCCTGGCAGTCCCCTATTCCACTTGAATGAGGACGATGAGCATCAGAAACCTCCGTATGGAGTTGGTTCAATTGTGGCAAGCTAGCCACTGGGCAAAGAAAATGCCCTAACTTCATCTACAGACAAACTGCTGTCCAAAAGGGACAAATGGATACAGGGAAGTCGACTGCCAAACTCTGCCAAGTAAGGGTAAGCAAGTATTTTATAGTCCCTGTTATACAAAAGGTCTGTCAAATAGTCTGGTCCAGAAGGCTGAAGATAATGTTCCAATATTTTACAGACTATTGGAGACTGTCCAAGCAGTCAGATGTCTCTGTCCTTTCTATAATTTTTGGAATCTTTGCCCCTGAGCTTCTTATTCCTTCTCAGGTCTTTGATGGGGTTGAAGACTAGATAGCCATGTTTTTATTATAAGCTTAAGTTGTTTAGGATGTAAGAAGATGTTCTAGGTATAAGAAAATGCTTTTAGAATGTTAATACAAGTTAGAGTAGCAGAATATTTAGATACAGAACTCTAAACTCACCAAGATAGAATAGATAATAAAATACCTTCTCCTGAGTTGCCAAATACAAACAGACTAGACTTTTTGAATATAACCCTTTCCTAATAATTTTCATAATTGTTCCTACTGTATGTTATTTATTATTATAAAAGAAAGAGCCCTTTTATTTAGACAAAAAGGTGGAATTGTTGAGGTTGGGTCTATTGCTATATGTTGTAATGCTAAATATTGGTCAAGTTGTCTCAGGGTTGAGGACATCCTCATATACACCAAGTGAAGCTATGTAATCTTGCACCTTAATTTAAAACTATGCTTGTATAAAGATGCCTACAGTCTGTAGCTGGGCAGAAGAGAGATAGGTGGTGATTTGGTTGCCAGCCTTAGAGTCTGAGAGTGAGACCATGAGAAATAGAGAGACGAAGAACTAGGAGATGATGCCACGGGACAGGTGAATCATGAGAACATGGCCATGAGGGCTGGACTATTGGAGTAAGAGTGACCCAGGCAAAATGAGACAAGTTTTATTACAGAGTTATTTAACAGGAAAATAGACAAAATAGCTTAGAGGGTTGATATCTGCCCAGCTCTAATGTTTTAAAGCTTGCTATAAATATAAAGGTTGTGTGTCTTTTATTGGGAACGGAATGATCAAGGTTGGGGTAGAAATCCCCAAATAATTTTACTACACACAATACAAGCAGGGAAGAGTATATGGGAGAGTTTGGAAAAAGAAAATGAATGGGGAAATGATATAATTATATTATAATATAAAAAAATAGAAATACAAGAATCCTTTGTGATATGTGCCTTATGGAGGACCAGAACTGCCAGACCTTGGCGAGTCTGAGGCAAGAGGCTGATGAGTTTGAATCTTACCTGAGCTATATAGTAATACCTTAAAAAAGAAATCATTTGCATGCTTAGTATTTTAACGAAGAGTGATTGTAAATATTTCTTTACAAAAATAAACTTTTGATAAACAAAGTAAAGATTATCATGAGTAAGAGTTAATAACTTGGAAGATAAATCTAGATTTCACCAAGCCTTAAAAAAAACAAAAACACTTTAGAAATAAAGTAACAACTAAATAAAGGTGCGTGTGTGTCTTCTTTCACACTGAGATAAAAATGCCCTTGAACTCCAGAAATATTCTTTGCAGAGAGAAGTAAGCCAAAACTACTTTTTGTCTATCTAACCATGAAGTAAAAGGAGCCTTTGTACAGATGACAGGTAGAAACCATTGCAGCCAACATTTCATCCCTATCTTTTAGAGGCAATATATTTTAATGTATCATTAATCAATAAGTCTATATTGCTCCTAACAAATAACCACATAAACTTTGCAACAGGCTCTTTAAAAAAAAATGGTCAGTAACTCATTCTTGGCATCATCCAGGTGACAAGGACCCCATATTAGTATGCTTAGGAACCTTTCTCTGTTTTCTAAAATAAAAAAGCCAGGAAGATGTGTTTTTAAATATTGCAAATTTCTTGGCAAATGTATTCTGACCATTTTATTAGCTTCACAATTCCAAGTAACAACACTGTGCATATCTAATATTTTGGAACATTGTCATTTATGTTGTAAACAGCGTAGCAGTGTTTGGGTACCAGAAGATAGATAAGTGTGGAATTTCCATAGAAACAGGCTGAGTTTCTTAATATTGCCAAAACAATTTGGCATCTTGAAGACAATTTGTCACTTCCAAACTTCCTGAAATTGGCTTTACCGATTTGACTATTCAAAAACATTAACTCAGCATCTTAGACACCATTTAGCTTATTTAAAAGCTGTGTCTCCTCTTATGTGAAAAGATTTAAAGGTATTTCCTGCTAAAAACATGTGGATACATGAGACTTTAACCTTAGTTTTAGCAAATCTAGATATGGACAAGTCCTCATCTTCTATTTTATGATTTCATTTATTCTAATCACACACATTTGAGTAACTTCAGTCTGCCTTTTACTAGAAATTGCCCTTTTCTGACCCTTCCCTGGGATCTTTTCCGGGTTTGTTGCACACTTCTTAGGTAGGTTGATCAGTCTTCTCCCAGGAAGGATGTACTGATGACTCTGTCCTCCGCATCTTAAACACACAAGGGGAGTGCTTTACTGCAGTTCCTTGAGATTCCACAGGATGGTGGCCTTGTCTCCACAAAACAGACTTCAAGTTCTGTGCTAGGACTTTATTAGCCTCAGTTTCAAGCTTGGGTCTCAAAGCAGCTGTCAACCTGTCAAAGCCCCTGATAACAGCTGCGCTTCTGGGCTTGGACTCCATGCAGCACCTGTGGCTGCTGAGTTGCAAGGTGATTGCACCGATCAACAGAATATCCCAAGTCTCTCTCTCTCTCTCTCTCTCTCTCTCTCTCTC
>NW_021604631.1:3854463-3889711 GCF_004785775.1 Grammomys surdaster
TCCCTCCCTCCCTCCCCCACTCCACAAATGTTTTGCTTCTGAGTTTTCTGTTTTTAGCTCAATTGAAATTTTGATGATAGTAGATAAAAATTTACAGCAAGCACTTAAGTTGTATTCTGTTCTTGTCCTCTACTCTTAATGATTTACCTCCTTAAGAGCATCATTTTCCAATAAAGAAGTCAACAGGGATTCTGAGTATCCAATGCCAGTTCCAGCATGTTCTCTATGTCAAGTGAAAAACACATGAGATTTCAAAAATCCAATCCAAAAAAGATAATGAAAAAAAGGATTTATGCTTTGATGTGCACAAAAAGTTTCTAGTATATTAAGTTAAATACATTATTAAATAGGATTTCACTGGTTATTTCTTAACAGTATTTAACAGAAATTTTGAAATTGCATGTAACTGTTTTTCTGGTTCATATAAGAGTTCTATTGTACTGAGCTTTTGTTGAAGAATACTAGATGGTGCTTATTAAGCACCAAGGCTCTAGTGTTTCAATCTATCATTTCTTCAGAAATTCAACTTTAGCAGGCTAGTTATCAAGCCTTCTTTGGAACTGAATGCTACGGAAACAGTTGAGACTTTGATGTGACTGTCACAAGGCTAGACCAGGAGCAGTCCTATAGAAGAGCTATTGTTGTTGACCATCAGACTAACAGGTGATTAAATGATGTATGATCACCCACTGCAGATGTTTTGGTTTTAAAACAATATGACAGATTGATATTTTGTACTTATTTATTTTTGCCTTCTTCTTCTTTTTCTATCCAATTTTATTATGTTTGATGATTGAAAAGAGATGTTACTATTGTGGGAGGTTGGGGAGGAAGGGCTTAACAAGAGCGGACTGAGGCCCACTACTCTCAGCCATGGAACTTTCCTGATGGACCAGAATGCAGCATACACAGTGCTATAATTATCACATGAAAGCCAGCCAACCCAATGTAAGGTATAAAGCAGGATGTACAATTCTCTAAAGAATGTAGAATTTCTATGTGTTATTTGACACTTCTGGGGGCATTTGTTGTGCCAGCAATTACAAAATCACATGTACATGAGACACTTCAGACTGAGAGCCAGCAGGATCTTCCCTTGATTGCTTAAATGCATCGTCTTTACTTTTTGTAGTAATGGGTCTTTTTTGTTGAATTAAACATGCTGACTTAGAGATGATGCTCGGCCATAAGAATGAAGGAATTTGAAGTAACCAACAGACTTTGGTGGGATGGTTGAGGTTCATGTAGTGGATACCTAAAGAATATTGGTTCTGCAATTTATCAAAAAAAAATTACAGTTTAACAGAGTTGATATCCAGTCACCACCACACTTAAATACTCACACGTGTCTGTCCCACCCACCTCATATTTGCTTAACCCATGCTGTATGCTAGGAATAAAGCAACAGAGGAAAGAGAGTCCTTTCCTCTGGTGATGAGTAGACTCCTCCATATGGATTGGTCTCTAGCCAATGATTCCCACTTGACTATTGCTAATAAGAAATTGATTTCCATATAAAAGACTGTGACATGTTTAACTTCTTTTAAAAACAGATTTATTTTGATGTGTGAGTATCTTCCGTGGATGAGTGCTTGCAAGAGCCACAAGTTGGCTTTCGATCCTGGAACTGAAGATATAAGAGGTTACCCTCTTGTATCTATCTCTCCAGCCCCTTCTGTAAAACTTTGGTTGCCCTTGCTTTGTGACCAGGCCCCCTGCCCTCTTTTGTGAAGCTGGCATCACTGTGACTCGGAACATGATCAATTGTTAGAAACACTCCCAAGATTGTTTCACATTGAAGCGTATGACAATGATTGAACATCTGAATGATTATAAATTATCACCACTTGAAAGAATCCTGGTTTAGAAACTGTGTGTGGCTTAACAGTACGAATTTTATGTGTCCCTTGACACATAAATTCTTCGAGGACACTTTGTCTCCTTTCTTCACTGCTTTTCCCAAAGACTTAGAAGAATATGTGTCACATAGTATGTAAACCAAATTAAATAAGTAAATGATGAATATTGGATTTAAATGACTCTTTAAGTCTTGACTCTAAGAATTGGACTTTATAGTTACTATATATATTTGGACTTGGTCAGTGCATAGACCTTTAAGGATGCATGAATGTAGTCAGGAAAGAAGACTGATCTCCTATCCATTTTCTCTATAGACAGGCTAGGTGTCTGCAATTGCTTCTATGAATGTAGATAGCTTGATTTCAGTGGGCGCTGAGATCATACAGTAGCACTGAAGTATCAAACACGAGAAAAGTATGAAGACCCTTGTGAAAGTCAAAACAAAATGACTGGTGTGATGGGAGATTTCTCCCGGCAGAAACGTGTGGTATTGATTATCTACTTCCTAGAACTCTAATACGTGGACTGCCTAATGAAGTCCTACTTAATTTGTATAGGTAGGAAGATCTCCTTTTGGTGAACACATGGTTGACTTAAATGACTCAATCACCAAATGGAGTGTTGAGTTAATTGAACTAGGATTGCTGTGGCACAACGCCCAGCTGTGTGAGGTTAAGAAGGTACATCTCATAATAACAGGGTCATGGAGTTCAAAAAAGTCAGCAATAGGAATTAAAAAGCAGTTGCAGGAAAGAATAACAGCATAGCAGGACTCCCTGGAAACTTGATGGCAGACTACTCAACTTTCAAAACTGTCAGGAATGAATGTCTGTTATTTAAGCCACCAAGACTATGGTAATTTATTGCAGCTGCCTGAGCAACATAGGTCACCATTTGTTCTTTGAGACAGCTAAAAGTGTGAGGGGTGGGGGTGGCACAACGCTTGACAATATGTCAGAATGCTATTCAAACAGAAAGTAAGTAAATACATTTTAAGCAGTACAGCTCAAAGTTATTTCTTGCATAGGAACAAATGTCAGGAGTTTGCCTAGAAAATCCAGAGGACAAATTCACTTTATGTGAGTTCTAACCAACTAGTCAAAATATTGAGAGAAGCTTCGGGTCTCTTGTAGATGTTCTACATTGCTCAGATATTTTCTTCCTTAGTAATAGTAGCTCCAGCTAATATGTATCAGAGGGTCGTATAAAATGTTTCTGCCATACAATAAGATGAAAGAAAAAAATAAATCTTTCCCTCTACCAGTTCTCTATCTCTGTCCTCTAAAATTTATCTTCTCAAGTATGACCTTGTAGTCAGCAAGAGCACAGTTGGGTATTTCAAAATGACACTTGATTCATGAACATGTGTCTGTGGACTCCGTCACTCACAGCAATATTGAGAGAACTGCCATTCCAGGCTTGAAGGTATGTCTTGATGTATAGACTCTCCCCTCCTTACTTATCAGCTTGATGTCATTCTTTTCTCACCAAGCTCATAAAATATGAGAGGTAGCTACATTCAAGAGGTTATTAGACTTTCTTATGCAGTCTGCTGGCTGTGAATGTGGTTTCCTGGTGATTTAATTTTGCTGAACTTTCTCACTCCAGCTTAATTCTATTCATCCCAATGGGTATCAGAGTGAAGAACTACATATTACTATGAAAATGAGCAGTGTTACTATAAAGTGGATCATACTTTAAATAATTCAATTTAGAACATTTTCTACTCTGGGAGTTTTTAATGACTCAATATCAACTGTAGGAATTTTGAAAACAGTTACAAAATACAATAGTATAGTATCACTTGGGAAGTTCAGCCTGCCCACTAGAACTTATCTAACCGGGCAGCATGACACTGGCTAGTGTTCTTTGGCTCACAGACCCTCAGCTGGCACAAAGAATGAACTATTAGCATAATAATTTCAGTCATCTGTGACAGAATGGACTCACATTAAGCATACTATAGAGCTGAAATATAAAATCACAATCTCCATGAATTAATTTGTGAAGAAGAAAGTAACAGTATTTTGGTTTTACTTGATGCATATCACTGATTTTCTTCCTATGTGGATACCTAAACATGACAGCAGTAGCCTTGAGGGCAGTACTGCTAAGCAGGATGGTATGAATATGCTTCTCTGAGTGTTCTCACACTTCAACTGCCATGTGGGTAGCCACAGTCTTCTTCCCCTGTGCCTGCCACCCTTTCTCATCTCTTAGCTCCTAGCTCTGATGTTAGCTCTCTGTGGCTATGACCAAATGCCTGACAAGTGGAATTGTGCGAAGAAAGTGATCATTTTGGTTTATAGTTTAATAAAGGGTAGAGTCTCACTAGAGTGGCAGGCTAAGGCAATTTGTCACTTTAGGTCCACAGTTTGGAAGCAGAGGGTTCTCAGTACTCAGATCTTTTATTTTGTTTTCCAGTCTGGTACTTTAGCCCATTGGGAGACACTGCCCATATTCAGGGCAGGTCTTTCCTCTTCAGTTAAATTTTTCTAGATGCCTGAAGAGATATTCCTTGACACAGTGTCTTTAATTCTTGTAAGAGGATGATGAAGACTATCACACCATCTTTTTATCTCCCAACTCACAGTGTATGTCTACTGACTGATCTATGTTTGAACTTTGTGAAAGGAGTTGTATTCTACTCAGTTGTTTTATCTAAGAGCCATTTTTCTTTTTAAATGATCTTTCGATGGGTATCTATTTTATAATCTTTAGGAAGCATTCTCTTCTTAAAATGTATTTATTGATATATCTTTAAATGTCTATATTTTAATATGATGTCTTAACTATATATAAAAGTATATGCATCATATATATGTGTTATGTGTAATTCTGTGTTATATATAATGTATATTACATGTAAATGTGTAGTATATAGTATATATAAATATACAGTATGCAATATATATGTGTGTGTGTGTATATATGTGTATATGTATATAAAATGTGAATAATGAGGTAAAATACAAAAAAAAACCCATAGACATAAGCTGTATTTTTTCTTTTTAAATAAAAAACTACATTTGCCAAATCAATAGCTGTCTACAGTGTACCATAGGCATCTTTAGCTCAGCATTAGGTGCGAGGACTGGCACAGTTTCTTCAGCTGGACCCTCTTGCAGTCTTCCTAAGGTTTACAGAGGTGTTGATGATCTCCATCATCAAGTCAATTCCAAGGAGTGCTTCTCTCTTTAATTAAATATATAGATTTCACTGGACCGTCAGATTCAGGGGTACCTTGTGATAGCTTTTACTTCCCACCAACAGCCCAGGCTGGCAGATTACTAAGCATATCCATTCCAATTAGACATTCTGGAACAGGGACTATTTGGGGATGGCAAGGTCTGCAGATAGAATAGGCCATCTGTAACCTGGATATTATCTAAAGCACATTACTTTTCTTTTTTTTTAAATTTTTTCTTGGACATTTTCTTTATTTACATTTCAAATGTGATCCCCTTTCCTGGTTTCCCCTCCAATAAATTCCTATCCCATCCCTCCTCTCCCTGCTTCTATGAGGGTGCGCCCCCACCCACCCACCCATTCCAGCTTCCCAATCCTGGCATTCCCCTACACTGGGGCATGGAGCCTTCACAGAATCAAGGATCTCTACTCCCATTGATGCCCAACAAGGCCATCCTCTGCTACATATGCAGCTGGAGCCATGGGTCCCTCTGTATATGGGATGGATCCTCAGGTGGGACAGTCTGGCCTTTTCTTCCATCTCTGCTCCACACTTTGACCTGTATCTCCTCCGTGGGTATTTTGTCCTTCCTTCTAAGAAGGACAGAAGCACTCACACTTTGGTCTTCCTTCTTCTTGACCTTCATGAGGTCTGTGAATTGTATCTTGTCTATTATGAGCTTTTGGGCTAATATCCATTTATCAGTGAGTACATACTATGTGTGTTTTTTTGTGATTCATTTACTTCACTCAGGATGATATTTTCCAGTTCCATCCTAAGAATTACCTAAGAATTTCATGAAATCATTGTTTTTAATAGCTGAGTAGTACTCCATTGTGTAAATGTACCACATTTTCTGTATCCATTCCTCTGTTGAAGGACATCTGAGTTCTTTCCAGCTCTGGCAATTATAAATTAGGCTGCTATGAACATAGTGGACCATGTATCTGTATTATATGTTGAAGCATCTTCTGGGTGTATGCCCAGGAATGGTATAGCTGAGTCCTCAGGTAATATTATGTCCAGTTTTCTGAGGAACTGCCAGGCTGATTACCAGAGTGATTGTACTAGCTTGTAATCCCACCAACAATGGAAGAGTGCTCCTCTTTCTCCACATCCTCACCAGCATCTGCTGTCACCTGAGTTTTTGATCTTAGTCATTCTGACTGGTGTGAGGTGGAATCTCAGGGTTGTTTTGATTTGCATTTCCCTGATGACTAAGGATGTTGAACATTTCTTTAGGTGCTTCTCGGCCATTCGGTATTCCTCAGTTGCAAATTCTTTGTTTAGCTCGATACCCCAGTTTTAATAGGGTTATTTGCTTCTCTGGAGTCTAACTTCTTGAGTTCTTTCCATATTTTGGATATTAGCCCTCTATTGGATGTAGGGTTGGTAAAAATGGTTTCCCAATCTGCTGGTTGCTGTTTTGTCCTGTTGACAGTGTCCTTTGCCTTACAGAGCTTTGCAATTTTATGAGATCCCATTTGTCAAGTTTTGATCTTATAGCATAAACCATTAGTGTTCTGTTAAGGAACTTTTCCCCTGTGCCCAAATATTTGAGGCTCTTCCTCACCTTCTCTTCTATTAGTTTCAGTATATCTGGTTTTATGTGGAGGTCCTTTATCCACTTAGACTTGAACTTTGTACAAGGGGATAAGAATGGATCAATTTTCATTCTTCTACATGTTGTCCTCCAGTTGAACCAGCATCATTTGTTGAA
Source organism: Grammomys surdaster (assembly GCF_004785775.1). Classification (NCBI taxonomy): domain Eukaryota; kingdom Metazoa; phylum Chordata; class Mammalia; order Rodentia; family Muridae; genus Grammomys; species Grammomys surdaster. The sequence continues at coordinate 3,861,234 of NW_021604631.1, forward strand.
AATGCTGTCCTTTTTCCACTGGACAGTTTTAGCTCCTTTGTCAAAGATCAAGTGACCATAGTTGTGTGGGTTCATTTCTGGGTCTTCAATTCTATTCCATTGATCTTCCTGCTTGTCTCTGTACCAATACCAAGTAGTTTTTATCACTATTGCTCTGTAGTACAGCTTGAGGTCAGGGATGGTGATTCCTCCAGAAGTTCTTTTATTGTTGAGAATAGTTTTCGCTATCCTGGGTTTTTTGTTATTCCATATGAATTTGAGAATTTCCTTTTCTAACTCTGTGAAGAATTGAGTTGGGATTTTAATGGGGATTGCATTGAATCTGTAGATTGCTTTTGGCAAGATGGCCATTTTTATTATATTAATCCTGCCAATCCATGAGCATGGGAGATCTTTCCATCTTCTGAGATCTTCTTCGATTTCTTTCTTCAGGGACTTGAAGTTGTTGTCATACAGGTCTTTCACTTGTTTGGTTAGATTCACACCAAGGTATTTTATATTATTTGCAACTATTGTGAAGGGTGTCATTTCCCTAATTTCTTTTTCAGTCTGTTTATCTTTCATGTAGAGGCAGGCTACTGATTTGTTTGAGTTGATTTTATAACCAGCCACTTTGCTGAAGTTGTTTATCAGGTTTAGGAGTTCTCTGGTGGAAGTTTTGAGGTCACTTAAGTATACTATCATATCATCTGCAAATAGTGATATTTTGATTTCCAAGGCACATTTCTTAAGTGTTCCTGTAGTCCTCCACTTAAACAGAAGACCATGATGGGGCTTTAGATCTCCAGATCTTAATGATCACAGACATTTGGTTCAGTATCTTCTCCAAACATTATATATTCTCCTTTCTCTATGAAAAGTACGCATGAAATGTCCAGAGATCACTTGGGGAAAAGCTACAGGGACCACTGTCATATTTCATTGCCATACTGTGGTAAAGACTTCCTTTTAGTGACCTCAACATCTTTTTAGTAATTTGTTTCTAAATATGAAAATAAAGCCCAGAGTTAAAACCTGAGCAGAATTACTACTATTTCAGGAGACAAACACCAGGTTCTTCTGTTTCTGCCTTTCCTAGTTATAAATATTCAGTGTCATAGTTACCAGCTCCCTTGTCTACTGCTCAGTTTTTGTACTTAGCAAGGATATCCAATCTAAGGGCTTCATTACCATCTCCTAAACTCTCTGACATTCTAGTCTATTTGGCCATCCCTCAAACCTTATGCTTATAAAGGTAATTGAAGTTCCTGGGTGTTGACTTTTTGAGTATCTATACACACTGAATTCCCTTGTGAAGCTGGTATGCCATCAAGCAGTGCCTTCTAGATGGTCTGATGGCCTTAGCCACTAGTGTGCTCCTGGGCTCACAGTACAGCAAAGTCCTCTGAGGAGTTTTTGGTCTCCAGATTGACTGTTGTTTTAAGATTGATTCTTTTCCTTCACCTTCTGATTTGAACTCTCCAGCATTTTTACTTCACTGTTCTGTGAATCTGCTTTTTCTGGTCTTCTCGTACTCCTCCAACAGGATCTTCCATCCCAGATTCTTCACAAGGTGTTAAATCACATGTCCCAACAACAGCAACAACAACAACATCAGCAACAACAACAACCAAAGCATAACCTTGCTAATCAGGTGTTAACTTTTATGTCCTATCTAGCTGAAAACCTTATCAGTGAATTCTTTCAACCACCATCGAAGCATACCACCATATAAAGGCCGTTGTTTACACATATATAACACGCCCCAAGACTGTCACACAGAATGCAAAATGCACACAGTTCAACTTTCAGTTTCTCTACAAATAATGTGTCTGTATCTGAATGTCCCATACTTTATTTGGGACACACTTATACTAAAATGTTAACTCGTTACTTGGAATTGAAATTTACCTGGGAATCCTGTATTTTTATATTGGTAATTCTAGTTCCTCACACATTCTAGAATACAGTGCTGACACTACACAAATGTATTCCCCAAGCTCTCATATTTTAGCTTTGCTTTTTAAAAAGGCTTTGCCATCTTCAGTTGAACTAACCAGCTCCAGGCAGTGCTGCAGATGTTGAGTTCAGTAAGTAAGCTGTCTATTAAAATGCAGTGTGTTTTGTTGTTTTTTGTTTTGCTGTGAATTGTATCCTAATTTTGAGGGAATGGTCTGCAGGTTATCAATAAGTCTAACACTGAGAGCCCTTATATAAAAGGTGAGCATAGAAGGTAAATGCATATCTAAGTATGAAACTATTTACATAATAATAGCTTGGCTATATTCACTAGAATATTTCACACAGGTTCAATCAATGTCTATGTATTCATGGAGAAGAATATATGGAAGAAAGCATAAAATATTACTGCAAATTATTTCAAGAAACTTTTAAAGTTATTAAATATTTCTTCGCATGCTTTTATATTGTTAAATTCATACAAAGAGACATCTCACTATAACACTAAGTCATATTTGTAGTTTATTTTGTCCTTCTGGCTAAAATTATCTCATTAATCTAACAACACACTAGAAATTTATACTTAATGTAACAAAAATTCCAATGTCTCTTCATTGATATAGGAATCTATGACCTAGCTAGGGGAAAGCACACTTTTATATTTTTATGTTTTGTGCACTGCTAATGGAACTTAAATTCAATGTTTTCTCCCACTGTAAGTAGTGATAAACCACAGTAGCATGCACAATATTTGTGGACTTGTCATTGACTGAAAGTACAGTCTTCTACCACATTACAGTTGCTGCACATATGCACAAATGCCATTACTATGCGTTGCTACTCCTCACTAGAAAGCCTTATTTAATTTGTTAATGATGAGACAGACTATTTTGAAGCAAAAAAAAATCATGTTTTCTCAATATAATAACAATAGCATTTAAATATAATTGGAGCCATTTATAATCAAATATATTTTGAGTTTAATAGACAATATTCTGTTAAGGACACAAGTTTCCCAAGATAGAAGATAGAAAGAGGTCTATGGGACACAAAAATGCAATGAATATTTTTCTGTGTTAGATTTTACTTTTAGCATCGTCTATTTTTCCATATATCCCAACAGCCTCTAATTGACCCATCTATTAGCTTTCTCTAGGATGCTCATGACCTTGGTACCTAAAGCAATTGCTAGTACTATGTGAGTGAATAAGATTTTATACTTTGCATCCTTCCCCTCGCCCCTGTTACTTCACTCTCTCTTGTATCTGTTTTGATTCTTTAAAAATGAACTCCCATTTCTCAGTGCCCATTTGAAAATAAAGGATGCTGGTTTTAGAAGATTGCCTCAAAAACAAAGATTATATGTGCATGAGAGACGTCTAATGGAAGGAAGATATTTGAAGAGGAAAGAGCTGCAGAGTGTAAAGACAAGGAAGAACCATTAGCAGCATTGAGAAGACATTAACAGGAGACATGGTGAACATGGAAACCAGAGTCCTAAAGCCACAAAGGATGTGGAATCTTGGCCTGCTGAAAAGGGTTACACGTAAGTCTGTGCAGCTATCATAAGGTATTCAAAACAGGGCTGGACTTACGGTGCTGATGGTGTGTTGATGAAGGCAGTCTGTCAGAAAGAGGAAAACAGACCTTGTCTTAAAGAGGTTACAATTTTGAGATGGTTACAAACTAATTAGTTGAGGATCGGGGAAATTTTGAAGTAAATTATGACTTAATCTCTGGATCAAATCCAAGGTCTGGTTTTGGGTACTGGGTTTAATGTGTACATGAGCGAAACAAAATAAACTGGTTCCCAACTTTATCATTTTACCAGGTCATATTAAATAACTGAGTGTAGAATGGTTTACAAAGTCTCTGACAGGACTTGATGTGTTTAGGGGAATGTGAAGACGTGAAGGCAGAGAACCTAAACATGATAACCAGTTATTTTGGATCATCCATTTCCCTGTTTAGGAAATAGTCACTCTGTGCAACACTAGGAAACTGATGCATGAAGCAGTAGATTATTGTGACATCAGATCTCTTGGGATCACAAGAAAACAGTATTGCATTAATAATAGAAGAGTGTGGAAAACAAGAGAGAAAATAATCAGGCAGACTGACACAGATATAAGGTGAATCCAAATGATCATTTTTGTCTCAGTTGGAAAAATTTCGTGATTTACCAAATTAATTCCCCACGTTAACTATTTTACTGGTCAAGCTGATGGTATTAACCATCTATAGGTAAAAGACAAAAATTTTCTGTGTGTAAATACTGTCATTTACTTTGGAGTCTACTGAAACTACAGATGATTCTTCATTGCTCACCAACCTCCTTTCTTTGCATTCGATGTGTATATTGTTGGAATTCAAGCAAATGTTTCTAGAATTTATTTATTTTAATTTTGATATTTCTATTAATTAATTAAAAGGTTATTATTTTACTTCATTCTGACATTCCCCTTTGTGTTTCTGAGAAGTGAGTGCTTCTCTGAAGAATTCTTCCATTTCATTTCCCTGTGATTCTGGTGGGCTGTCAATCAGAAGACCATGAGCTTTGGCAATAAGGGAATAGTCTGACTCTGGCTAGGCCATGAAAAGTTTCCTTCCCAAAGGGAACATCTCAATCTGAGACTTAAATTGATTGAAACTACATCATGTGAAGAGGTGTTAAGATGCCCAGAGTCCTGTTTCTTTCATCTCTCTCATTCCTCTATCTTTCTCAGGTCTTTTATAACTCAATTACCCGAGCTGATAAGTGTACTTAAGAGAAAATTTTCACACACACACACACACACACACACACACACACACACCACTTTAAAACAATAGTTTTCATTGCGTATGATTAATGAATACTAACTTCTACAGAAACTGATGCTTACAAACCTCCGGGGAATCACTGGAGTATGGGGAATTTATTATTCCACTGAGGTCTTAAAAAATAATGAGATCAACATTGCTATTAGGCTAGTAATATATATTGGAGAATTAGGAGGTAAAATTATTGACTTGGTTGCCTGGGATAGTGAGACTGAAATTCATAAGAATAAGGGGGAATGATGCAATTAATGCCAATGTTTTTACCTCCAGAGCCTTCCTGTGACTGTACCCTAAAGATCTCTTTTGACTAGTTGCCATACAACATTGATTAATGCTGAGAATTGTGTCAGGGAGCTTATTAAACTAGAACAGATCAACTGTGGGTGTTTGCCATCTATCTTATATGAACTTTGGGGAAAAAATAGAGCATGAGATACTTACCAGTTTTATAATTGAGCTCTGAAACCCTTGAACAAATTCTAACCACAAAGTCCCTTGTTGATGTTCATCTTCTGTCTCCCTTGCTTGAGGAAGTAGTGTCTCTCACAAGAGAAATCTAATGATTCTTTCAGCCCTTGGTCCTCATTGGTACAAGACTCATTATTATTAGTTTTGCTAATCTCTTAAGCTTTCTCCACTGGTTTACATTGCTTTATCTACTGGTTCCTTACTGCTTCTAGAATTTTCTAGAAACTTCCATCCAAGTGGCTTCACACTGACTGCCCTTACTCTGTATTTGTTCAGTTCTTCCCAAGGTTATGGTGAGATTTGATCACTTCTTTAAGCTATTTGCTTCTCTAGCAACTCTCATCTCTAGGAGTCATCATAAATGTCATTTCCAAGTGTGTCCCCAATAGTCTATGACTCTTGATTAACTTCCTTGTCCAGTTCTGTCATTAAAATATAGGCTTCCCTTTTGAGTCCCTCTCATTCAAGTACTAGATTTGAATTTAAAAGTGGCCAGATCCTGGGTCGAGTCTTTTGAAGGCATGGTGGCTTTTGGGGTTGAATTTTGGAGTGCCCAGTGAGGCCATGTATAAAAACTTGTTATCTTGATGGCTATACTTTTGCAGGGGTGGTGTATGAAAATTTTAAAGTACTAAGAGGACCTACACATCTAATATTTCACTTAAAGTGTCTCTCTCTGTTTCTCTGAGAAGTACATGAGTGAGCATTCAGTTTCTTAAGTTAGCATCCCATATGACAAAAGTCTCATCAATGGGAACAATTATGACATTATACAGTGGCCACTCTTTAACACATCAAGTGTTGTGCAGCAATCACTCGGTGTATCTTTTCCCCATAGGAATATCAATTTCCTGAATATCAAGGTGCTTCTCATTTTGTTTGTTGCTGAACTCCCAACACCTGCAAGAGTGCTTAGCGTTTAATAAACCTGTAGAATAGATGGATGTATAGATTACATAATGAAATTGAGTTAAAAGAGCCTATGTAAGGTAGGAAATGTGTAATTCATGCTTAATAAGAAATACACCCAAAGAGATTTTCAGGAATTAATCTGTATTGTAATTAAAGACCCTTATTTGTTCAAAAAGACTTTGGAAGTACACTTCTTAAAAGAAAAATAATCCCATTTTGGATATGGCTAAATTTCTTGATTGGAATATATTTATTTGAAAGTGTGAATTCAACTTTCTGCTTCAGATTAAGTTTCTTTATTAAATGATTGGTAAACATGTAATATAAACTAGTAAGAAATTCAATTGTAGGCTTTCCTTTCTTTAACTAAAATACTTGAAATCTAGACTGCAATTGAAGCTTTGGTTGAAGTAATCACCTCCAGCTCAGCAGGAGAAGAACATCCATTTCTCAGGCCATAGGGCAGGGAAGCTGTTGGCTGAGTGAGCTGGCCTGTTAACCCTAAAAAGAGACCATGCAAGGAAAATTTCTTTTTACTTGTTAAATATAGCACTTTATTTCACAGGGCATAGAAAATGTCAACACTGTGACAGTGTCACAGTATCATTCATGAGGTCACCAATGCCCTCAACCAGTACATACTAGAGTTGTCTACAACATTTATAAAATCAAGTTGATATGAGTTCACAGTTTGGAAAGAACACATACTGCTGGTATACAGTACACCGTGGGAAATAAGTGTGCAAATCTAAACATATATGTGAGAAAAGAGTGCAGCCTGACAGCAGTTGTGAGAACTTACCTGTCACATGTACCAAAAAGTTAAGGATCTAAAGAGTTTTCCTCTGTAGGACAAATTAGATAATTCTATTTTTGATTCAAATTATTATTATTATTATCTTACTTATTCACTTTACATTCTGCTCACTGCCCCCTCCCAGTCACCCCTTCCCACAATCGCTTTCACCATCTCCCCTCACCTTCTCCACTGAGTGAGCAGGACTCCCTTTGGTATCCCCATCCCCAGCACATCTCTGTGAAGTTAGGTACATTCTCTTCCACCAAGGCCAGACAAAGCAGCCCAGCTAGAAGAACATATTCAGAAGATAATTCTTTACTAGATCTTTATTGCTTATTATATATGAACTCTCAATACTTCACTGACATGTCCTCCTATGCAAACTGTCAGTATTCTTTGCAAAGAATGTTTTTGAAGAATATTGATTCATTATCATTAGGTAGAACCTGCTTGAGCACCATGATAGATGACAGATAGATAGACAGACAGACAGATGGACGGACGGACAGACAGACAGACAGACAGACAGACAGATAGATAGATAGATAGATAGATAGAGTACATCACGCTCTTCCCTTTACTTAAGTTCTATGAGGTGCTACCTGACTTCTAGAATGATATCCAGTGCTATGTCCTTAGGCATAATATTCAGTTTGTGACTCTGGTAGTTTTAAAGGACCGGTGCAATAATTCTGAGCCTCTGAAGATAAGAATCCTGTATACTTACCTTCTAGCAATACAGTTCTTGTGGACGAAACTGACAATATATGAACAACTGTTCACATGTTCTTATGTTCAAGTTTGTGTTCATTTTTCACTGTTAATTTTCCTGAGCCTCGAGACCTGGGATTTGTGACCACATTCCCCCTTAAGTAAATACTAAATTAGATATTTTATATCACTGACATTAAAAAGGTAGCAGCTTGGTAATATAACAATCTCATTTGTGTTTTTAACGTCAACATATGTAGCACTTAGGAATCCCCACATCCTCTATTTACCTGTGTCTTTACGGAAGGTTCAAATGGTTTTCTCATTAAAAGGTGGACCCTCATCTGGTATAAGCAGATTTCATACCTGTCATGAGCAGGCAGATTCAGGGATGCTTGGAGATGTTGGTGCCAAGAAAGATTACTGTGGGAACTTCAAGGTAAGCCCCAATAGAAGATTCAAATAAAGTGTTTGAGTCTGACAGTATTCTCTCTGTTTCAGCTATAGGTTTACCACACAAGAGCTGGCAGGCTCATAGGAGGAGTATCAAGAGGGCTTTTCACAAGAGGTCATGTTGTAACCAAAGAATCTGCATCTCTATGCATGAAGATAGAGGGAGGAAATGATGGAGGGCAGTGAGAAAAATTACACACACACACACACACACACACACGAGAGACAGAGAGAGAGACAGAGACAGAGACAAACAGAGACAGAGAGACAGAGAGAGAAAGATTGAGAGAACCTGAAAAATGCTAAGAACTTAATTCTTGGTACAGCTAAAGCCCGTGACTCCTCACCTACCTATTAATAATCTTTCCATGGGAAAACCTCAGAGATAAATTCACTGTTACGTTCCTCTCCAACAGAGATAACACGATGTGAGATCATTCTGGGAATTATAGAGTTGCAATGTTTTCATAATCACTCTTTCCACATCTGTGGGTAACAATATCAAACGTTCAGGATCACCCGGCAAATTGGAGGATCTGTACAACATAATGATCAGAGAACTCTTCTGCTCCATTGGAAGTTGTATTTTTAACCAAGGTTCTGGCAAAGCTGCTTTGTGTCTTTCTAATTATTTGCCGCAAATTACTTGCTTAAGTGTTTGAAGAAATGAAGATGGTTTCATTGTATTTCTTTTTCCAATTTTTAACAACAATGAATTTAAAAATATCATTGATAAAAACTGGGGACACTTGGGAAGAGGGCTTTCTCTTGGCATTGCATGCAGTAAGTGACCATCTGTTTTTTTCCTATTTGTGAATACCATTGATTTGGGTGCCGGCTTCTTTTACCATTCAGCACTTCTATGCCACAAGGTTTGCAAAGTTCTCAAAGGTCAAGGAACGGTGAATGTCACATTCTGAGTAATGGTGATTAGCACTGCAACCCCCATTTTTTCTTTTTGTGCAGTGAGTCAGGTAGTTGTTATATAGTATCCTGAGAGTCCTGAATTACATGACAGAAAACCCTGTCTGCTTGGAATTCCGCCTTGTCCTACAGTTAAAGGAGCACTCCACTGTTATTTACAGGGATGCTTTTTCCCTTGGGAAAGCCTGTTCTAGTTCACCTTAATTCATTATTGATTCATGGCCTGTTGCTTTTGCTTACATGATGATGAGTGACAGCATTAGTTTGGAGTCTAACCAAATGTGTTGCAGACTCTTTCATCATCCTACCTTTCTGCTGTCAAAACCCCACTTAAGGCATTGCCTTTCTACCCTCTCTCCCATCCATCCCCATGATAGGACCTTTTCCTATTAAGGCCAGCACATAAAAGGACTATTCATGTTTCTGTCAGTTGCACTTTAAAAGGTGCTCTGATTTTATTAAGCACCAATACCTAAGATATCTACAAGTTCATCCTTTTTAAATTCCCCATTGGCAGCTGGCTTTGACTTGGGAGATGAAATGGACCTTTCAGCATTCCTAGCTCAGGTAGAGTCTTGGGCAAGCTGGCCAGCACAGATTAGCTGTGGATATCTTAGACTGTACCATCACAGACACATGTAATTAGCTGTGGTATGTGTGTGTGTGTCGGGGGGGGGTGTACAGTGCTACCATCTCTGAAACTGAGACTATAACAATCTTGGTATATAGGGATTTGCTCATTGAATCTTATTACCTTAGGATCAATGGTGACTCTGTCACAACTTTGTAGCCACACTCGGGAACTTTCCAGAAACTTCATTTCTCTGAAAGACAGATCTACGGGTTGTTTACTCAAGACTACACTTTAAGGTCTTAAGAGGAGGGAGCCCAGAGTAGAAATTCTTGGTTTCTGGAAACTAAGTGTAAACTATCAATTTGTATTTTGTTCCTATGATCTTGATTTATTTTGTGTCAATGCCAGCCCAAACTCGTCAAAGTGATGAACTCTTTCCTGCAAGCATTAAACACTAGACTAATTGAAATGTGTGGAATTCCATAATGAAATAGTCAATAGCAATGCAAGTCTAGAGTCCTTATCTGTAATGCTTGGAATGAGGTATATCAAGATTTGATTTTATTTTAATTCATCTGCACACAACGAGGTGTCTCAGGAATGGGATCTGATACTAAACATTGACTTGATTTGATTCTTGTACACCTTGCACACACAATTCCAGGCATGTTTTGCAGTATAATCTTATGTACCTGCATTTTGACTCTGAGTCTCCCTGGGATCGAGGGTAGAATTTTCCACGTGTGAGGTCAAGTCTGAGCACAAAACTGTCTGGGCTTTGGAACATGTCAGATTTTGTGTTTAGGGCTGCTCAGCCTGTATGAGTTACCAAAACACAAAAGAAAAGGAAAAAGGAGGAAAAACATTTGAGTAATACTTATGTCCATGAGGAATTTAACTGGCCTGCATGACGGACTTTCCCAGCACGGCTGGTAAAGGAGAATTACAATATGAAATTATTGCACACAAAGCATGTTTGATTCAGCATCACTTTGATTTATTTTCCTAGATTTTTTTCCTCAGATGTAAAAATAATTTCATCAAGAAAACAAATGTCTTTCTGCCAAAGTGAAAGCATTTCATGTTTTAATCCTTTTCTTAAAAAAAAAAACAAAGATCAACATTTCACTACATCATTGCCCTGCCTCTCTCTGTCTCTCAATTCGCTAACTCTCAAGGAAAACATCCCCTGGCAGAAAACAATGCGTTTCTTTCTAATAGCATGATTATATTTTATTGCTGCTTTATTTAGTGTGTAATTTTTTTCTGAATTTGGAAAAAAAGTCTAGGTGAAATTCTATCTAACGAGAGAAGTAGTTTACATGGTTGTAACATTTAAATTGATGCACAAGGGAAAAAATGTAAAAAAAAAAAGATTTAAATGTGAAATATCACATAACTTCAAAAAAACAAACCAAACCAAAACAAAACAAACAAAAAACTTACCTCAATCCTACCTCCTATCATGGACTACATCTCAACTTCCTAAATAGTATTACAGTCCTTTATTATAAACCCCTATGGTACTATGGTATACATTTAAAAAAAAACTGCTACTACAAAAACATTTTTTCTCTTTGTTTTTGCCTATCATGTACTTAAGCTACAGATAACTGTTGAATAAAAAGCCTACAGTAGGTATAAATGTAATAGTTAACTGATGTTCTTTTCCCGGTCCACAGAAGGTGGCGTCTTTTAATCCAGCATCTTCTCCTGTTTCTTGCCTTCCTTTTTCTTCTTCTTTGATTCCGCTGCAATTTAAGAGAGAGAGAGAGAGAGAGAGAGAGAGAGAGAGAGAGAGAGAGAGAAGAAAATAGTGTTAAGGTACTAATCAATATGAAAGGAAAGCCATTTTTCTTATAGTTGGCCAAGGTCCACAGACAGCGTTTGCTCTTGATAAGTTTCCAGTGTGTGTGAGCGTGAGCACACCTATGAACTAGAGAAGTATCTATAAGGATAAGCAAAATCACAGCCCACCTATGTGCATAGCTAAACAGGCATCTTATCTTGCTGTCTCTCTCGATTTGGAATGTCAAACACCGTGTGAGGGTCCTCTTAGAAAAGTATGCAGCAGACTGGCCTCACTTGGGAATAAACCCGGCCTCTGCTTGATGGAAGGCTTCTGGATCCCTGCTTAGTTCCATTGCTTCTCACAGTCCCTCTAACTGAAAGAGTCATTAGCATTCACTTGTTTCTTTCCTTCTGGCAAAGAGTTCCAAAGTGCTTCCAGTCTGGGTCTCACCCACGAATAATGCATTCAGGTGGTCCTGTATGTGTATGAACCATACACACACTGTATGGTTCAGAGTGTGGTCTGATGGAGCTCTGTTTAGAGGGTCATACAGAGTTGGGTAAACTCATGGAAGGTATCAACCTGTTCTGTACTAAATCCACTAACCCATGAGGATTTGTGCCAAATGACTCCATCTTTTTTTTTCTATTCAGTCTTCTTTCTGTCTCTCTTTTCCTGATATGAGAACATTGAGGGTCACATTCAGAAGGTTAACATTGTTTTCTTAGAGAAAGCCCTGAATACACTCTGTGGGTAAAGCCCATTTCATTTCAGTAGTCTTGCAAGATGACCACCATAAGAAAAAGGATTGGGGCACATGAGGTCCACAACTCATTGCTTCACAATGTTCACACAGTGGCTACGCGACAGAGCACTAAAAGCCAGAAGGATCCAGACATTGATGTCCAACAGTAGGGTACCTTAGTGCACACTGAACAGAATCGAGTTGCTACAGCATGCCAAATGTTAATTCATACCCCAGACTCCTCATTGCTTTTCCCCACCTGAACTGAGACTGTGAGGCAGAGATGCTTGCAAGGAAATGAGCAACTGTGGAAGATGTGAGAGGAAGGGCTACCTGCTAGATGAATGACATGTTTTATCTCTTCAGTGATGCCTAAGGGACATCTCTGCTCCATGTATTTTAAATGAAATATGGGCTTGTGTAGACAATACAAAAACAGGCACACATCAGCTACACCCTGATATTTTAGTTCCCTGGGATTGCAAACCTCCATCCATCCCTTAGCTGATGATTAAGTTCATAGAGGATAGTGTTCTTAGTTGGGATACAGATGCAAGGTGATAGTGGCTCTGTAAAAGAGCTAATGTTTGCACGATTTGATTAGAGATGCCATTGTATTTACAATGAATTGGGAATGCTTATAAAGTCCTAAGACCTTCCAACAAAATTGTAAGATGTTAAACACCTCCTACTGCTATGAATCATAAATATAAACCCTATCATTTTTTATGGTATCTGAACCAATGGAATTACTGCAAAGCAGTCCTATTAGCAAATACCAATAGGAAATACTAGGGAAATGAGACGAATGGGGAGGGATTAATATCAGCTATATCACAACACATCCTGGGCTGCTTTTTCTTTTCTTCTTCTTCTTTTCATGCAGAAACAGAGTCTTTTGTTAAGAGCACACTAAAAAGCAAGTGCTATCTTACAGCACTGGTTCATGTCAATGCCTGATGTCCATCAGCCCTGTGTCAGGGAAATCAGTCAATCTGCATCTGTTTCCTGCCTATTGCCAAAAATAAAACCTGCCTCCTCACTGAGAACTATTGGGAGTACTGAATGGGATGATGACCTCTACGATCCCAATTCACTACAACTGCCTCCAAAATATTCTTTTTTTGTCAACGAGAAATAAATGTGCATGCTATCTCGACTATAGATCAGATGTAGCTTGAGATCTTCATATGCAATAGAGGAACACAACTGTGTTTTCAAAGAATTGATATTACAAAATTTTTTTTTAAATACTGTTTTCAGGATAGCTCTATGTGTATCTTTCAAAGTATTGTAAAGGCATCATTTATGTTAATGATCATGCCATTGTTTTAAAGACCCTAAGGCTGATTTTTCTTGCTAGTTTGCTGCAAATACATAACAGACTCCTGTGTTATAAAAGAGAGAATATCCACCAGGAAAATACATTACTAAGAAAAAATTGTTTATGTATACTAGGAATATGAGAAAAAATAATTACTTCTATCTGGGTTGTTTCACCATTCTTAGAAATATTAATAATTTTTCTGTTTTGAAACATGAGTGCATATAAGCATTATAGAAGCATTAACATGTTGGCAGAAATTGTCCATTATTTTACAATATGGATACACGATTATTGGTAAGTTCTATTTATAGTTCTTCCTATTGCTTTTATTAGGAATGTGCTAAAAACTGTTGAGTACTAGAAACATGGTTCAGTGGTTAAAGTATTTGCTGCTCTTGCAGTGGTTATAGGTTCAGTTCTCAGCACCCAGATAGTAGTTCACAACCGTCCATAACTCCAGTTCCAGGGGATCTGATGCCCTCTTCTGACCACTGTGATCACCAGACACGTGCATGGTTCACAGAAATACATGTAGATAAAATGCTCATAGACATACAAGAAAAATAAATCAATCTAGAAATATCTATTGAATCTACTTTCCTTACCACTTGTATAAACTCTAAAATATAACCAAGTAGTATGAATCCCATAAAATGAAGTATCCCATTTCTTAAACATTTCTTCTTTTTTAGTTCATTTGGATTGCTGTTATATTTTGTTATTTTTGCCTTCAAATCAAGGTGCATTTAAATTTTTGTCTGAGTTCTTATCAATGATATCTATGGCATCCTATCACAGTGAATTTGTTTCTCAAAGTGGAATAATCAAAGAACATGAATCATCTCTTCCTCTTCTCTCCACCGTCCTTTAGGAACAACTGCTATGTAGTTGGCAGAATACATTTCTAATCTGTTTTCTGTATGAGGGAAATCTGAGAAAAATGGGGTCAGAAGGCAGTCCTGAGAGAGTGCAATCATTTAAAGACTTTAAGAACCAGTACTTTCCCACTGAGTGGGAGTGTTGAGTATTCTGGACCAGGTTTGTCTCAGTTTCTTAGCAAAAAATGACAGGAAAGAAGAAAGACCATATGGTGGTTTTAATAGGAATGGCCCCCATTGGCTCATATATATGAATGCTTGGTCACTAGGGAGTGGAGATGCTTCACAGAGATTAGGAGATGTAGCCTTGTTGGAATAGGTGTGTTCTTGCTGGAGAAAGTGTGTCACTGGGGATATACTTTGGGGTTTCACATGCTCAAGCCAGGTCTAGTGTCTCTTTCTTTCTACAATATATAGATCCAGATTGTAGAACTCTCAGCTCCTCCAGCATCATGTCTGCCTGCACACTGCCATTCTCCCTGGCATGCTGACAGTGAACTAAATCTCCAGAACTCTAAGTAATCTTCAAATAAATGCTTTCCCTTATAAGAGTTGCAGTGATCATGATATCTCATGGTATCATGCAATAGAACACTGCATACGACTAGCCATGAGAAGAATGAATAGGGGATAATATCAGCTATCCTATATGGTTCTTCTATCTCATGTGACTGCTGTGTGTACAGAACATTAACAGGGAACTTATGAGAGGAAATGATGTCAAATATCAGCCCCTGTTTCCTGTTGGCTTGAGCTAAGTAGCTTTGATTCAGTAAAACAGTGGGATAAACCAATGTCAAGAATAAAAATAAGTCATTCTCTCCTTCTAAGAGGTAAACTGAAAGACCCAAAGTTGTATACTGCCCATTAAGAGCTCTGGAGACTACTGGGTTTGCTTTGTGAACATGGTTCAGCAAATGACAGGGACTCAGCAAAGGAACAGAAACCTATCACTATATAGAAAAACCATAGTGTAAATGCATCCTGAAGCCGGCCTATCATCAAGATTCTTTCTATTCTTGGTGGGAATATTTAAAACAACTCACTGACACTTAAGAATGAGCTACCTCATTCATGAGAAGTGTATGATTCCTCACACTGCATCTCAAAACTGATACTGAGATTTGTGGCATCCGAATGCATGACACTTTTCTCTGTCTTGATCCAAGTTCTAGTTGCCCCGGCTCTCCAAAATGATGGCTTTCATTAAATCTTAACATACTTCCACTTAACTTAAATAGTATAAATATTTTTAAATACTAAAATCTATTAGATATTAAACTATTCTAAAGTAATATAGTAAATGATGTGTGCTATGTTAATCTGATTAATAATGTATGACATTAAATATTGTACAGAATGGTACAATACAGGAAGATTATTTATTGCAACCAAATAGGGGCAAGTTAATAAAAGTCCATAAAGAGGTTAGGTAACCAAAAGAACCCATGCACCTATCAGTAAACTATTGTAAACAAATAAGCAAATGGCAATAAATAGTGGGAATTGATCATAGTGACAAATAAACTATTGTAAGCCAAGTTTACTTTGTGCAATTTAAGATTCACTTCTCCAAGCATCCCAGTCTCTTTTCCCTCCCAACTTCCCACAGCCTTTTGGGGGTGATGCAAGGGGCAGATGAGGCCTTCATTGCTTTCTCAGTGATTTTAGAACGCATTTTCTATGCACAGTTGATACAAGAAACAATTCAGGCAAACACTGGTGTATCAGGGACACTGACTGGCTTGACAGTTGTGTATACCAGGTAGAAAATGGACACATTTAATTATTATTTCACTAATTTACTTGCATAATTCTTATATCTTAACCACACCTACTCACTCACAGAGATGAGAAAGAAATACTTGGCTTTCTCCTTTTCAGAGTCTGTGGGCCACCATCATGGTCTTACACTCAGCAGTGTCTTCCCTACTGATTTCTTCCACCCCAAGACAATAGGGAAGACATGTCAATATTTAATATCCTATTTCTGAAATGAGGACCCAGGAAGAACATTTGCCTTATTATAGATGGTAGGCGATTATATTGAAGGGATATAGTAGAAATGCCACATTTCCAATTAGCCTATCACAGTTTTCTACTGCCATACCTGATAATACTTTAATATATGACCAGTGGAGAAAAAGATATGATTTACAAAATGAGAAGTTTAAAGATTAGGATGTGAAGAGTTTCGCATACTGAAGTGTAACCTGAATAATTGGTCCTTGCTTGCTTCCATATGGATTTTTCTTGGGGTCAAAAAATTATAGACATGGTGTCTTGTGGAAGAGGGAGAGGAAGGACTGTGAGAGCCAGAGGGGTAAAGGACATCACAAGAAAACTCACAGAATCAACTAAGCTGGGACAATAGGGGCTCATGGGGACTGAGTTGACAACCAGGGATCCTGCATGGAGCTAACCTGGGTCATTGTATATATGTTACAGTTATGTAGCTTGGTGTTCTTGGGGACTCCTAACATTGGGAGCAGAGGCTGCTTCTCACTCTGTTGTCTTCTTTTGGGACCATTTTTCTCCTACCGAGTTGCCTTGTTCAGCTTTAATATGAGGGGAGGTGGCTAGTTTAACTGCAACTTGATATTCCATGCTTGGTTGATATCCATGGAGGCCTTTCCTTTTCTGTATAGAAAAAAAGGAGGAGTGTATGGGGGTGGAAAGTGGAGGAGGACTTGGAGCAGATGAGGGAGGGGAAATTCTGGTCGAGATATAATATATGAGAGAAGAAACATAAATTATATTTTAAAAAGTTATAGACATCAATGAAATGAAGTATTATGGGCTACATGTGTTACCCTAAATCTATGCTAAAATTCTAATCTGTGTATCTCGTGGGGTCAATATATCTGGAGACAGAGGCTTTGAAAAATTAAGTCAATTAAAACATAGCCTGAATCTGGTAACTGGTGTCATTAGTAGAGACAATAAAAGCACAGTGAGAACACAGGAGGATAGCATCTATCTACAAGCCAAATGGAGAGGTGTCAGAAGACATCAATCTACAAAGACATTGCTCTTCTAAGTCTAGCCTCAAGAAACATGAAGTAATGCATGCATATTATTTAAGGTACTGAGTCTGGAATGCTTTGTTACAGTAGCTCTAGCAAACAAAAACACCACTGAATTAGTGTCAGACCAGCTAATGTATGTATATCCTTAACATCTGCTATAGAAGGTGAAAATATATGCCTCTTGCTTCTATCATTTGTCCTACAGAAGAAAAGGTATTTTAAACATATCTAATTGGTATTGTGAATAACAGAGGCTGATGCTGCAAAGATGGATCGACAGGCAAAGTGCTTGTTGCAAGAGTACAAAGACTTGAGCTTGGATGAGTTTCACAAGGATGGGCTCTGCAGTGTGTGTCTGTAGCCCCAGCATAGGTAACGAAGGAGATACAGGCAAAACAGAGGCTCACTGACCATCCAGCCTAGCCTAACTGAATATCCTGATTCAGCAAGAGACCCTGTCTCAACAGGCAAGGTAGAGAAGCTAATGAAAATGACACCTAATTTCAACCTCCATCTATTACATGCACACATACACATATGCAAATACATACATACACACGTTAAACTAAAAAGAAGCATACAGAAAGGGAGAATGGGAATTACTGAATGTTTTCTGTCATATGTAGAATCCAGATCTATATATGTAGGCATATGACATATGACATGAAAACAAGAGAGACTATTTGAGGGCGGGAGGTGACAAGAAAGAGATGGGAAGGTGACAACGGAGAGTAACCGCAGGTGGAATAAGCAAATCACAGTGCCATGTGTGTATGAAAACATCACAGTCATATCTATTATTTCATATTTAACTCTCCATTATTGACACTAGAAAATGTCAGAAATGTGTGTGATAATAGTCACACAAACACACAGCATTAGTCTTGTTCAGCTATCTCCATGCTGGCACTCCTGATTCCGAGCAGATGAGACTCCAGTACCCATCTGTAGCACAGCGAAGACTGGACCTCAGTGGCTCTCCCTGAATCTTTCACATTCCCTTGACAACAGCCTTCACAGCTGAATTTATTATTCTTGTGTGTCTGGATGAAAGTCTGAAGGAGCTTCTATGTTTCTCCAGAATGAAAATAGGTTTAGATTATCTCATAAGAGTGAATATTATGAACACTTTAATATGTGTTCTGTGTGTGTAAGCAGGATACCGCAGGAACACTTTTACCTGCTCCCAGACGATGGGCTTCTGATGAGCTTTTCTATGAACAATGCTTATTCTTCTAGAAAAAGCCTTTGTTTATTCTCTTTCTTTTTACTGCCTCTATGTCCTGAACACCAGCCAGTCTGCTTTGATTTCCCCATAGGCTCCCGCCAGCTTTGCATCAGTGCAGAGCTGAGTGGAACTGCTGGGAGTATGGATGAGTCCCTTCTGACAGCACTTGTTACCAGGACAGCTGTGCCTCACATCCTGGACAGGCAACAGAGCCTGCACAGATCTCAAAGCAGAGCAGAGATGATCTGATTCTGCCTGGGAGGCCACTGGTATGGCAGCATAGCTTGATCTACTCTTCCTCATTGTAGGCTTCCAATTGGATAAATACAGTACTAAAAGCTATCATCTGGTTTCAATGCAATTACTGTGCAAGGAGAAACTTTAAGCCAGGAATAGTCTAATAGGACTCAATCATAAATGGCTCCAAATATATCTATGTGTCTGACTGTTTGGAATTATCATAAAACAAGAACAAAACACAGATAATTGATTGTATTTTTATAAAATCTTATATTTTAAAAAAATTCCTCCGGGAGTTCTTGGTGGAGAAATATCAACTTTTGTTTCAAGCTTAGCCACTCATTGGCAGGATAAACTTAAACAAATTGTAACTCCTAGATGGTAAAATACAGTAAAATATCTTTGAGCTGTTGTGAGGATTAAGGGAGACAAACCTGTCACGTAACAAATATCCAATGAATTAAACTACTTTTATGATACTCAAGAAATGACAATAAGCTACAAAGAACACAAGAATTAATTCTTGATTCAGAAATTAGAAGGAAGAAGTAAAAACCTTCAGGGGGGGAATAACCCTAGGATCCTCAGCACAGTAAGTTTTTTACTGTGAACATTGTTCTATTGTGCTGCCTTCCTTAATACTAATTTTTATACCGTGTTCTGTGGGCACAGCTAATGAGCCTCCCAAGTGTGGAATTTATCTAGGGAGATGAAAGCAGACCTAGAGTGGGGTAAATACCACAGACATTTATAGTTCATCGTTCTTAGGCCTCCCTGTGCAAGTAGGACCAAAATTTATTGAGTAAAGACATGACCTAAACACTCAAGAGACTCTTCTTCCTGGTGAGCTTTGAGCAGTGATGTGTCAGCAGAGAGTAGAAGTCAGTGCATGAACAACATGCCTAAGTGAGCCAGACCAAGACGGTACAGCTGGATAAATCCCCCATTCTTTTATCCATTCACTCTGGTCAAGCCACATTCTCCTGACTCCTGCAGTCTGGAAGATTGATGCAGAGCACATGGACGATGTGTGGAACAAAGATCAGGAAAAGTCCAGGCAGGAGGATTCTTGTGAAGGCTGATAAAGATTTAGGATATGTCTGGAATGCATCACTATTTTTGGATAGGAATCATGGAATCTGTATTGAATATACACAGGGAAGGGCCATTTGCAACACAAAAGATGAAGACTCAGACTGCCACATGTGTAAGTCCTCAGCTCTACTTGTTATGATGGGATCCTGTCCTAAGTACCTAACATTTCTAAAGCTTTGGCCTCCACATCTGTACTCCTGGAAGTTGCAGGATATACTTTAGGACTCTGTGTCTCTTCAGTGGTATCACATGTACACACTACACTACGCTATGAACTGCATGAGCAACTCATAGCTACGGTTACTACCGCAATCACCACAGGTCTTCTTACATCAGAGATTTTGATGTAAGTACCCACCATAAAGTTGGCCATGGTGGTACACTGCCATGTAATTCTACCATTAAGGAGGGTTAGGCAAGAGGATTGTGAACTCAGGGCCAAACAGATCTACACAGTGAGTTCTAGGCCAGTATGATGCACACAGTGAGACCTTGCTTTAAAATAAATAAATAAATAAATAAATAAATAAATAAATAAATAAAAATACACAAAAATACCTATGTCAACAGAAAACAGGAAAATCATCTCAAAATTATTGCACATTTATCAAGTAAATCACCTAGGGTCCTCATTTTCAATTTTTTTCTTTTTAAATAATATTTTCACTTATGCTCTGGAATTTCATAGATATATATGTACAATATATCATCATTTCATCTTAACAACAAGGCTGTGGTATTTACTGTCAGCGTTTGGAGGACAAAAGATATCACTTTAACATGAAAGGAATAGAACCAGGTGTTACATTGAGTACAATATTATAAGTAGGAAATAAAACTGTTTAAGTGCCGTCAAAGATTTCCATAAGAAGAATAGCAACAAAATGAAAATCTGAGCCTGAACTGAACTGAGAAAGGGGGCTTCTCTCTGATCATGAAGAACTGAAGTCCCCATATTGCCTCTTCTGCTGCCCAAATGGGAGGACTGTGGTCCTCATTATCTTGCTTTCTAGTCAGAGTGGAGGCAGAGTGGAAGTGGTAGAGGCAGGCCTTGAGTCATTCTGCATGGAGGCTACACTATACACTCTCTCCACAATGTTAAAACTCCCAGAGCCTAAGAAAGTCTGTATGCTCAGGAAAGCTATTCCTTTTCCTGCTGGATGACAACATCCCCCTCCAAAAACAATAAATAAATAAAATGGGAAAAGATGTTGAGGAACTTCTTTTATCTTCTAAAGAACATACTAAAGCAATCTATTTAGAGCAGAGAGCATGGAGGATGCTGGGAATATCACTTTACTGACCCATTACCCCATTCAATAGTCAGCTGCCAAAAACTGCACACTGTGCACAACAGAGCCTGCCTTTTAGACAGTGGCTATTCTTTTGATCTATAAAGATGAATCATCAAACCTAAGAGAAACCTAGGCAGCTGTCCCAGACAGAGCAAGGTGATGGAAAACTTTTAGAGAGAGCTGGAAGCTGAGGGGGAGGGGGGCCTACGGGGAGAGAATAGGCATTATCATGAGCAGAGAAATTCAAAAAGAACCTGGCAGCAGATTGTGGAGTGCAGCAGAGCTGGCAGACCAGCTTCCATTCATCTCCTCAACCACCTGCAGGACAGACATCTAACCTTGTACTTCTACCATGGAGCATCCCAGGAAAATTTTGGACAAGCCCATAACGCTAGACAAACTCAAAAGCCAACGACCACCCTGCCAAATAAGCAAGTCCTAAATGAATTTCAAGATACTACTGATGCATCTGATTTAAAAGGCAACAAGAAGAAATTGCTGCATATGGCATAATTCAAAGTATTAGAATAGTCTAGAACGATAATCGATGTCATTTGCAACCCACAGAAAACCCACAGCTTCCTGGAGCACCCACACAAGCTCCAGCCCCCAGCCCAGCCATGCCTGTGCCAGTTAAAGGATCATGTCTGTTTCCTGGCTGCACCATTCACAAAGATGAGGCAAATGGTAGGATCATCATCCCTCCCAGAACCCTTACTTGCCAAGGTCATTTTCTAATTCCACAGTGAGCCAATCGTTTAAAGAGAGCCTTGAGAATCGAGACTCAGAAAATATCCTGAGTTCTTTGCTGTGGTTCTTTCTACAGAGCCATCTGCAAGGGGGACCTTTGATTTCCATTTTTTTCCACTGTTAATACAACTCAATTAGTCCCATGAGAGAAAATCAATGATTGCTTCAAGAAAGAGAGGCTTAGCTCTATTGTAAATATATCCATTGTCTTGCATAAAACCTCTCTAGGCACTGCTGTCTCCATGAAATGGCAACAATACCTCCTCTACTGCAAGAAGAGAAGGATTCTAGACTCCAACACATTGTGACACTCCTGCCCACTCTGAAAGATCAATCCACTAAATACTAATCCAAGATTCTTGCAGCAAGTATTAATAGGTCATCCTGTATTAATAGGTATAGTCTGAATAGCCAACAATATTTTCCAGACTCCCTTGCAGCAAGATTCTGAGTTAGGCCTAATATCTATGACTCCAGTGTGTTTAAGTGACATATGTAGGTGTTTATGAGTAACTCACAACAGGGACCAAATTTGAAGATATTGGAGAGTCTCAGAAAAAGGAAGGGTCTGGTTTGATGAGAGAGCTAAGAAGGAGCTTTCAGGCTTTGAGTCATTGCACTGTATGTGCTGACCAGGGGTTAATTTTAGCAGAAGGCTTTTGCTAAAACAACCCCATGTGGGGTGGTTTGATGCTTTCCCTGGGTCTGTTGCCTTTGGCTGCATTGGTACTGGCCTTGCATTAACCAAGCCAGATCCACTGGTCTCCTGGAGAGTCTTTGAACTATATAATACCCTTGAAAAATCTCCCTTCTGCTTAGCCAACTGATGTGGATCTTGAAGCACCTAATATCACTGGCAAATACAGGGTTTTCCTGATTAAATTAAACTTCATTAATTAAAATGGTTTTCTTTCCTAAACAAATAAAAGCTGTAGTCTCCAATACATTCATTCCCTGAGACTTCGCTGCAAGCCTGGTAATAATTAGCTAAGTTCTGATTACCTCTGTGGTCCTCAGAGCAACAGTGCCTAAATGGACCCCTAGGAAAATGCCACCCAGTTTATTACCATTTATGTCCCCTTATTGGTCCTCTCTTCTTCTGGATATGCTGTAATGAAGTTCTCCCTGGGTTGAGTTCCCCACATGCAAATGTGGGAATATGTAAATAATGAGATTCGAGAAGATATCCTGTGGCATTGAGACTGTGGGATGAGCCTGAAGGATGGGATTTGCATAATGTTGACAGAGCAGCAGCAAGTATTCTTTCTACATTTTAAGAGGCTGGGTTGCCAGAATGAGTTGGAATGAATTTTAACGCAATTCTTGCCTGAATGTGATAATTAGCAGTTTTGCAATTGTTTAATTGGAAATGGAAACTCAAAATATTCTTTTCTTTTCTAATCAGCTATTCTAAACTTTTACCTTATTGACAATGGTCAAGTCTCCAAGATAGTGCCCAGTTTTCCTCTGCTTAATAGTGAGTGTTCAAAGTCCTATCAACAACCATGTTCCATTTTGAAATTTAATTACATAGACTTCATATTAACCCAAGAGCATTTTCTGAACTAAACTATAAGAAAGTAATAAAAGAGATCTCTAAACAAAGAGATGAAAACAAGACCAGATAAACCTTGACTGTGTGTTCAATGACATAACTAACGACAGGGGAGATGGGACTGAGGCTATAAGCTCAGAGGCTCAAATATTTGAAATAATTAAATGTGTTTTAATGATCACCAATTTTGCACAAAACCACAACATCTTATGCCATTTATTTTGCAAAGTCTGAAAGTTATTTTAGTAATCCCTTTCCGGTGGGTCTCACATGAAAAAAGAAAAGGAAATGTGTCCAGAAGACAAACAAGAGCAAACCTTGCAACTCCAGCTCTACTGTTAGACTCCAGACAGGATGGCCAGACAGGATGGCCATGACTGAGCCCTCAGTTTTTTTTCCTGTAGTCATGTGTTACATGGAAGCTAGATTAGATAATAGGCAACTTCCCAGAAGCACCTCTGCCATTTGATGAGTGTAGACAGAAAGCAAAATACCTCACATGATAAAAGTTTCATGAGTTGACAAGATGGGAACTGGCTTGGTGCAACTGAAGAGGAGACAGCATCTCCTATACCATCTGAAGGATGACCCAAGTGACCTAACTGTGGTTTAAAAGCTATGGAGCTGTTGGCACAGCTGATGAACCTGTGCGGTCTCAGAGCACTTAGGATAAATAAATGTTATTGCTCAGAGTTGCTTTGAGATTCAGATTAAATAAGGAAGGGGCTCCTATCACAGTCCCCAGTTAAAGCTAGTAAATGCTTATGTCTACCTGCCATCTACCCAGACTAAATTAAGATAAGAGAAAAGACTGATGACTTATACTTTGTGGAGTGAAGGAAAACAGTCATTTATAGTATGCTATTTTAGAATGTGCTTTGGTAAAGAAATATTGATATTTCCACAACACTCTGGAGGGCTTCATGAGCAGAGCCTTCTCCACTTCAGCATTTACTTACCATGTGCATATTTATTACTCATCTACTACTTACATTTCTTGCTCAGGGCACAACTGATATACTAAAAAACAAAATAGACCAGGCCCTGATTCTCCTGACATTCATCCTAAACCTGATGTCTTCCAGAACTCTTACAAATAATGTCTCTATGTGGAGGGGGCAGATATCTTCTCCCATTCAGCCCACTGGCAGGGGGCTTTATAAAGCTCACTCGCTCTTAGATCAAAGAAAAATTAAACTCCAGAGCTGAGCTCAGATTACCATGATTTCAGGAATGTAGGAGCAGGGTAAAAAAGGGAGAATAAATGTAGAGCTTGCCAAATCTTGACTCTGTTATTCCTGAGAGATACACCACTGGGAAAGTATATTAACTAGTGTCTGTCTGTCTCCTCTCTAATAATGCTGCCTGGGACCTTATAAGATAGTATTTGTACAGTACTAGGTCGATGTGCAGGAGGGAGAATAATCATGATAATGACCACGGATGGTCTGACTTAGTAGCATCTGCTTTTCCACCATCTGAAGAAAATGAGCTCTCTCAAGATTCAAAATACAGAAAAGGAGGCCGCAGTGTCGACGTACCATTATTTGGGAAACAGTATAAAAATATGTAATTCCCAAGTGACACTGGTTGACTTGTATTTAAACAAAGAAAAGCACATCAAAGAATGTGTTTGTGTATTCCATTTTTTAAAAAAAATCTCCAGTCTGACACATCTCCCCGGCTCATCTTGTACAGTAATATTTATTCTTTGTGCAGATTTTGTAGTGCCAAAATGACATTTATGAAATTTTTCACTGTTTTGGATGGGAAAGATTAATTACTTTTAACAAGGGCCTATTGGGGCAAGAAGATTGTATTTGGATGACTTATGATCTATAAAATGCTTAAAAAGGAATTCTGGAACATGAGATACACTCAGCCAATCCATTTTAAATTAGTTATTAGACTCCATTATTTACTATGAATAAACCTTATAGGACATCGATGCACTTGAGACATTTTTATCACCATATTAAAACTGAATGTGATTGGCTTGTATTAAATCCCTTTCCCCTAATTGGGCTGCCTTGTTTAGTTACAGTGAAAAAGGATGTGCTTAGTCTTGCTGAGGCTTGATATGCCTATGGGAGGCCTCCTCTTTTCTGGAAAGAGGGGGGGTGAAGAGGAGAGAGATAGGGACTGGGATTTGAGGAGGGAGATGAGGTTGAGATCAGGTTAAAGTGAGCCGGGCAGTGGTGGTGCACACCTTTAATCCCAGCACATTGGAAGCAGAGGCAGGCATATTTCTGAGTTCGAGGCCAGCCTTGTCTACAAAGGGAGTTCCAGGACAGCCATTTATTTTGGGCCATTTTATTTTCAATAAAATGAAAAGAGAAAAAAAAAAAACTGAATGTGAGAAACCGGTGTATCGAGTCATTGACTGTCACTAGAATATAAAATGGAAAATAACCGAAATATCTAACAGTCCAACTAAAATGGAAGCTCCTTTGTTATCTTTTCCAGTTCCAGTCTGTTAAGCTGATTTTTGTTTTGTTTTGTTTTGCAGCTTTTATATTCATCAACCTCACCATCACCCTGGGCTCCTTGTGACTTTTCCACCTCTTTAATCAATCTGCATTTCCTCTCCTCCACTGTCACAAGGATGCTTCATCACAGGGAATTTCAAACCAGAACAGGAGCAGTTTCCAATTTTGGCATTGTAACAACATTTTCTAAGGATCATTCATCCTTATAAAACTAATAGTGAACTGGTGGGTCTGATTAAAGTCTGGGCAGTGGGAATTTTCAAAGTTCCCATGGAAAATTCTAGAACACAGTCCATGCAGAGAATCACTGTGCTGGGGAATAGAGAATTCCTTAAGTTCTCCCTTTCAGTTCTCTATGGGTGCCACACTGGTTCAATTGCTGCTTTGAAATGAATCAATCTGAAGACTGAATATATGAACTCTTCCATTTCTGAAAATGGTTCCTGCTTTTTAGCTAGTTGTGGCTAGATATGTAAAACTTAGAGAGTTGGTAAAGCTCCCCGGGGAAGGCAGCCAAAATCTCAGATCCAGCATCAGTACCCAGCCGTCCTGAGACTGGAGGTGGACCTTTCCATTGCCAACTCCATCAAAAGATGAAAAACTTGGCATATGGAAGAAACCCCATCTTGTCATCAGTATGAACCACCAGCCATCCTCAGCTTCTGGGGGTGTTCTTTTTCTTATTTTGGCTAACCACCAGCATTCATCTGAATTTCTCCTTACAATGAATCTGACAGGATACATTTTCAAGTTTATTTTGAGGGTCAAGTACAAGGAGAGGTCAAGGGATATTTTAATTTGGATTTCCTTGAAGTTTATGCCATGAATTGTCAAGGGGAGCTACACAAAGAACCACAGCACGGGCAGCTAAGATAATAGTCATGTACTCCCTCACAATTCTAGAGACTGTAAGTCTGAGATCAAAGTGTTGGACTGACCTGATTTCTCGTGAGACTTCTCTCTGTGGCTGGCACTTCTCCTCCTGTGTCCTCAGATGACCCTCCCTCTTGTGTGTGTCTGTTTCCTAATCTCCTCTTATAAGAAAATCAATCATTGGATTTGGACCCACTCCTATGACCTCATTTGAACTTAGTTATCTCTTGAAAGTCCATACTTGTAAATATAGTAACATTCTGAGATACCGGTTGGGGTTAGACTTGAAAATAGAGATTTAGAAGACACAGAAATCAGTCCATTATACCCATGAAATGAAAGGATTTACCACCTCTTGGCATGGCTATGTTGGTCTTGCTTTACCATCTCCAGCATGAATACAGAGCCTAGCATTCTGGGAACAAGTTCTTTCTCTCTGTCTCTCTGTGTCTGTGTCTGTGTCTGTCTCTTTCTCTCTGTCTCTCTGTGTCTGTGTCTGTGTCTGTCTCTGTCTCTGTCTCTCTTTCCCTCCCTCCTTTCCTCTCTCTCTCTCTCTCTCTCTCTCTCTCTCTCTCTCTCTCTCTCTCCATATATATATATATATATATATATATATATATATATATTTCTGTGATGAATGAGCTTGAAAAGTTAAAATACCTCGAGAACGTAAAAGCTCTGAAATAAGCACAAAATATATAAAACTTACCATCTTATGTAGTGGGGATAAGAAATACATACTGTATTGTGCCTGATTCTGTGAAAATTATATTGTAAATAGTCTGAGAGATGTTTGGTTTAAAGTTATCTGCATTATGAGCTACATAAGTTTATTTACCTTGTAACAATTTAAATTTTAGGATAACAAACATTATCCAAGGAACAGCCATCTTAACTGCCATGTTTTGCTGAGGCATTTCACTGTATTCCTGTTCCCATATGCAGAGAACTTCCATCTGAACTCAGAGACTGCCTCCTGAAACAGTGTTCAGCCAATGCGCATCATGCAAGTACTGTCCTAAACAAACTCACTTTATCTTCTCTTTGAGAATCTTTGGGGCTTGCCTGAGCCTATCAGTCTACTAAAACTGTCAGAAGGACAGCTTCTTACCTTGAGGCTTGGGCTTGGTGAGTTTGCCACAGGGCTTGGAGATGGTGACAGTTTTCTGACAGTCAGCGTTGTGCAGAGCTCTCTTCAGACTGCCAGTTCTGGTCTTCAAGGCTGTATTGAGGTCACACTCTCCCCAAGCCTGGAACTGGTATTTGCACTCAGCTAAAAAGCACAATAAAATGAAAGGAAAATCCTTAAGAAAGCTCATCGTGGTAATAATGAGGACACAGTTATTGATGTTAACTGGTTGTACTTAAGCCATTGCACATGAAGTTATAAGAAATAACACAAAGAAATTCCATACACTCTTCACCCAATTTCTCCTAATTTTGGTATCTTGGAGAACTGTAGGTCTATCATGTGAAAAGGACATTCTAAGAGTGTAGTGAGACTTCTTCCGTTTTATATGCATGAACGTGTATTGTTCTATCAGTGTGAATGCATATGAACAACACTATCAATATACATG
>NW_021604631.1:3889721-3898322 GCF_004785775.1 Grammomys surdaster
TGTTCTATCAGTGTGAATGCATATGAACAACACTATCAATATACATGATTCCAGTGTAAGGGACTCGGGTGTCGCCTTACACAGTCATAGCCTTCTTGTGGCCTAAATTCCTTACAACCACAAAACTCTCCTCCAACACTTTTCATTCTTTAAAGGAAAATGTAAAACTATGTGAATGTTGGTGAATGGTTACCCTGTTACTCATGGGGTTTAGGAGATGGTGAGCGATCCTCTTGAATTGGAGTAACTGATAGTTGTGAGGGGTGGGAACCAAACTTCAGGACCACTGCAAGAACAGATGCTCCTCATAACTGAGCCATCTCTCCAGCTCTGAGACTAGCTATGTCTTTACTTAGCATACATTTCTGGCAACCAATTTAAGTTTCATAAAGCAATTGTATATACTTTTATACAATTGAATAACATTCTATGATATAGATATATAAAAGTTTATCAATTTACCAGATGAAAGATGCTTGGATTGTTTCTAGCTTTTGGCTAGAATATATACACAAATGCAAATATTATAGATTCATACACAGGGTTTTGAAAAACACAAACAACAAAAAATGTATTTTATTTTCTCTGAGATAAAAAAGTCAAGAAACAGATAAGTTACATGCTGAAGTCAACTAATGATTAGTTTCATACAAACATATAACAAACAACCCTTCCCAAAAATAATGTCTTTCTAAATATGGCTTGCTATTTTCTGTTTCCACTGACAGTAAATCCATGACCTAGCATTTTTGCATCTTCACTAGCTTTCAGCATCATAAGACTTTCAGTCCACCATTCTGATGGGCATATAGTAATATATCACTAGAGTTTCAACCTCTGTTTCCTTAATTGGACAGAGAAATTGAGTATCTCTCCAAGTGTCTATGTGTTACCACATATTCTCCTCAAAAGACATGTCTGTTGATACAGCTTACTAATTCTCTTCCTGGATAGTTAGGGTGGGTTGTTTGTTTGTTTGTTTGTTTGTTTGTTTTGATTCTACATTGATTTTTTGAGACTTTTGTAAATGTTCAAGCATGAGTCCTTTAAGGTATATATTATAAAAATTTTTATAAGAGAATCTTAACACTGCCTAATCCTATTTAAAGTCTAATTTATAAAAACTTTATGGCAGTTATTGCCATGTATTAAAATGTACTCCCAAGTCACAGAGGATGTCGGGTTACATGTAGAATAGGCATTCTCCCTCTTCATTCATATTTAGGCCATGATGTGTCCTATATGCCACAGATGGGAAACTGTGGCCACTATGTTCCACAGTGGCCAAAAAGAATACCACAAAGTATGTGATGTAGAAAGGAAAGCCATTTGCGATTTTTAAATTGGGATAGGAATATTGTCCTATACATTCATCTACATCATTGCTTTTGTGTAGTGCTTCAACCTGTGGGTCTTGACCTCTTTGGAGGTTGAACAACCCTTTCTGAGCAGTCGCCTAAGACCATCAGAAAACATAGATATTTGCGTTATGATTCATAACAGTAGAAAATTTATGGTTATGAAGTAGCAACAAAAACAACTTTATGGTTAGGGGTCACCACAACATAAGGAACTGTACTAAAGGGATAGGAGAAGATGACTCATGGGATAAGGGGTTTGCCTCACACACATGATGGGTCAAAATTTGGTCCCCAGAACCTACATAAAAAGTTGAGCAGATGTGGTAACCACCTGTAAGCCCAGTGTTCTGGAGGCAGAAACAGGGATGGCTTACACCCTTTACTAGTGCTATCACTGAATCCCAGATTCAATAAGAGACAAGGCTTCAGAAAGAGAAAAGGAGAGCAACAAAGGAAGGACCCCCGACACTTACCTCTGGTGGCCACACATATACCCACACAGGAACCTAAACCTACGTGCACTCACAAATACGTAAATGAATGTGAATACTACACAGCTGGCAGCACACACATGTACATAGATAGATCAATGGTTTTCACACTTCATAATGCTGCAACCTTTTCAAATAGTTCCTCATGCTGTGGTGACACCTCCCCCAACCGTAAAATTCTTTTTGTTGCTTCTTCAAAACTGTAATTTTCCCATTGTTGTGCTTTCTGATGGTTGTAGGCAACCTCTGTGAAAGGAGTCGAGACCCACAGGTTGAGAATCACTGATGTAGATGACTGCAGAGATAAAAAAAATGTTGAATAATAGGCCAAAGATGAAAATTTTGATTACTGAATTAACATTGGAAGTGTTGAGAGAACTTATCTCAAGTAGACAGATCAGAAAAGCATGAGAGTATCTAGAATTAATGGGACAAAGTCTATTCATGTTGGCTGTGACGGGGCCTGTTGGAGTCAGTGAGAGAATCTATAAGCATATGTTGAGGAATGGGAAGGGATCAAGAGAAAGAGTAATCACAAGGGACATGAGGAAGGAAGAGGAGCACAAAAAGTGAAAGTAGAAAGAGAAGTGGGGAATCTGATGGACCGGGATGGGACCATTACTGGGTGAGTAACAGTGCATATTTTATGCCAGTATAAGCAATGGTTCTTAACTACAAACAATTTTGACTCCAAATGACATTAGGACACTCTTTCTGGTTGGCAAAGTGAGTTGTATGATGATAAAAAATGGTAGATACCAAAGATGTTGCTAACTACCCTACAATATCTAAGACAGAAAACAAACAAACACAACAAAAAATCCAGCCTCCAGTATCATTAGTGCTGAATTGGAGCGGCAAGCTGTCTGGTCACCTGGAGTCTAAGAAAATATATTTGTTTAATTTAATATGAACAATAGTTGACCTTAGAAATTTTTTGATCGAAATTTTCCAAATTATTTTATAGCAGTGATTAGAGCAATAGGAATACAGGGTAAGACTGACCTCCAAACTGCTTCTTCCAGTTGCAAGGGATCTTACATCTCTGAGTCTTCATGGTCTGTTTGCACTCAGCACCAGTGCGAGTGCCCTCCCGAGTGCCCAGTCCACAGTCCCCACTGGTGGGCACACACACGCTCCACTGCCATTCTCCACAGTCAGATTTTTTCACCTTTTTTTCTGCAAAGAAGAAAACAAAAATCAGTCACCATCCAGAAATGTTCTGAACTCCCAGACATGATTAAGTTTGTTCCTCAGCACCTCAATTGTGGAATCTATGACTTTTACCTCTACCTACATTCTCCCATAAGACAGTGGGTATGTGATAGATGGCTTCTCATCAATCAAGTTAATGCATGAGTAAGAGAGAGAAAGAAAACACAGGGGTTGGGAATAGAACTAAGGCTACTAAATCTTATGTGTGATAGAGACTGTTCAAACTGACTCACTGACATTTGCTTTCAGAAGCAAATAATTCTGGGTAAAGGCATTATTTCTCTACCTGCTTTCTGGATACCATGACATCAGCTGCTCTTCTCATGCTACCACTACTGCGATGGACTGACGTCTCTGAAACCCTAAGGGAAATAAAGCCTTCTTCCTCTTAAGTTCACTCCTCACGTGTTAGAGTACAGAAACAAACAGCTGAGTATCACCCTTGTACCAGAAGAACCCTGAAGATTTGTGTGTCTCCAATGGAATCTTTGAGAGTGTGAAATATTACTAAAACAAATATTTCTGCAAAAATAAAAGGTTCAAAGTAGTTTATGAAAAAGAGAAGTAATGTCTTTTATAAGTAATAGTTGTCAGACTAGCAATTTCATCGCAAATGGGTGGTCTGGTTTTGTCTGGTAGATAAAATGACAATAGAATGTGGTCTAGGTCACAGACTAAGACAGATCTCAGCTCCACTGCCAACTCATGACTATGCTGGGACATATTCATTCATCAGTATAATGGGATAACATTAAGACAAGTCTCACTTAGCATTTCTCTAAATAATTAAAAGGAGATTAAGAATGATGAGAGGGACTAGATAGGGAGCTAGTCTGCATAGATACACCATCTAGTCAGGGCTGCATGGGTACCACCCAGTGAAGCATCTCTCTGTGAATCCACTGCTTACCAGGTTTCTCTTTCTTCCCGGCCTCAGCAGTGTCCACAGCTGCCAAGATGAAAATCAGTGCCAGGAAGGCAGCTGCAAATTTTCGACGTTGCTGCTGGTATTGCTGGGACGACATTTCTAGGAGTGAAGAGAAAGGGAAAAAGGGTGATTTCTACCTAAGTCAGGATGAAGATCGCACTCCTTGATGAATCACTCTATGTGAAGCTTCTGGTACACTAGATTTGTTATTATAAAAAACTGTATCAATTAGTGCAAGCAGAATTTTATTATTGCTCACCAATAGTTGCAAATAGCAATAAGTCACATAGTCTCTGCAATATCGATACATGCTTCATATCAGACGTCACAGTCATTTGTTAGATATGACACTGGAGTTGTGAAAGCAAGAGAATTTCAAGGCATAATCTTGAGCAGAACCCTACAAACAATCTTGCTGCTTGCATCACTTGGCTATAGCAGCTACAACCACCTTCAGATTGTCTGGCAGTTCCTAGAAATATTCATGACATTACAGTCATGGGGTTCATCAGAATGGCCACAGCAAACAGAGGGCTACAATAGCATGGGCTGACTAGCTTTTTGTTCTTGTTGGTTGTTTTGTTTTGTCTTGTCTTGTTTTCAGATACCTTTGGCAATGAGCAGTATCTCTGACCCTTATCTCTCCATGATCACTTCTAAGGTAGTATCATTATCCCATTATTCATTAAAGTGAAACACAGAAATAGAGCTAGCATGCTATGATACTATCAATTTATGACTTTACTCAAGACTCATTAATTCCTCAGATCTAGGGAACAGTGATTACACTTGCTCAAAATATGAAAGACTCAAAAATCCCTAGATAACACTAGGAAGATCCCTGTTAAACTTAAAGACATGTGTAAAAATCCTCTGTCAAGAGGATCTCCATGCCTGAACACCCCCAAGGAAGTAACTGACTATAGAAGCTTTCTTGATAGTCATTTACCTCCATCTGCTGTGTTAATGGTGTTTTATAGGAAACATGAAAGTACAGAAATAATCTTTGGTTATTGTTAGTATGTGACATATTTTCCAAGACTGGAAATAGACTATTTTATTTTATAATCTCATTAGTGAATGATAAGACGCAATATGTATGACATGTGTGTATGTTTGTAGGTATATGTGTGTGTGTGATCATGGTTGCTAAGCTCATATCAATTTCCATGATGTTAGAATTGTCACTTATAGAATCATATTCTGTTTTGCTATCAATGACTGAATTCAATAGTATGGATAAGCATATTTCACCTGAAACTAAAATTAACTAACACGAGCTCTGCTTCTCAGCTACTCAGCACCATTCCCATCCCTATCTACAATCTGGTACTGGGGCTTTGCTCTTCCTAATGCTGCATTCTTATGACAGTCTCACTGAAGTGCTCCCAGCAAATCTAAATTGAGTCCTCGTCTCACGACTAGACATAAGAAGCCAGCCTAGACTCACTGATTTGCGAGCTTGTCAGAGTGCTCAGAAATGAGTCCCTTGGGCACATAATGCTCTTTTTCCTACGATATTAAAAAATCATTAAAATGATTAGGTGTAACACCAACCAGAAACTATGTTTCCCCCTACCGCCAAAAGCACCTTCTTTTAGTGCCTAAGCACTGTGGTGAAATTTCTGAGAATTCTTAAAAGGCCAATTAACCGTTTCATTTTATGGCTTTTCAAGTTTATTTCTAATTAGATTTCACTTTCATGGATAAAAATTACCTTAAGTACAGCATTGTGATGTAGATTATTGTGAGAATCTGAAAATTCCCACTGTGAAAGCACAACTCTGGAGAAAACTAAGTGACCAAGCAATGGGTGATGATTCTCCCTTGTCTTAATAAGTGCAGCTGATGAAGAGGTCAGAAATCATTCTGACTAAACCAATATATCACTATCTTAGCTTTTATGGGAGTATAGAAAGAATAAAGGTTTAAAAGGAGAGTAAAAGAAATGGAATGATTTAAATTACCCAAGTGCACACAACAGTACTTAATGGTAATACTATTTGAGTGCTTCAAACAATGCTCAATTAACTTTTGGCACCTTCCTGGTACATAGATACATGAGTAATTATGCAGATAGCAGCTTGCATGTGCTATGTGCTTAGTTGACTGTTTATCATCAGAATCAAATAAAACCAAAAGCTTTCCTCTGCATATAGTTTAACTCTGCTTGTTCTCCAACATGCTGAGTACCAGATGACTGCAGACAAGTCCCCCTCAGACACACAAAGCAATTAGGGAAGTGGATAATTACTTTTCACACTGAGAAAAAGAAACAATGGAAGAATAAAACTTACTAAATTGGCTGAGTTCTTTTGAGAAATGTCTTTCTTTCCTACCACCTTCTGCCATCTTTATTATGTTTGACCTGACAGATATAATTCACTGTGGTTAACAAATTGAAGGCTACCATAAATGGATAATGGGTTGTAGTCATATACTGTTGAGTTATCTCAATGAAACCTAAAACTCAATGACAAATTAAAGGAACTAATTGGAAGAAAAGTATTCACCTTTTACCTCTTCTTCTGAGACAAGGCTGATTAGAATCTGTAGGAGATCCTCCTTCCTAAAGCAATACACTAGAATATAGGATTTTGAAGATGACAGTATCTGGTATAAATATAAGCAAGGATACCAGAAAATGTCTCTGGTGACTTGTTTATAACATGTAATATAGCATCTGGAGGCAAAGTTTTTATTTAAAATTTAATTTCACCAGTTTTTTTTTCAGACTGACTTTAAACAAATCAGAATATCACAAGCAATTGAACTGGTTTTGATATCAAAATATTGAGAGCCAGTGGTAGGACTGCTAATAAAACAACTGTCAGAGGCACTCCCCACAAAATCTGCAGGACAGACATAGAGATAATCCAGATAATTAGGAATCACATTATCAGCACTGCTTACCTCTACAGCTCTATGGTTTGCATATAGAGTATCCTTTGTGAATTAGATGCTTGGTCCCCAACTCTAGCAAGAAGGGCATTGAGGAAGTGAGTGAACTATTAGAATAATTCTGCCTTTATCAGTGATTTAATCCATGGATAAATTAAAAGATTGGATCGAGTATGAAGAGACAGTAGAGCTGAAGACAGTAGAGCCTTGTTGAGGCAACAGGCTACTGGAAACATGCCTTTGAAAGGTTACACAGTTCCTTTTTGCTACTTCTCTTTGCTTGCTCACCTCTATAAGGCAAACAGACATGCTTCTGTATCACCTTTGTCCCAAACCAATGGGGTCTTCCAACATAGACTAAAATATCTGAAGCTGTGAGCCAATAAAAATACTTCCTTCTTTAAACTATTTAAACTGTCTTTCGCAGTGTTGAAAAGTTTGATACAAAGTGCTCTTTTTTATTGAAAAATATGATAAATATAAAACTTAGTATTTTTGGTATTATATCAAAGCAAAAGCAAACAAAATGTCACAAGACAGAGAAATGACTTAATCAAAATTAGCTAATGGCTCCTTCAGACGTCAAGAAACCCAAATGCATCCTGCTTTATTTTTTGGAAGCATAATAGGATTTCAGGGAACTTAACTCATGATGTCTCCTTCAAGTTCAGAGCCCAGTGTTGAAAATTAACAACTACGTCAATGCAATTTAACTTGGATGAAGTGAGGAAAATACCTCTGTTTACAATTATATCCTATGCCTTTCCACATGGAAAAACATTTCTCTTCCATCTTTTTACTTGAAGCATCTAAGACAGAAAGAACTCCAGTGCTTAGAAGTTGTTCCTTAAACAACTTCTTGGAAAAGTCACAGAAATATAGCTTAAAACAGAGAAGTGAATTTTTAAAATAAAATAATATCTTAGCCCTTTGGATCATTCTTCTATTTCTTGTATTCTGTTGGTGATGCTTGTGTCTATGACTCCTGATTTCTTTCTTAGGTTTTCTATCTCCAGGATAGTCTCCCTTTGTGCTTTCTTTATTGTTTCCACTTCCATTTTTATGTCCTGGATGGTTTTGTTCAATTCCTTCATCTGTTTGTTTGTGTTTTCTTGTAATTCTTTAAAGGATTTTTGTGTTTCTTTAAGGACTTCATCCTGTTTTCCTGTGTTCTCCTCAAGTTTTTTGATAGTGTTATTTACTTCTTTCTTGAAGTCCTCTAGCATCATCATTAGAAGTG
Source organism: Grammomys surdaster (assembly GCF_004785775.1). Taxonomy (NCBI): domain Eukaryota; kingdom Metazoa; phylum Chordata; class Mammalia; order Rodentia; family Muridae; genus Grammomys; species Grammomys surdaster. Next base: position 3,897,858 of record NW_021604631.1, read on the forward strand.
ATTTTAGATCTGGTTCTTGTTTTCCTGGTGATATGGGGAGTTCAGGACTTTCTAATGTGGGAGAACTAGGTTCTGATTCTGGCAAGTACCTTGGGTTGCTGGTGCTTGTGTTCTTGCGCTTGCCTCTCGCCATCTGGATCGCCTTTGTGCTATCAGTGCTGTCTCTGACAGGGGCCTGTCTTTCCTATTATCTAGGTTGTGTCAGAACTGTTTGGGATGAGTTTTGCTGCTTGAGTTAGAGCTGAGGCCCAAGATGTGCTCAGTGTTCAGGTGGAAACCGGAAGGGGCCTGGGCTCCGGGTCAGGAGAGGATTCCTGGGTCTCAGTGAATCCCAGTGGGTCCCAGTGGGTCCCAGTTGCTCCCTGATTGGAGGCAAGAACTGCCACCTCCTAGCCTAAGAAATTGCTTGGCACAGAGGTCCTGTGAGCCCCGCTTCCTCTTGATTCTGCGAGATTGGGTGCAGAG
>NW_021604631.1:3898332-3966110 GCF_004785775.1 Grammomys surdaster
GGAGCCCGCCCCGGGCCAGGAGCGAATTCCTGGGTCCCAGTGGGTCCCGGTTGCTCCTTGTTTGGGGAGAGTGTTGCTTTTACCTTACCTGGGATGCTGCGTGAGTTCAAGCTCCTGGGAGTCCCTGTTTCTCTCGGTTTTCTGGGGTTGAGTACGGAGCTGCCGCCTGCGACCTACTCTATGCTCGGGCCCCAGCCCTTTGGATCATAAGATATGTTATACACTGACACTTGGCTAGAAATAATTATTGGACGTTTCAGAAGTGTATTGTAAATAAAAGTAATCACCAAGTAGTTAAAAGTGCACCTGTATCCACTCATGCCTGTAGATTACACTAGATATTTTGTGGTCTATTTGCTTTGACTCCTAAGAAATAGGGAATCTTGTAAATTATAAAATAGAATATAAGACATTGAAAATCATGCAAAACCACAGAATATCTGAGTGAATCTTTATAAAAAAAATAGAATAATTTTCCAGGAACATCAAGGTACTTTGCATGTTTCTTGTCCCCAATACAACTCATCTCTCAGCAAGTAACTAATAGAGAAATTCTTTCCATTTATTGTTTGATGGCTTTATTTAAATATATTTTAAGCTTACCTAATTTTAAAAATATGAATGCCTTTTAAATGTTTTTAAATTACATAATTGCCAGATTCTGAATATACCCCAGATTCTGAATTTTGGTAATTATAAGTTTAAGTTCAATACAATATTCCTCTATCCAGGTGAAAATTAGACATCCAATTAGAAAATTGAATATAGATGTCTTTCCAGAATGATTTTTAGGATTCAATAATTAGCAATTTCTAATACTAATCCTAATCCTAACCCATGTCTCCTTTTTGACCTTGTTCCCTTGTCTCTACTGAAATCTCTGAATCACTGAATTACCCTAAGTTTAACATCCACTAACTAGTTCACTAATAGTTAACTAGTCGAACATGAAAGACTTAAGAGTTAAAAATTAAAACAAACCAAACATATTATAGATTTACATAATGTTTACCTTTCTAAAGGAAAAAGTTAGAGCATCTGTGTACTTATTTAGATAAAATATCACAGAAATTTCTGCATGTATTCTGATTTGGTAGTATACTAAGAAATTCATTTAGACTAAAACCATGTAGCCTTTCAGCTCCAGATCCTATTAGTCTTTACAATGTGTGTACGTTTCTTGAAAATTGCTGTTTCTGTCAAACTTAGCTCTAAGTACACAGAAGCATGCGAAGATAAGGAAGGAAAATAAGTCAACTATAACAATAACTGAAAATAAATTAGTGCATTTGATAAATAATATTTGATATTTATTTTATAATATGACTGATATCTAGGTGTGTTTGTTAATTATCTGGTAGATCAAATGAGTTATAGCTTGGATTGTCTGTGCTACTCCTTTACTACTTTTAACTTATATGATCCCCAAATTAGAGACTTAGTTTTAAATTTTTAGAATTTTCTAGTTTCTTCATGAGCATTTTAATGTCTATCTACTATAATTGGGTAGAGGAACAATTAAGAGTTTAGAGCAATGTTTCTCAACCTCCTTAATGCTGTGACACTTAATACAGTTCCTCATGTGTGGTAACCCACCAACCATAAAGTTATTTTGTTCCTACATCATAACTATAATTTTTCTAGTTATGAATCATAATGTAAATATATAATATGTAGGATATCTGATATATGAATCCCCCAAAGAGGTCACAAGCTATAGATTGAAAACTACTGTTCTAAAGGAAGATGAAACAGTTCATTCTGGAAATAACATTCTTTAGCTCAGACAGTAAACAATTAAAAAATTTCAGGAAGTCCCTGAAACCTAGCAAACACACTAGGCTCCACCCTCACCAAGTCGTTATAAGTAGTAAGGACTCCTGAGACACACTTTGAGACCATCCAAGCCACCTGAAAAAGACAGCTCTCTAGAAGACAAGGTAAATCAGCCAAGCTTCTTAGAAGAGGCTCAGATCGACCTAAATACCTGGAAAGGATTCTCTCAAGCCCATTGAGCTGCTTGGAAGATGTGCAGTGCAATCCAGTTTTCATAGAGAACTTTTTGGTTATGCGGGTATTTTTGAGTATGTTTTTTGCTCCTAATAGTGATGGCTCATCTATATTCTTTTAAGTTCCACTAGTCAGACTCATTAGTTCACCAAATTGAGCTTTTCTTGTATTCTTATTTGGATCTGTTGTTGGTTCTCTATCTGGGTTTAAGTAGACATTTGTTCATATCTCCCTAAAGACAGAGTCACACATCTAGCACAACGTATCCACTGTATCTTTCTTCTCTCTATTCTTTTGTGTTATACTGCATTCCTCTTTTCTGTTTGTCTTTAACCAATGTTGCCAGTGGTGTGCTCCAATAATGACCAGTAAATTTTACCATCGCCTGATCCACCATCTTCCCTCTTTGGTTTTCTTTTACAATGTTCTCTAAAGCCACACTTCCCAGACCAAGTCAAAACTTCTTCTCCCATGAGTGTCCCTCCCATATTATCATCTCTCCTCTTACCATCGATATGTCTTTAGCCAGAGAGCTATTATACTTCTTTAACCCTACGATATTTTAATCCATCTATATCTGTTTATACTGTTCCATTTAATGAATTCTTCCCCAAATCTGTCTACCTGGTAGAACTTGATCAACTAGCATGGTTGAGTCCAACAATTTTACTCTCTCTGAAGCCTTTGCCTAAGTCAGCTTATGTTCTTTTGCATGTCCATGCTCAATCTAGATACTCTGATAACATATAACCCCTGAATGCCAGTCAAATGTTACAAATTCTGTGAAATGAAAAAGACAGAACAGACATAAGATCCCATGACTGTTCAATCTAGGAAGAAATGCACTTAGACAAACAAAATTCAGCTTATAGGTAAACTAAGTAATGTGAAAAAAGAATCTGCTAGTCACTATGGCAACTAGTTATGCATCCAAAGCACACATATACACACATATACATGCACACACACATACACATCTGTTTGCTCACCTGGGTTGTTTTTCTGTAGTACAGAAATGAACTTGTTAAAGCTTTGTTCTTGTTTGCTAATTAAAAGTCTATGCCCAGAGGGCAAACTTTGTAGAATCATGACACATGCAAGCCTTCAAAGTCCCACTGAAGTCTGGCGGTAGAATGCAGACACATGAGAAAATATCCCAGGGGTTGTGCAGAGCACAGCATTTTTCTGAAAGAGGAGCTAAAATGTATCTTATTTCTCATTTTTAAAGCCTATTCAATCTATTGCCCCCATGGTGCTTGGGAAAGACAGACCTTCTTAAGATTGGTTTATTTTAAGTCAAAGGTCTGTTAGACAAATACAATACCTTTCTCTTATCTTTATACTTTACAAATTTACCGGTCATTTTGTTACTTCCTATATTACACTTGAGAATTTGTTACTAAAGGAGATTTTTAATTCTCTGGTTGTAGTTTGTCTTATTCTTTGGTCACTTTTCTTATATTTTTTTTTTAACTTCACACTGGAATATTGCAAAACAATCAGGCCATTTCCCTGGAGTCATACCGTCTTATAAATCGGCTTGTGATATTGCTAAGTCATCACTTACTCCAGCCTTCTTGAACTCACTTATTCAAACCTAAGTCTTGCAAGGAAGTGTCCCAGGTAAGAGTACAAAACACACAGCATAGAGATGAGTGCAACAGCAAATGAACTATGTGTATATTGATTGGACTGATAACATGATTCGGTAATTTAATTTGATATGACCAATATCCTAAAATCATAAAATTCTCAGTCTGAACTATTTCAATGCCAGAGATGCACCTGCTAGAGAATGTGATATTTTATGGCACTTTAATTAGTCCACCAGTTTGTAAAGCCTCTATATGAAGCAGTTGTGTGCTACATGAGAACATGAACAGCGGATATGAAATAGATTCCTCCAAAATAGTCCTGCAAGGTGTAGAGAAAAGAGAAATAGATGATTCTGATGTTTTTCCTGTGGTAAATGAATGAACAGTCCTCTCTGAGTACACAGGGCCAAATAGTCATGTTTCTCAGTAGGATGAAAGGTGGTAGAGAGTTGGAAAATATTTTATTTATTGATTTACATACCTACACATTTATTTTTTAAAAAAGATAAAAGTTGCAACTTTCTACATGAAGAAGAAAGGACATGAAGGGGAACTTGAGGCATAAGCACCACATAACCAATCTGTCAGTATGCCATTTGCAAAATATTTAGCCATGAAATGTGGTTACCATGTAGAGTAGATAGCAACACACAGTAGAGATTAAACTACCCCAGGGAGACTGACAATGACTAAAACTGATATCGTTTGTGAGATATCAAAGTGTTTTTTAAAATCATGTGTTTGTGACTTTAAAAATACAGTTTAATGTTCTTGGCAATGTCTCCTTGTGGGAAATTTGAATGAGCTTTCTTAATTTGGGGCATTGAAAAGCAAGGGAAACTATTGACAAGCTGAATCATTTTCTGGACACAAGAACTGCTTTTATTAACAAGTCATGAATCAGTGCTTCAGGTTGATGGAAGACCCAACTTTGTACTCACACAGCCCATCTGAGTAAGAGAGCATATCCTAAGTTACGTAACCTCAACGACAAATGGAAAAGATTACTGCCTGGAGTGCTACTGTGCTTTCCTGTTATCCTAAAACAGTTCACTACAGCTTTACAGACTACTGTGTTCAGGCGACATTTCTAATTGCTGGTGACTTTGCTCATTCAGGCGAAGTGACTCAATTAAAAACATAATTAACAAAACAGCATGCAGATTTTCAAGTTCACTGGCATGTCACTAAGCAAAGGAATGGCACTACCCAGTATCTCCCACCTTGGGGAAAGATTAAGAATACATACTGTGGATCTTATCTCAGTGATGTGTGTGAGGCTGGGAGTTCCCAGGGCAGCAGCAAGCTCCAACACACAGGGAAAGCTGCTATGCATCTGCTGTAAGATCAATAACTACTAAAAATGATCCATGTGGGAAGAATTTTACCAAGGAATTTAAAAGTGTTGATTGGCTAATAAAATGTATTCAATTAATTTAGAAACGTTAATAAGTATGACTTCAAGACCCTGAATCGCTTTGGAGGCTTTACTTGATTCTTCTCATTCACAGTCTAAGACAGCTGTAAAATGAGCTGGCAATACAACATCTTGATACAAGGAAGAACCCATCAAAAAGAGGCAGGCTCTGGTCCCATCCTTTCTAGAACAGAAGTACATTAAGCTCTACAGTCCAGTTGTCTATGAGACCCAAGTTAGAGTGGGCTTTAGGGAACTCCCGGATGCAGTGTAGTATGAAATACACATAGACAAAACTGTGCCTGTCCTAGACAAATGTCACAAGCTTCATGGGACTGGCTTGTCATGAATTCTAAACTTTTGCTATCCTTTGGTGCCTATCTGTGAGGAAGAAAGTCATTCTTTATAATGCATATAGATGTTTTATCTGGAGCAGGCTAGTTGATACTGTAGTAAATAGGTAATACGTTTAGTCTTCCAGAGTATACACAGATGCATGATAAACGTGATGTATAGCCATTATCCAAGCGAGCAAAGAACATTTTTCTTAGAATGTACAAACATCTACAATATAATCAGTAAATTACTTGCTCTAATAACTCAGTATTTCCCTATAAAAAAAACCACAAAGATCTACACTAAGACTTGGACTGAAATGTTCCTCGTAATTTGTTTCATTTGACCAAAATTTTTGAGCAAAAATTCCTTTAAATATTTTTTATTTATGTGTGTCTATATGCATGTCACATGAATGCAAGCACATAAATGCCAAGGTAATTAGATAGAGGTCAGAGAACAACTCTCAGGAAAGGGTTCTCTCCTGCCATTTTATGAGATCCAGGACTCAAACTGAAGTTACAGGGCTTGTATGCAAGCTCCTTTACCCACTGAGCAAACTTTGATGGACCTAAAAAGCAATATATATATATTGCCTAGACCTCTTTGAATCATTGGAAGAAACAGTGAGACATTTTCATCCCATTCGTTTGTAATAAATGTCTTTCTTCAATGCTTTCTAGAAGACTGGCTTGAAGTTCTCTTTTAGTTTTAGTAACATGAGCTCTCTTACTTGGTACTTGATCCTCTTGACTCATGGGCAATCTTTTCTCTTACACCTTTTCAATTCTCAAAGACCTCCCCAATGCCACATTGATTATGCTGTAGGTTCTTCTGCCACCAAAACTCTGCTGTGTCAAACACAGTTCTCAACACCCAAGAAGCATCTGTCTAAACTGATGCTACCTTAAAATAATAGTGGTTCATTAATTCGATATTTGCTCTTCAAACTGTACAACTTAACTAAATTTTTCTTACATAAGTTCAGTGAGGCATTAAAAATCACAAATAATTTTATAAACCCCAAGTATGTGTCTGTGTGTGTAAAGATATGACCAAGAGAGAAAAAGATGAATTTATATATGTACAGCCTGTAAACATTCTTAGCATTGGGACCAAAGTAGATGCTTCCTGTCAAGACCACCTAAAATCACTTCTATGTTGCTATAAAATGCTATAAACCCCTTCCCAGAGAGTTCCCACAGTACTAAGAAGGTTCCAGATGGGTACTGAGGCACCACAATGTAAGGATAAGATGTGTACTTCCTTGGTTGAGCTGGAAAATACTGGATTATGAATGCCTTGTTCCATACCAGGAACAAAACCTTAGAATAAATGAACAGTTGCCCAGGGAGCCATTTGGACTGAAGCTAGCCTCCGCTTCAGGAGCGGAAGAGCTGGACCTTGCCATTCTTGATTTGCACGCCTTTCAGCAGCTATTTCCAGCTGATTCAGTTCATACAACTCTAGCTTTCATTTAAGGCTGAGCTCATTGACTACAAAAATAAAGAACTAGGAGAAGAAGAACAGGATTCAAGGAAAGGCTTCATTGAGTATGCAGTGTTGCGTTGGGAAAGAGGAAAATCTTGTTAGAAACCTGGCAAACTTACTTCATTAGGGACCTACTGACATCTGTAGTCAGAGAGAACAATGGGTCAGTTTAAAAATGAGTCGCCTCAGTAGTTAGGTAGGGGTGCTGGATCCCCACCCACCGTCTCCACCACATTCCCTGCATTCCTCCTCACCCTTTCAGCAATGGCAGAGAAAAGTAGCTACTAAAAAAAAAAAAAAGGTATGCGGAATAGAAATGAGGTTCATTAAATTAGAGACAGGACAATTAAAGGATGGTGAGTCTAATTACTCACACTGTTCTTTGGAAACCCAACTGTTGCTTTCTGCATACATGGTCATGTGGATCTCATTTCCACCATCCTCCTCTCTCCCATGCATAGCTATACTCAGTCTCCTTTCCCCAAAGACGCTTCTGTGTGCAGAGCTGGTAAACCAATTTGAGGATTAACATTAGACCTCATGTGTTATGGGAGAATCGGCTGCTTCTTGGTCCTGTTGGAGACTGAAGAAGGGCAGTTTTCACATGAAAGAAAGGGGTTGAGTCTTTTTCATTCTTACTTTGGGAGCATCAAATGTTCCCATTCAATAACCTCCCATCCTCCTTAGAAATAATCAGGCTTAGGTCTAAAATGACCAATGAAAATTAATGAGAAGTAACAAGGAGATCCAAAAGGTTCATTCATCCTAAACAAAGCTTAGTTAGTTTGTGAGAAAATGTCAAAATAACAATGACACCATTGCTTCTGGGTAGCGCAGTTTGAGGAAATTACTTGACAAGTGTCCTTAATATATGCACCTGAGGGTGATGGTTATATTTTATAATTATAATATAAAACAGTTGAGCTTAGATGACAACAGTCTAGGAAAAACTTAAACTTGAGGAGATTAATCGAGATTAATCTGTCCTATAAATGCTATTAATAATTGGAATGACAACATTAAAAGAGTTCTGGTTCAATGTGCAGGTAATTGAAATTGGGATAAATCTGGAATCACATTGGCAACAGATTCAAGAATAATAAGATTCTGAATGGTATACAACATTGACCTGAAATAAATCAATCAGAAACTAACAAGATAACTGTAAAATGGTCCAAACAAATTATTTACGGTGACTCATAAGGATCAGGGAAGGGTTTCTTGAACATACCCTTAATATACACAAATGGAAACGTGAGTAGAAAACAAAACAGAATGACAATTCAGCCCCTGATATTTCTGAGGTGCATGAAGTGTTGGAAAGTTCTTTACATCAAACTGAAATCTAATTTTTTTTTACTGTTTTTCATAGAGGAATAAGGCTGACTTCTTGGAAAGTCATGGAAAGACAGTCAGATAGAGAATTAACTCTGATTATAATGTGTCTGCTGTGTCTGGAACAGTAGGGAACCACCTACTAATGGATTAGATAGAGATTATCACCAGCAGGTACTAATTCTAACTCAGCTGTAAACTGTAACAGTTGCTAACCTGCATTTTAGCTTTTTCTTACTACTATGAGATGATGTTTTTAAATAGTAGTTAATAAACCTTACAACTGCCTGTAAGTAAGAAGCAACTGTACAATCTTTCCACTCTTATTACCAGGAAAGCACCTAATTAACTGACAATCACTGAGAACACTGACATTTGAAAGACTAACTAGCCTAACCCAATGCAACATAGCACACTGCTGATACTCTTGGGTTCTTATTCATCATCTTTTTAATTACACGTGTACATTCTGTAGTTTGGCTCTCTAGTTTTCAAGTATATAATACGTTTAAAGAAAAATAGACGTTATATCCAAGGATTTGGGTATCTCCATAAAAGTAAAGGGAAATTATTCTTGAAAGTGATAGACACAAAACTCCTGATAACCCAGTTTGTCCTCCAGGAAGCATTTACAACCTTCACAGTACCGGCATCTCTTATGTCAGCTGAATCCTCAAGAAACACACTTATAAGACGTTGTACAACTGGCAAGACAAGAAAGAATGCACACTCTACATTTATAAGCACCAAACCTACAATAAACTTGTTGAAAACCTTAGTACTTCAGGACACAACCCTCTGCTTACTATGCTAACCGCAATATCTACAGTTGCTGAAGCCTCGGCTCCTGGAGTTCTGTGATATTTGGCAGCAGCCTACACGGAGATCTTTAGGAGAGATTCTTAGTCTCATGTCAATGATCATGACAACTTCAAGTGGTGACAGGAATATCATGCTCGATTTGTAGGGAAATAAATGAAATTCCCACAAAAGGGAGCCATCTAACCTTCAAAAGTAAAAGTCTTTTTTTTTCCCACAAAGCCATTTGTAATCAGTAAATCCCTAGTATAAATGCTTAACAAATCAGTGCACTGGGTAGTGAATATATAGATCTGGTGTGACTCTCTTGAGAAAATAAGACATACAAGTATTTGAAGGGATAGTTTGTTCATGTGTTAAAGATCAGGAGAACCGATATATTTTAAACCCCAAAGATATGATTTTATGTTTCTTTTTAAAATTGTTTTCCGTTTTTTTCACAGAAATAAATGATCAGTAGCTATGTCTATTTATTAAATGGTCTTATTTTACTCTGCTCAGTTCCAAACACTGAGATAAACATGGCAGGCACTGCTAATATTTAGTCAACTAACCATAAGATTGAAAATGCAGTAAGTTGAAAAGCTCAAACCATAGAACTAATTAATAGTGAAGACTGGTAGTTAATTTACTAAAGCCCTAATTAATAATTATTATTTACTATGTATTTCACTTCATATACTATAATCCTAATCTGATGATGTGCTTACAAAGCAATGGATTGAATAAGTTAATTTTTGCCCCTGAATGATGGGCAAAATTTGTTGCATTGCTAGTAAAAATTTTTCTAACCACCCTCTTAGAATTCCACATTCACAATTCCTCTGCTTACCATGCTTCTTTGAACTAACTCTTTCCAGTAGACATAAAAAGTGACTTATACATAGGGCATAGTCAATATAGCTCATAGCCCAAGCTTAATTACTAATGTAAACCTTACCAATGATTATCTGGATGACATAGATATGACCCTTTTTTCCCTAGAGTCATTTGAGACTTAATCTAAGAACAAGCTGAATGTATGTTTTTCCCACAAAGAGTATAGAAAGAAAAATAGCCCTAAATTGATCCTTAAGCTTCTCACCCACCAATTAGAAGTTAATTACTTCATCCAAAGGCCTTTATGTACATATTAAATGTTTATGTAACACACAAATATATATTTTATACAACTTGCAAAGGCAGTGATGATAAGTGGGACAAAATAATGCATAGAATTAAAAGCTTTATATGATTTGTGTCCTCAAAATGTTTACAGTACAGTACATTTTAAAGACAGGGTCTATCAGATTGCTTCTCTTTTTAAATAATTTCCACAATATTAAAGGTGTTGATAACAATTATTGTCAATTGTTGGTCCTTTCTAGAAGGTCAGGTAGAAAAATCTATCTGCTTTGTAAAGCCATGTCTTCTCATATAACTATAGTAAAGTCTGACCTCCTTGGCAATTGTGTCAGGAATGCACTAGAGGATATTTACATAGTTCAGGAGTCTCATCTCACTAAGCAAATTGGATCTTAAGGTTGAACAGATATTAGAGCTTGTTAAAATTCAGAACCTGGGGATTGATTTAGAAGAAGGCTTTAAAATGTGTCCTGAGATGTCATTTAATAACTGAGATGTCATTTAATAACAGAAGCTGATTGTTATATTGAGAATACAATCTGTCTGCTAGATGTATTGACTTTGAGTGATTTTGTGAAATAACAAAGTTTAATGTCTATCTTCCCAGCTGACTATTTCCTAGAAGAAACTGAGACTCTCTGATGGACATCACATCCATTTTTTTTCTGTGTGTTTCAGGTGAACACAGTAGTACTGCTAGGACCTTTGGTATTGTTAAACATGATGTGTAATTACTGTTACTGCTTTCAAAGATACGTGAACATGCTCGAGCAGCATACAATCTACAAAGCATACTTTCCTTATCCTATATATTTTTTAATGTTATCTAAATCCAGATTCACTTAACAAGTTAGTACTGGGACTAAATAATAATCAAAGACACATGTCTGCGTCAGATGGAAGGTACTGTTTGTTTAGGGGAAGCAAAGCCTTCCTGTAGAGTTTGAAATCTTCAGACCCACCAATCCTGAAGAAAACTAAAACAATATGTAATATATTTTTAATGTCAATTTCAGCTAAGAAATAAAAGCAAAATTTGCCTGTCACCTAAGTTGTGAGTTTAATTTAAAAAACCAATAGAAGAAAATAAGGTTAAAACTGATAATAATATGAGCCTGCCAATGGCAACAATATGAAGATCACTATTTACTTTTGCAGTACAGGCTGGTGTTGTGTTGTATTAGGATTAAGTGTATATATTTTTTTAAAGACCTACAAATAGCTTACTAAGCAGACAATGTCATCGCCTTTTCATAGAAAGAAAAGATTCAAGCAAGTTACACTTACTGCTCAGCTCATAAATGCAGTGGGTGGTAAAAATCAAGATCTGAAGTTGGTTTAGCTCTTTTCTAGACTAAGACTAGTAAGGGAGGGGATAAAGACGATAACAGGATGAGAATCGTTGAATTGAAATGTTTTCTCCAAATGCCTTAGACCTTGAACATCTGAATGACTTATATAAGATGGTCTCTTTTCTTCAGAGGGAAAAGGCAAGGCCGTGAATTCCCAACTTCAATGCACATTCCAAGATGTTGTTCAAAACACTTCAGCTTCTCATCATTTAGTAAACCACTAACATAAGAACTGCTAAGACAGTCACAGTCAAGGTCCCAAATCTATTAACTTTAAAATAGATAAGCTCTGAATGGACCTGACCATTCAGACACCATTAAATCTGGGTCTTATCACCAACAACAAGGTAACTCTAGCTTTAAAATGTGAGTCACCTGGCCACTGGCTTTGCTATAGAGATGTCAAGTAATATGGACTACTAGGTAATATTAATGGGGTATCAACTGATGGCAAGTCCATTGCTCTGGTCATCTAATGATGTGAACATCTATGAAAATGATGATAGTCTGGTTAATAGCAATGTATAAATACTGCTTCAGAGTGTTCATTGTGCTTCTACATTTATCATCTGAGCCTTATTATAGCCCAATTCAGTGGAAAAATAAAATAGTATTATCTCTTTTGACAGTGTAGAAAATGAACAGGGCTAGTACATGGATGGCTAAGTCAAGACCAGCCATGGGAGTTGCCATGAAACAGGGTGAGTGGAAAATGACAGTCACAATCTTTTAGTTTCTCTTAAAAACCACATTTTCCTTTCAAGCCTAACAATACTGTAACAACACATGGAATTATGTCCTCTTTCTTTCTCTCTTCCAATTTTAAAATGTAAAAGAACAATTATATAACAGAAAGTAATAGATGGAAGATAGGTAGGCAGATAGATAGATAGATAGATAGATAGGTAGATAGATAGATAGATAACATAATTAAAACATTTGGAATAATTATTTCCCTCCTGTGTCAAACATTACTACCTGTTACAAAATGTAGAACATTTTAAAGATGCCTTTTAAAAAATCTAAACTGGTGTTGTAAAAGTTTGAAACAAGTTCCAAAAATTATTGAAGGTATGTCATGGAGAACTTCCTACTGCCAAAAAGAAACTGGTTAAAACATTTTAAAAATGGAATTCCACACAGCTATTAAAACGCAACGTATAGCTGCTCACATTATACTTGTGATTTATGTTTATTAAGATGGTCATGTGTGAATTCCATGAGTACAGAACAACACATGTTAGAATGTTGCACACTTGTACGTACATTCACGCACATGTATGTAGAGTCATCCATAGAACGTGGGGTATTTTGTTTTCCTTTGAATACTTTTACAAATTTTCTGCATTTTAATGGATTCTCTAAAATATTTTATTATGTTAAAATTTTATGTGTATGGATGCTTTTTGTCTGTGTAGTGTATGATAAACTCCCGGTGTCTACAGAGACCTGAAAAGGGTGTAGGATCTCCTAGAAAGAATTACAGATACTTGTGAGCTGCCACGTGGGTGCTGAGAATCGAACCCAGGTGATCTGGAAGAGCTGCACGTGCATTTAATCAATCTCTCTAACCCGAATTTCACTCTTTATTATAAAACATGGATTATCAAGTATAGGACACTGAACTTGGTTTTACTTTGTAGAATGGCAGGGCTAAAACTGTCCCGAGGTCCTGTATCAGACAAAAGACAAAAGGGCTATTGTTAAATATCTCGGAGTCTCTGTGACGGTTGAGAATTAGATTCACTGTAAGGATCTTATTATCAAATCACTCTGTGTTCTCAATAGCACAGCTGGGAACCTGGGTATCTTATGCTCAGCATCCCCAGCTCTTCGGGAAAGCTACAGCTCGCTCAGTGCTCCTGACCACCTGCTTTGCCTTAGGTAGCAACTGTTAATTAATGTGCCACAGCATCCCAGACTTAATCAGGTATACTGTGGGCTGAACAAAGACCAAGGAAACTCTCCTCTTCTCTGTGGTAAGTGTAGATGTCATCTTCCCCCAAAACTCTAACTGAAGAAAGCTAAGGCAGATTGCCCTTCATTTTCTCTTGAGAGCTATAAAGTTGCCAGTGTTCCAATCAGTCGCTGACACCTTTGCATTTCTAGCCAAAGGCAGTGAGGTAAAAATGCTTCAGGTCCTTTGACATACTTACAAAGTTGTCTACCTCGTTAGGACCACGTGCTTAAGGACTCACCTCTATGACATTCACTCTCTACCGTCCTTCAGGTCTGAAGTCCAAAACTAAGATTCCCAACAAGCCTGAGAAACCTTGGTCTGCCCTAAACAGTTACAGTAAATATACTTCTGTCTGTTGTCATGGATAGAAACTGTTCTATTTAGAGCCTGTGGGTGTGTAATTTTGATACAGTGTAATCATCTTCCAAAACAACAAAAAATGATCATCCAATGTGAAGTAAAACAATCTTCTTAAAGTTTGAAAAATTAAGAAAGTAGTCCTTTGATCTAGCCCTGTCAAAATGATTCAGCTACTTCAGTATTTAATTTACAGGCACACTTATGCATTTTGACAAAGCTGTCATCTGTAATTCCATTTTCCATTCCTCTTCTGAAAGCGTAACAAACCATGAAATATCTTCCTACACATTCTTTTTGTGTGTCTTAATTTGTGCTTTTATAGTCGAGTGAAGTTTATTTCAATAGTGCAAAGATTTAAAAAATACATTTATTTTATTACACTGATAGAAAATAGGGGAGAATAAAAATCATATGAAAATGTTAATAGGCCTTAATGGCAAGCATCTTTTGTGATACTAAACTTTAAACAGGGTTTGTGTTTAAACAGGGAGAAGGTATATGTGTATATAGATCAGGAAATACTGGGATATTTTGGAATTTTATTTACCTGGAGTATCTATAAAATAAAAGAGCTTTATTCCAAATAAGGAGGGAAAAGATGAATGTTCAGTTCCATAAATTTAATTTAAAACACTAATTTACACTGAATTCAGTGATATTAAAAATGACAAACAAGTGCAGTTCCAAAGATTTAATTTAAAACACTAGTTTACACTGAATTCAGTAATATTAAAAAAAATGATAAGCAAGAATAAAAGTATAACTAAAATAACAGTTTTTGAAGATCTATGATATACTAAGTAAAAATATCAAAATCTTGTCTAAGTCCTGTTACAAATAATAACTTTCTGAAGTGTCCTGAATAAGATACTAACATATAAAATTTAAAAGTAGTTTAATATTTCATTAATGAATAGTTAAAATGAAATTAACACCTAAACCATTCATCACAAACTTCAATACTTTGGAATGAAATTAATGAACATTATTCACACTTTCTGTAAAGAAAAAACTGAAACTGAAAAAAACAAGAAAATACAAATGCTATCCCTACCCCTCCTTGTATCCATAGATTAACATGTTCAATACTGTGAACGACAGTCCTCTCAAAACTATTTTAGTTAGCTGGTTTGTTTATTGGAATAGCATACAATGATTCTAACATGTACGTGGAATTTCAAAAAGCTAAAGAAAACTCAAAGACTGAAGCATGAGTAATTAGAGCAAGTTGATAATAGCATTCAATTTAAAAATGCCTGCAAATATCCTCGAGACAGAAAATAAATATGCAAAAATACACATGGAAATGGACTTGAGAAAGGAAAATGAGAAGCAAGAAAGAAATTCACATAGAATACACCAGCACAAATATCACAATTAGGTGGACTAGCAAACCGTACATTATGAGCACATTATGAAAAATGCTACTGCTTGGGCTCAACCAGCAGGCTAGTATTCTAGGACACTCCTACCAAGTAGATACATTGGCAATGCCAAGCATCCTGTAGGCACTGTTTGACAAAGTTCTAGTGCTCAGATGACCTGGACTGACCCTTGAGTGCCCTTGGTGGAAATTTGCTGCACAATTTTTGCTTGGGCTTCTGACAAGCTTAATATTTGAATTCCTCGATGTTAAGAGCCCCTCATTGAAGGCAAGGGCCGGAATAATGTAACAATTCTTTAGCAAAGCTGATGCTAATAGAAATAAAATTAATGGTAGTTCCCTGGTAGAATCAGCTACGCAAGAAATTGGGTCTTTCATAGGACCTATTACTTAAATAGTATTGATAAGCATGAGACACAGGATTTGAGAAAAAGAAAAATTTAAAGAGAAAAATTTTCAGAAAATTCCAGAAGCTGACAAACTGTAACTGAATCATTAGGTTTTCCTGTCATGTTTTCTATGTATGTGCAGCCTTAGAAACATGGAACCAGTATGGACAGGAGCTCTTGCATCCACCTGCCTTAGGCAGTGGCCTCTACCCAGAGCTGGACTCCTGTATCATGGCACACAAACAGGAACCTGAAGATAAAGTAAGTGTCCCCTTCAGTGTCTCAGGGCAAGAAGGACCTCACTAAAGGGTACTGTAGACCCCCTGGTATAAGCTGTACTCCGGGAATACATCCCATTTATATAGGTCAGTTGTGTCTCTCCATTGCACCAACTTTCTGAAAATGAATATTCTAGCCTCATGGTTAAGTCAAGAGTGTCAGAGGCAATGCCATTATCAGCAGCCTGTTGTCTCTGCCAGTATGTCCAGAGCTCTTTCCACTTTGTGTAAGGCTGCTTTTTTTAATGACAGATATACCTGGGCTTGTAGATAGTAAAATTACAATACAGGCATTGTGATGGACCCAGCAGAGGAGTAGAACTGAGGGACACGTGAGAAAGGAAAGTACCTGTAAATAGATGGAGAGGAAAGGGAGAACTTGTATGAGTTTATGCTTATGTGAGCAACATCCCCTCACCACCAGTGTAACTACTGAAGAGGAATCAGAGTAAGCGTCTCTATGTATGTTAATAAGCCAGTATCATATAACTACCAAAGTTTCCCAACTGAAACATTTAACATGCTAATATTTGGGGGTTGAAATGGCTAAGGAGGGGTGTTGAAAAAGACAGCTGTATACTGGGTGGTAAAGTTTTGGATGATTCTCCCAAACACAGATCAGACATATGGTGGAGGGATAGCCTGTCCTTGATTACTCTTTTAATGAGTTCTTTAGGACAAGTTCAGGTTTACAGTATAACTGACAAGGAAGTACAGCAATTCTACATATGTCCTTTCTCCCTACCCACAGCATATCTGCATCCTCCACCAGAGAGGTTTATTTGTTGCAAGCAATGAGCCTACATCCACACACCATTACCACCTAGAGCGCACAGTTTACATTGGGATTCACTTTGTGTTGTACCATATAATGATCTGGACAAATTCATAGTAGCATGTATCCACCATCATATTATCACAAGGCATGGTTTCAGCTCCCTAAAGATCTTTTTGCTCCATCTGATCTGACTTTTTAATGGAACAATTTATTATAGATATGAAATGATGGTGAGGATGGGCAAAACATTGAATCTGTTGAATTAATTCTAACAACAGTACTTAGGCTATAATTGTTCAAAAGCTTTCATCATTGACAAGTGAACTAATAAAATGGCTAGAATTTGCTCTAAGATACTAAAGGAAAAGTTGTGGCATACCATGTAAGATATGCTAATCAACTTGCACATACCCAGAGTCCAGTTCTTATATATACATTCACGCACTTACAGGAGATACTGACTTCCTTCTTTGTTTGTTTGGTTTATATTTTTGTTTGTTTGTTCATTTTTACTTCCTAGAAAGAAGCCAAACTCAGGCAGGCATTTAATGGAGGTGCATGAAAGCTTCTTGGATTAGCTGCACGTCTGTCTTTTCATTGTTATTCCTCTGGATCCCATAGCTCAGTGAAGGGAGATCCTTTTCCCTTTAGCTGAGGAGTTGAGCTCCATCTGCCTAGGTTCTGAGGAGAACTGTTGAGTCCCATGAAGATGACCTGTGCAGAATTCAAGTTGGTATCTCTTCCTCCAAGCCAGTGGTTCTCAACCTGTGGGTTGTGATCCCTTTGGCATCAAATGACCCTTTCACAAAGGTCTCCTCATGCCATTAGAAAACACAGATATTTATAGTATGATTCATAATTGTCTCAAATTATAGTTATAAAGTAGCAATAAAAATAATTTTGTAGTTGGGGATCTCCACAACATGAGGACCTGTATTAAAGTGTAGCAGAGTCGGGAAGGTTAAGAACCACTGCCAGGGTAATCCAAGCTTACTTCCAGGTCCACTGGCTGTAAAGTTCTTCGCCCTCTCCCTTTGGCTTGGATAGAGTGCCTTTGAATCACAGTGTCCACCATGGTTGTTCCTGAGAATAACTTTCCTTTGTAAAGTTAATAGCTGGCTCCTTCACTTGGCAGTCAAGTATTTCATCAAATGCCAACTAAGAATAACTTTTTTTCCCACTGGGACATCTCATGCTCCACCAAGACAGTTTGGCCTATTTGTGAGTTTCCCAGTCACCTACCCCAGTCATCAGAAAGCTAGCCAAGTTGTCATTACTGAAAAGTCCATTATTCATTGCATCTTGACTTTTTCTTCTTGGTGCTTCTAGGTATAGGAATGTTCATTCGCATATGTGGAAATAAAAATACACATTTACAACATCTTGTTTAGAATTTGGCAAGGAATGGAAAGGCAATCTCCCTGAGACACCTACCTGTTGGTTTATGTTGATTTTTATACTGGCCACTTGTAGCTATTTAGTGCACAAAAACTGAGCAGTAAAAACTGTAACCAAGATCAAGTCAAATGTAAAGACCATGAGAGCAAAAAAGAATGTAGAAAATACTTCAAGTTACATATTCAATAAACGGACTCATTTATTCAAGGGTCAGCTGTAGTGAAGAGTTGAGTACATTCAGTTTTTACTTAAATACAATTAGATAATATGCAAATTTTCTTCCTCTATAAAAATAAAACTTGACCTTTCACATGATATATATAGATATATATATATACGTATACATATATATATATATATATATAACATTTTTATATAACCATACACACACACACACACACACACACACACACACATATATATATATATATGGAGAGGGGGGGAGAATTCCAAGTAAGCATGGTGACATGACATGAGCTAGGAGTACACTTTGCAGTACACTGTCTACCTCATTGATTAGATCATCACTGAGTGATAAAATAGCCACTAATCCTGTGTAACTCTAAACACTAGAAATGTGCCAAGTCTGAACTGAGACACGTGGTAATCCACCTGAATTCCAAAGATGCCGTAATGCAAATGATTGCATGAAATCTCTGTTGTATTCTTCTGAGTTTAAGAAGTTTAAACTTGGAAAAGACCATGAAATGAGCCAATCAGTACAATTCTGAATGCCTGAAACCGAATCAAAGATGAAACAGTTACATGGTATTACTGGATTATGAGTATTTGTGATTTCTACAATAATTTTCAACTCTAAAGTGGTATTTTAAATACTTTATTTTTATCTTGAATCCATGGTGAATTATTACAACATATTACTAAAGTTAATTTTGCCTGTTTGGGGGGATGGGACAGGATGCATATGATTATAGAAAAAACAAGGTCACATATGGGAATTTCATTGCATGTGTAAATTTTTCCCTATTCAAATGGTGTTGTATCCACAATGGTCAGGGAGGTTGTCCCCTCACCCCCACACACACACACACAAACACACACAACTGTGAAGCAAACAGATGAACAGGCCTAGGAATTATAAGCTACCTCAGCCCCCTCATCTCTCCTCCTTTCTGATCTAGAGAGGCCAGTTTTATTTGAGCTACAAGCATGTGTACAATGATGCTATGGAAAGGCGGCGGAGGTTAAATGGAAAGCCAGATCCCTCTGGTCACAGAGTCCCCACTTACTGAAGCATGAAGAGAAAAAAAAATGTTAGTAATCTGCAGAATTACTAAGTCCTTAGATATAAATGTAAAAAGATTTGGTGCTCTCTGCTTCAGAGAGTACTGTAGCCTCCAGGTCAATATGTGCAGCTATGATATACCGTGAACCTTGTTGCCACTACCATTTAGAGTAACCATCCCAGCAGCAATCAAGCAGTGGTGAACGTTATCAAAATTCCAAAATTCTGGAGAAATTTCAACACCAACAATAGCTCAAGTAGAAATTGAATATTAATAAAAACTGTAAAACTGGCAAAGAAAAAAGTTAACAAAGAAAGTTCGACAGTTTGACATGTGGTAGAAATGTTAAGAAGAGTGAGGGCTGGGGCTAGGGAAATGGCTCAGAGGTTAAGAGCACTGACTGCTCTTCCAGATGTCCCAAGTTCAATTCCCAGCAACCACTTGGTGGCTCACAACCATCTGTAATGGTATTTGATGCCCTCTTATGTGTCTGAAGATAGCTACAGTGTACTCATATACATAAAGTAAGTGAATAAATAAATCTTTTTTTAAAAATCTATAAATGAATGAGGGTAATTTAGCTTAGTAGTTTACATGTATCTTAGTTAAATGATCCTGAGATCTCATACTGGGATATGATATTTTGATACCACCTGCTTCTCCAGTGAAACAATCTGATATAAGAGTTGTAAAAACACTACTGATTAAAAAATAAAGCCCCCACCCTGCTTGTGCTGTAGCTGATTGTTTCAGTGTTTCTATGGTGGCAGAGAGTGGGAGGGATGTTGGAGATTTTGAACAGAGGGTTTCTGTCCAGCCTCTGGCTGAGCAATACCAGGCACCACACCATAATGACACATCATGGAACATAGAGACAATTATTCTCCTGAGCATCTGAGCTGATCCTGACATTCCTGGCCTCCATCAGATGCTGGAAATCAAGGCAGACCAGGGTCCCTTAGATGTCCTACGTTAGGAAGTTTGCTATTGTGTGTAGAAAGCTGAATGGTTTCTTTGCTGTCTAAAATGCACCAAAGAAACAAAGTGTCTCAAAGCAGTACCCATGTCTATCAGGAGGGAATTTGATCGACTTCAAGTTTCCATAAGATACAGCCATATAGAAAAATGTCAAATGGGAAAAATACTTGTTTAAATGAAGTATGTTACAAGACAGTGAAGTTCCAGTGTCCCCACACTCCAAGAATCTAGCATCATATCCCTCATTTGTCATGGTCAGGCCTGGCTTTAACATGGTATTATGGGATGCAAAGGCACGAGTGTTGCACGGTTGAAGGTGGCCAGAGCACAAGAGGTTTTAAGAGTGGTGAATAAACCACTGGTGTGAATTGTCTGGGAGTTTCCTGGATAAGGGTAGCTGAGAGAGAAGGGTCCTGGCAGAGGGTAGGTGGTGAATTCCAGTGGATTAACTGATGAGCTTTTGGCTGGTGCATTGTTAAAATTGTGTGAAGAGGATGAAGCACCACTGGGAAGAGATGTGTGGGTGGCTGAGCTGAGTGACAACTAAAGATCTGATATCCTCTAAGTCTAAGGTGGAAAGTAGAAGGCAGACAGAGGAGACATCAGGAGAGGGCAGCCTTCAGAACAACCTTGGAGAGTTACAAATGTTGAGGGAAGCAAGTAAAGCTAAGAATTACCTCTTTCCAACCTTTGGCATCTCCTACCAGTGCCTCCACTGGCCAAAGCCAACCAGAAGCCAGATGGCAAAGGAACCTGTTCACATTGTCTGTAAATACCAACCTCCTGGCTCTCAGAGGAGAACAGAGAAGTGCAGAGCTTGGGACACCTCGGAATACATTAAGCAGAACTAAGTTCCATGGAAAGGTGGTCTAGGGACTAGAAAGGCCAAGGAATGGTAAATACCATCCGTGCCCACCACCAGCACACTCTGAGATTCTACCTCTCATTGCCTCAGTGTGGAAAACTCACACTGTAGAGGCCAGAAAACTGTCTGAAGCATCTGGGTTGGTGAATTGCAAATAAACACCTAAAGCAAAGACTAGGAGCAGAGATAAAAAAGACAAAAGTTCACAAGCAGCTTTGAGTATTCAAAAATTCCTCAACAGGGTCAGGAGGTGGTGGTGCACAACTTTAATCCCAGCAAAGACAGGGGGGTCTCTAGGAGGCCAGCTTGATCTACACAATGAGTTCAAGGACAGCCAGGACTACACAGAGAAATTATGCTTCAAAACCCAAACAAACAAACCCCAAAAAGAAAAAGGCAAGAGAGGGGGGAGAGAGGGAGGAGGGGGGATAGAGAAAGGAGAGAGGGGGAAGCAAAGAAAAGAAAAGAAAAAAGAAAAGAAAAATCCCCATTGTCTGTAAATTTAAATTTCCAAAATCCTGCAATTTGGGTTAATTCAATTTTTTGTTAAATTTTGATTGAACTAATCTGAGACTCTATATTCATTAGATGGGCAAAACAGGTTTTAGAGTTTCTTTTTCTCCCTTAGCCACATACTAACCTGAACTATTCAAAAGCTTAATGAGTCTCTGATTATCCACTAACCAGAAGAATATGTCCAAGCCACTTACTGTTAACATTTCCTAAATATGAGATTTTTCTTCCAAATTTTCTGATGCTTACAGAGGTTTTGATGTGAAAATTTTAGTAATTAAACAGTGATACACGTTGTGGATTTCAAAATCCACAGCTGGACCCTGAGACACACTGAGCCCCTAGATGGAATTAGGAACAAGCCTCTGGGTGGCTCAGTACACTATATTGAGCACAGACTGTTGCACAATGACCCTGTCTCTTTGTGGGCCTTTGACTCACAGCTGCAAAGGAACTATTCCTGGCCTTCCAGCTTGGCTTAGCAGGAAGCACTCAACTCCTTCACTCTTCCAACTCCTTCAAGTTGTTCTGCTCTTTCCAGCACCTCCCTGCAGGGGCTTGAGTTCCCTTGCAGAAATTTGCAAAAGGACAAAACAAAACAACCTTCGGTTTTGTGTGTTATCCAGAATTCAGCTTGTGAGCAAAGAAAGAAGGCAGGATCAGTAATACATCCAGGAATTCAGGGAAATGACATGGCTCCAAGCCTAGCTAGGAGCACCTAAGCCAAGGCAGTATAGCAACCCTATCTCTTCTGCACACAGCCTCCTAGGTTCAAATTCTTGAGGAGGCTTGTGCTTCAGACTCCTTAGAAGAAATTAAGAAAGTTTAAACAGTGTCTCATTAAATTCTGAGAATAAAAAGGGAACTCCTGGGGTTAATGAAAAGTTCTTAAGAGCTTTCCTACATGCTTCCAATGTCTCCTCCCTGTAAGGGGTCTCAGTCAGAACCCTGTTCATCAGCTGGATATACAGCCAGTCTCCATTTTTAGGACCATTCTGTGTAGGCAGTCAATGCCTACTCTACATGCCTTTAAATGATAACAAACCCTCTAACTACATTCTTAATATTAGCTGCCATTTGCTGAATTTTTGCTCTGAATTTTTTTTTTTTTTGGTTTCCCTTTTCTCTTGGGTGCAGTTATAATACTAAATGTTGTGGTTTTTTTGGTTTTTGGTTGTTTGTTGTTGTTGTTGTTGTTTGTTTGTTTGTTTGTTTGTTTTTTGCATGCCTGTACTTTACCTAATCTTTATCAGAAGCCCATTAAAAGGTGACTGTTAAAGCTCACTCAAACAGCGGAGCTGAGTATTTAAGAGATCACGTTATCATGGAAGGACTGTCAGAAACAGCACCAGAATAGTCCACAGTAAGTTACACTGTGGTCCATCACACATAACGTGCTGACAGGCAGTGTGCTAGACAAAAGGGAGCATTCCTGAACTGGAGAGACCCACAATAACATGTCTGATGTGGTAGTCTGAAGACTTGAGTCACGTTGGTTGCAGGACCGGGAGGGAGCAGAGGAAGACTGATCCCTGGAGCTCCTTGGCCAAGCCAGGCTAATGATCACCGGGTGAAATGAGAGGCTCTGTCAAAAATGAAAGTATAGCACAACATAGGATGTCATTCAGTCAACCTGCATTCTCCAGATGCGTGCACAGGTGCACGAATGCATGGGTACACACATGTATGGGCATACACACACACACACACACACACACACACACTATTGCTGAAGAAATCACCAAACATAACGAGTAATTATGTCCAATGTGGAAACTGAAATTTGTCAGTGTGAACACAGCTGTGCCCTAGTATATAGATATGATCCCATCACATCTGAAACTTTTATCTTCAGGGGAGGATCTGCTCTAATTCCTGGTTTCCATGACTACCTCTAGGGAGGGAAGGGGCATTATAGAAGCACACTTCTGTGATTCACTCCCAGCTAGAGAATCAGCCCTCAGAAATGGTCAGCTCACATTTCCTGGAGATGATGCAAAGGCTGTAGAACTAGAGTGGTCCTTGAGTAAAGTGTACTGCTTATGAAATAGACCATGAAAACCCCAAATTAGTGTTCCATATGTCAAATTCTCAAGACCCCTTTCAATGAGTCTATGTTTTAAGATCCTATCATGGAACGCCCATAGCTTCTTGTCACAGGCTTATTGACTACATGCCCAAGAACAGAAGTCAGAAATGTGATAAGTGCAAGCTTCTTGCAATCCCTGCAACCCCTCTCTTCTCATTAGATAACAGACAGGTATTTAAAGAGGCAGATGTAGAGATAGATAATTAGCATTACGTTAAGATTCAGACTTTAAATTTTTATATATATATTTTATCATGTTAAGTCCAAAATTTAACAATCATTAAACTAGACTTAAGGCTTATAGCACAGATAATTGACCCCCAGTGGAATTGTTTCAAAATTAATTCACCAGTTCTCTCAGAAGACTACAGCAGTGTGTCCCTTATTTCTTCATGCCACTGTGCTCATGAAGACTACCTCTCAGGTCTCAGCCTTAGTGCGAGATAGCAAAAACAGAGAAGCTGGTCTGGTACCAGGCCTCAAGTAGGCGTTCCAGAGAGATGAACCTGAGAAGTAAGTGGCAATAAAACAGAGGGCACCGAGGGAAAAAAATGGCCTATCTCTTCTTGGGACTCAAGATGAGACAGATAAGGCTTTTTGGAAACAGCGAAGCTTGTTGGGACTGGAAAGGGGGAGCAGGCATTGGCTGATGTTACGGCAAAGTATGGGCATGCCCAGCACAGGGGTCTCCTTATCAGAGAGGAAGAGCCCTGTCATACAGAGACGAGAGCAGCAGTGGAAGTGTGGATGTAGATCTCTGTGCATCTAATTTGGCTATGCTATCATTGCATCTCAAATGAGGCCTACAAAACCATGTCTCCAATCCCTAAATATTACCTTGACCAGGTAAGAATCTTCCTTTGAAAATATTACTCTAGACAGGATACAGATTTTAACTTACTTGCACCATCTTTGAGAGTACAGACTTTGATGTTTATATTCTTCTGTCTATATCTTCAGCTAAATTCTCACCCATTCCTCCACTTTTAATGTTATGCAAACAGACTCTTAAAAGACAATCTGGTTAATTAGAAAAAGTCAGACTTGAGTTCCAGGCAGAAAACATACAATAATTACCAAAATGAGGTTCTTGGAATTAACATTTTCGTACACCAGAGTCTTCCGAACAGTACTTTAAAGATTTGCAGTATTTATCAGAGACAGAAAAAAGAAACTAGGATAATTTGGGTGAAACTAGATATATCTTCAAGAAGAGACTGTGGCAGAGAAGAATGCCGAAAGAGAAGACCCAAGTTCCTCAGAGAAGCCCCACCCCCGACACACACACACAGTGGCAGCTCCGAGAGTGATCCAAGGCTTTCTGTAAGTACCACAAACCTGCCAGTACACAGGCAGATATAGTGAGCATTGTCACACTGTAGAGAGTGAACCAACTCGTAAAGCCTGGCGCAGATATTTAAAAGAAGATAACTGATGTACATATTTGCTAATTCAGATAAAAAAAATTAACAATCAAAGGATCATATTTCCCTCAAGGATGTCAAAGCAGGCTGAGAATTGTATGTATAAAGACAATAGAATATACAGACAGTCTATGTGATGCCAAGCACCATGTGTAATGAAAACATTGATGTTAGATGTCCACAGGAAAGTACCAGTGAGGTCCTTTTCAGAGTGACCTGGACTCTTGAGGCTCAATTCAGACAAATAGGAAGGATGCTAAGAGATTTTTTTTGTCCCTTAAACTCAACAGTGATAAGGTTTGCTTGTCTTTGTTTTGAACTTCATGTCATAAATCATAATGAACATGTTGGTCTCAGATACATGTTGGTATCTGAGAACTAAGATCTAACAATGTGGCGATAACCTCAAACCTCCTAACTCCCATATGTACATATTAGAGGGAATTCAGGAAATAATTGTAAAACCTCCACATATGTGTCTATGTGTGTATCTGTGTTCTAGTAGTTTGTTGTGTTATGTTTTGCATTTTGAATCATTTTTTAAACCATTCATTGAAAGAAATTAATTCTATTGTTTTCTTCTGTTTTGGGTTTTGAGACAATCTCTCATATAAACCAACATGGCTTTGCATTTCCCACATATCTAGGCCATAAACCACTGATTCTTTTGTGCTGAGATCACATGTATGTACCACTACACCTAGCTCAAAAACTAATTATGTTGTTTATAAAATAAAAATGTCATGGATGCAAAAGAGTTTATGTATAAGAAAGCATACATTATACTTCACATGGATAGCCATAAATTATGCATACTTTTATATTTGACCCTAACAATTCTGTGACACAAACAGGCTGATTTTTATTATTCCTGTTTTCAAGAGGTAAACTCTAATCCCCAAAGAACCTGAATGTTATGAAGTAGATACAGATAATGGGAATCCACGTCATCTGATTCTTAACTACCAGACAGCTTGAATGTTGTCTACGTAGAAACATGGTATTTAACTGCTAAAAAGAGGGAAACATCTGTTGCTTTTCAAGTCCAAATGAACAGGTTTAACAGTCAGGTGTAATTCAGTGCGAGAGAAATACAGAAAGGTAGAGCGGAGGGAGAAAAGCAAGGCAATCAGAAGTGGAGGCAGACGAATTGAACTTGCCACTAACCTACACTGAGCACATGCTGAGGCCTGTCTGGACCATCAGCACAGTCCTGCCCAGCCTGGATTAACACTCCTTAAAGGGAGTGTCCAACAATGTTGTCACTGTCACTATAAGGACTCTTGATTAAGTAGAATATAATACCGTTCTCCAATTTGTACTCACTCTAGCTAGTGCCTTTATAATTCTAAGAGACTCCAACTATAATGATCTCACTGTACTGTTGGACGGAGCTTAGGAGAAATAAGTTGTTATTTAATGGTAGCCTACACTTTTAGAAACAGCCCAGATTAGCTCAAAAGTGTATCCACTCTGCTTTCCCTATTCTTCAAATAAACTAAGCAGTTTAGAGCCTTTGTGAAACAATAACTATTGCTTGATGTCTGTCTGTGCCTATTCACAGCATTGTATTTATTGTAATAATGTCAATAAGGCAGTGTTTCTAGGGGCCAGCTGCATGGGGCATGGAAATGGCTATTGTTTCATAATGTCCGCGCTGTATGTTATTGTTCTGTTACCATGGAATTTTGCTGTTTGTGGCTATGATTCTGCTAAATGCTTACTTGGAGAATTTATTAGCAAGATTTATTCCCTCTTTGCATGTCCCGTGACTACAGATTTTTTTTAATAAGTCATATTCTGGTTAGCTATTGTAGAGTCCATGAAGGGGAAATTCTGTTTCCTTGGGTAATTCTAATGAGCTATTTGACTTTAAAACAACAGTTGGTGCATCATCCTTCTATTTCATCATAGACTCAGGTTGGTCTTTGAATTTTCAGGAAGGAATTAGATTGTGATTTTATTGTTAATATGAAAATCTTTCTCTAAACACAATAAGAAGTCCCATGAAAATGTCTTGCAGCACCATTTGGGGCTGTACAAGCATTTACTTGGGGTTACCCTCAACTGTTACTTGAGAAACAATTTGTAGCGGGATTATTTGTAAGGAATCAAATAGTTTCCTACTATAGAGGAATTATCAAGATGCCTAGAAAGAAAGTTTTACATATATTCTGCTCCTTACTCAGCCTCTGGACACGTACAGTGCAGACCATTGTACTAAGGCTAGGAAGAGAAATGAAATGGAGGCCAAGCATTTAAAGAGTCTTTAGAAAAACTGTATTTCGATCTTATTACTAATTCATTCCTTGCCAAGATTATATTAAAACGGCACACATGATTCAAAAGCAAGTATTTTCTCATTCTCTGGTTGTTTTGATAAGTATCTTGCATTTTAACCAGGATACACAAAACCAGTAAGCTTAAATGCAAATATATTGTACCCAGGGGACGCATGCCACTGAGTGTTACAAAATCACCAAGAAGGGACAAAAAATCTCACATAGCATACACTCACAAGACAGCTTTAATACTGAAGAATAGTTGTCCCTATGCAATGTTTTAAATAAAGCTGTCTCTAAGGTAGGAAAGCTTTACTTGTGTATATGGGATGTACAATATATGCAAAATCCAGCCCTTGAGACGATCCATACTGTTTCAAGCACAATGCTTCCCATATAAAGTCACCAGAGACCATCTGAAAACCACTACAGAGAGTGGGACCTGACCCCGGCGTTTGCGTTCCTCCCCTTTTCTCTGATCTTTTTCTCTTTTTCCCCTCCCTTCCTTTGTATTTTCCCTTCGGAGGGACAAGTATTTGCCCAGTTTCTTTGGGTTACAATATGTTATCCCTAGTGGAAATCAGAGGCTTGAATTCAAAAGGTGATCACTCTTGACCTTTGACCCTGGTGCCTCCCACCCCACAGTTCTGTTTCCATGGAAGTGAATAGCAAAGTGGAAAAATGGGAGCAGGCAGAGTCTATAGCTATTCACAGACCACCTCACCCCACCCCCCTCAAAGAGAGTGAGAAAGATGAATGAATCTCATTCATCAATAAGCAGGAGATGAAGAAGAATGGTCTATTGGCTGAAAAGCAAGCTCAGGGAGGGCGAAAAGAGAAGTCAGGGAAAGAGAGGCAGAGGAGTAAAGGAGGTTAGTGAGCAGGGAAAGTTGCAAATTCTCAAAAGCAAAGGCTCCCAGAGTGATGTCGCTGTCAGAAGAAGGCAGTTTCAAACAGGAAGGTTTGTGACTTGGTTCACCCTTTCTGAGAAAAAAAAAAGGAAGAAAATATTTCAAGAACACTCAAGGCAATGCCAGGGAATGGGCAGACACGGATGGAAGTAGCAGAGAGTCAAGGCAGGAACCTGAGCAAGCCCGGTATTAGACTTCTATATATCCAAAAGTGAATTATGGTCTGACTGCCACCCAGCATGGCTGAACATTTCAGTATGCCTTGAACCAAACAATGATAGGACAAAAGTCACCTGAATCTGGCTGTCTAGATAAATGAGTGGCTGACAGCCCAGGAACGCACAAATGCACAAAGCTTGTCATTTCAATTTAAGAGTGTCTGCTATGGGGTTAAAGACTCCAGCATGAAATCAGTTCAAACTCAAATGTAGGGAAAGACCAATACTTGTACAGTTAACAGCTGTAGTTCCTCTTCCTCCACACGATATAAATATTCCTAAATGTATTCATTATGTATCTAAAAGCCTGGATCTTGTCGGTTTGTCTTGTTTATCATATGAATTCCAGCTCTAAAGTCTTAAATACTCTAAGGAGTTTTTTTCTTCTGTGGGAGTCAGTGTAACCACCACAGGCTTTTAGATAAAATATGCTGCAGCAAGAAGGTATTTTTTACCACTTTTCAGTCTATTTCTCTCACACCAAAAAGACAATGCTTACATCATGATGGGTGGAGAGGGATTATGCTTGCAAAAGACATGTCCTCCTGCCTCCTCACTGACGTCTTCCAGCCACATTCAAATAGAATTCTAAAATTATTTCACGGGAAATTTGGCAGTAGTCCTAAATGTCTGTTTGCACTTCCCTTTTCCCCCTTCATCTCTCTTGACACTTTTCTGACTACATTTTCTAGAACTGTCAGATTCCAAGCATAAGAATATACATGAAGGAGGTGATGGATTGTGGTTGGAGGGAAAAAACATAAAGAGGCTGACAGTCAACTTTGCAAATTCCCAAAAGCTGGGCTGGAGTAGAGACCTTGTTGAATTCCAGGGTACACCTATACTTATCTCTGTCAAGGCCAGGGAAATTGAATACCCCAAACATTACAAAATGGAACAGAGCCATGAGTGTAGGAGAATCCAGGACAGAAGAAGCCATCAGAGGCTCTGTCCATTGTCTCCTACTCAGGAAACTGAGATGAACATATAGCCAAGACTTGTGATTACCCACTGCCTGCACTCCTTCCTCTGCTCTTTCCTTCTGTTCTACAGATTCCCATGAAAAACATCAAAATGGAGACTCAAATGCACAGCCAAGTAGACTCAATTCCTTTTGGGCCTCCGCCAGACTCTCATTAGGTCCTGGACGTGTGAGCCAGTGCTGATTTCCATAGCTGATCTAGCCTAAATCTGCCCTTCCCAAAACACTAGGCTTTGTCCTTCCCTTGCAGTCTTTAAATGGGAATTTGGGTGAGAGCACTACCAGAGGCACCCTCACTGTTCATTATTATGAAATTGATGGCCTCTAAGTCTTCTTCCTGAAAGCTCTGACAGGGTGAGATCGCGCTGGTTTTCAGAATCATTGCTCCCCATGCTAAGTCTGCTTAAGAATGAGAGCTGGGGTTGGGAGGGAGGGGTAGGATGCAAAATAAAGGCAGAGTGTTTTTCCTCAAATTCACCTCACTTCATGTGGGAGTTAGAGGCCATCCGTACTCGGGAAAGGCTAATTACATAAATCAGATGCCCTGGCTGAGTTTCCAGTCCTCTGGGAGCAGCAAGAGCTAAGGATAAATGAGGTCTTCTAGGAAATGAAAGGGCCCCTTTGAAAACAATGCCAAAGCCAATACAGCTTAGCTTCTCTTTTTGTATTTTTTAAATAGAAGCAGGAAAATCTGGACCAAGGATAACAAGAGTAGCTGACTCTTTATCTTTCAGAAGATTTGGAAATGCATACATAATGTATTTATCTCTTCCTTGGTGTTTGCTTAAGTGATATTGCTCCATGACTCCTAGATTGTTCAGACATCTTACTACATCCTCGAAATGAAATCTGGCTTATGGTTTCAGAAATCATATTGTGTGAACAGAATGTCCCAACAGTAAGAGCAGTTTTTGGGTAGCCAGGGCTGGACATGATGGGGAAAAGTCACAAAACTGAGAGGTGGAAAGATGGACTTCTCAGTTTGGTCAGTCACGAGCATGATGGCTTGAATGGGCATCTTGCTTCCGAGAACCTTAAATTTCTCATATAAAAACATAGGCTTGGCAAACACTAGTAATGAAAACCCTCAATAACTGATTCTAGTTTCCCATACATGCCACGAGCAGTCAGTCAGCCTACAGATGACAACCTGAAATTCAGTCTAAGAGTCAATGGCACATAAGCCAGCAATTTTGAATGTCACACTTCATTGTTGAATTTTGATGGAGTTTCGTGTTTTAAATATCGTCCTTGTGGGGAGTCTCAGTCCCTGTGAGAGTTGATTCCTTATCTTATCTCTTTGAGTTGGCATGATTCATACTGAATGCTTTGGGGGAGAGCTTCTGAGTCATCTACTTCCTCAAATTGAAGTTTCTTTGGGGAACTGGAAAGGCCTTTATTCATAGTGTAACAGTAAATGTATCATTAGCTGGATTTTTTAAACTAGGTACCTGGATCAATGTAGGTGGCCCGGTTTGGTTTTTTTCTGTGTGTGACACGGCTTGTCACTCTTCAGATAGTCCTCATAGTATACAAGGATGTACGCCCCATGCACAGCAACATTTCTCAATAAAAAGAGGCCAAAGTCACTGATGAACATCAGTCAGGGAGAGGACACATTCATGAGCCTCTCTCCTCAATCCTCTGCCTAACTCCTTTTAACCTGGCTGCTCTGTGCAGATTACTGTGCATTGGAACGGACTACTGTTGCCCTGTACTTGGTCAGGGGAGCAGCTTCACCTGACCGTTGAATATAAAGTCCCCAGGATTATACAGTCTTTCCCCTGTTATCCCAAAGGAGGGATATGCGGGGTCCTTGCTCTGGGACCCAACCATGCCTTTGTAATTTTTCTCCCTCTGACCTGCTTTTCTTACAGCCTATAAAAATTTTATCTCATCCACTGGGAGGAAGAGCAACCTCTCACTGAGCCAATTCATTGTTTATTGTCATGAATTTTATGCCCCGAGTCCTCATAGCTTTGGAAGCTCCAAAATTTATTACTATTTAAAAGTCATGAATTTCATTCTCGTTTGGCAATAACCACTCTCTTCTCAAGGTTACATTATCTTTTCCCCTAGCTGCTCAAGAAAAGTGAAAGAAATTGCTGACAAATAGAAAGAAGAAAACTCAGCACAAAACCAATCTTGCTAGTTCACATTAGTGTGTCATAGAATCACCGAATGTGTAAGCCGAAACACATATGCATCATGTAGACATCCTAACAGTAGGGGGAACTTTCTCAAATCACCTGACCTAGACCCACCAAAACCTCATGGAGGACTGATCATCTGCTTCATCTCTTTTTTCATGATGGCTTGTGCCAGGCTGCTCCCAGGAACTGAAGATCACTAAGGTTAAAAATGAAAGAGAGAGAGAGAGAGAGAGAGAGAGAGAGAGAGGAAAGGAAAGGAAAGGAAAGGAAAGGAAAGGAAAGGAAAGGAAAGGAAAGGAAAGGAAAGGAAAGGAAAGGAAAGGAAAGGAAAGGAAAAAGGAAAGGAAAGGAAAGGAAAGGGGAAAAAGAAATTATAGACAGAGCATGATAGGTACCACATTAGGTTGACATGGTCAGAATTAGAGTCTACCACACTAAGGAAAGGCAACTATGAAGCCTTCTGTGGCAAGCACACGTGGTTACGAAGCACAGGCTGACTCAGGGTCATCTCTTATATGTGAGAGTCAGCACCATGACTCTCAGTAAGTGTCCTGATACATAAACCATGTCCTAAAGACTGTAGAACTTAAAACACAAGAAGACCTACTCCATTGAAGAGCTCTAAATGTAATGCCTCATCCTAACATAAATATTTGACACCTGACTTGCTCGAATGAAGAGCATGTTAACACTGTTAGGCCCAGAGACTTCCTTACCGTGTCCATTAGAAAGCCACATGAAGCTGGGACTGACTGAGAGAGGAGAAAAAGAAGGATGGAATCAAAAATAGACACTGAAATGGAGCCGGGGGCAGAGACCAAAATGAAGATGCTCTATAGTTTCTCACATCCTCGAGGTCTGGATGCCTGGGGATAGTGCTTTATGTCATTATCACAGAAAGGGGAAGATATCTTGTTTTAAAAATAGCACCGCTACTGAGGGAGAAAAGTATCAATGGTCTTATCCAGTACAAGATCCTACATACTACAGTATGGACCTGTCAGGCAAGACCAGGCAAGATATGTCCACTGGAGGAATAGCGGTACAAGGGTTATGCAGGTAAACAACTTTTTTCTGATTAGATAGGAGGCCTACTCCATGGAAGGGATTCTACTGTAAATCTGGTCAAAAGCCCATGACTGAAGAGATCATCGGCCCCAGAGGATATCTCCTTTTGTTGTTTACTGAACCATACTGCCAAACTGACTTCTAAATATTTACATTTATAGCCACTCTCTACCACCTACCCACACAACAGAAACAGGGTGTGGGAGGAAAGGTTAAAGGATCTACAAATGCTTCCAGGCATCAAATATGGGAAATAGTAACTTTATAGAATAAGATATTGTCTCTTCAGTGGTCAACAGTTTGAATCATTCTCCAATGAGAACATATGTAAATTACAGTGTGTAGCCAAATAACTCCATGCCCCTGTGTTCAGGGAGTCTCTATAGCACATGTGGCTTAGAGTTTTTTTTTTTTTCTGAAGGTGCCTCACTTGTATTTCTTTCTAGGACAAAGAGCAAGGCTAAAAGATAAGGTAAGCAAATGGAAAGCTTACCACCATGGAAAGGGGGAGATGCTCAAAGGAATTTGGCTGTGTTGATGTTTTTCCTGGGTGGCTTATGTATCCCTCTGCCTCCTTTGCCTGGTATTAGGTTGTGGTTGCTGAGTCAAGTTTCCTTATCTCAAATTCAGTTTAAATACCGACGTTTTGGAAGTTTGTTACTGTTTATTTTTAATCATTCTCCCACCACTCCCACCCACATATTTAATAAAAAAATAGAAGCTATGAATAATTGAATACAATTTTAACAACTAGTCTAAATGAAGACCAAAAAGCACAAGCAGAAGGCTAGAAACTTCCACTTCGTTTAATAAAAAGAAAAATCCATCTTGAATTTGCAATAGTTATTTTCTAGTTTATAGCAACTTACTATAAGACAAATATATAAAATACATGAATTGGATAGAGACAAAATTAGTTGGCATCAATGCTAAAGCTAATGAATTACTTTTAACTTCTTACATGAGGTTGTTGTGGAAAATAATTTCGCAGTGATGTTTAATATGCTATATACCATAGGAATACTTTGAGATGCTTCACTGCTATACTATTTTTTTAACTCCATTTGACTCCCACTACCTCACCCATCTTGTAGACACCAAGCCATCTTAGCAGCTGGCGGTCCCCACATGTCTCCAAAAAAGCATTTTTCTGAAAACTCTCAGACTTCCACCTCCTTAACCTGGTGTGATGGTTGCTACTGACTTCCAATTTGTCAGAATCTAAAATAACCCACAAATCAAGTTGTTGGGCATACATTTAATAAAATATCTAGCTAACTAAACTATAGAGACCCAGAATAAATGTGGCCACAAAATTCCATAAAACAGAGAAAGTGAGTTAAGCAATAAACCTCATTGCTCTTTACTTCCTGAGCAGTGCTGATGGACTGTGACCAGGCACCTCAAGCTTCTCATCATTGAGGACTGCACCCTTAAACTGTGAGCTACAGTACCTTTGGTAAGAGATTGTGTTCCAGCAGAACTCATATGCTTGGCAATGGCCGCTCAGCCATACCAACTCTCTTCCAGACAGAAGCAAACGTAAAGAACAACAGTGAAAAGAAAAAGCAATAAATTGTAATGACTGTATTTCCCAGACTATCTAGGAAGTGAACATAGGTGCAAGCACCAGTCAGTTGTCCTTATAACTTGGAGAACCCAGTACTGAGGGGACAAAGGCAGTTGATAGGAGCTGAGGCAGGGCCAACTTAACTGTAGATAGCAGTTCTGTCCAGGGCCTTCTAATTCACTCTGAGATGCCTTCCTTCTTGAGTCTGACAAAATGCCACCCTTCTGGAGCCAGCATCTTTGTGTATATTTTCGTGAAGGGAGGCTTTCTGACTGTTACACATGTAGCCATTCCCGTCTGACCCAACTCTTCATTACATTTTCTTAGCGCTGCCCCAGATACCTAAGCTAGAATACATTTCCTCAGCTCTGCTAATATTTCTAGGAACTCTTCCATCCCCCTCACTGGATCCCTCAAGGATCTGACCATCTATAGGGGACTTTTCTGTAGGCAGCTTTTAAAAGTTGATCTGTACTCACCGTTTCCCTTATACAACTATGTTCTCAATCAGATTTCTTATAGCTGTCAAAGGGTGAAATGCATCTCAGCTCTTATCCATAATAAAAGTGTTGACCATTGCTGAGACAAGGTTTTCTCTATCTCCAACAAAGTTCTAAGAGCTGATTGCTACAGATGGTGTGTTTGTTGGGCTGAAAGCTTTGTTTAGCCTCCCATGGACCCAGGAGTAACCTACACCCTCCTGAAATATAACCTGTCTTCAGTGTGGTCACCTTGGACTGCGCTTGAGCTACTCCTTGTTACTCAGCCTCTTTCAGTTGGCTGCTGGATTGTGAACAGAAGCTGAGGAATCACATTTTGGGTAGCAGGAGGGAAATTATCGCTTATTTTAGCTGTTACTTTATTTTTATCCGGTGTCGTGTTATTCCACAGTCTATTGCTGAGCTGCTGAGCGATGAGCAAGATGGAGGAATCTCATTAGAGAAGAAGAAAGAAAATATCTATGAAGCTCAGCTTGTAGCTGTGAATCATAACCAAAATGTTTAGGAGACCACATAATACCCTAAATGACCCAAGCCCAAGACCAGCTTGCCTGGAGCAGACTGTGCATTAAGTATTCCGTTAACTAAGGCAGATTCAGTAACATCATGGCTCATTACTGCTTTCTGTGTATTATGGTACTTTTTCTTAGGCCCTGGGGCACTGGGCAAAAGTGAACAAGAATCTCCAGTGCCATGTCTACCTTCAAGAGAATGTATTACATGTATAAAATATTTATAGCACAATTCAAGGTATACATTGTGAAGTAAAAGGAACTGTAAGAATCCTTTCTGTCTTGGGATACTGAATAGGCTTAAAAGCCAAAGCAAAATACATGTAGGATATAGAGTATTTGTTACCTACTTCAAAGTTATTACCTCAGGTCCAAACACATTCTATTCTATGCTACTTTGTGATTTCTCATTGGTGGTGGCAGCAATGTTTACTGTGTATGCTACTAAAACTCTGCACATTGCTCATTATAATGTATGTTCATCGTCTGTTAGAATGATAAGACTTATTTCTTGGCTGGTACCAATAGAAAAGTTGATAGCATGGATCGGGAATTAGACCCCCAGAGAGGGGAGTTAGTGAAACGTTCTGCTGTTCTTTTGACTTGAAAACCGAGTGAAGGGCCATTTGCCAATGGAAACGAGGATGCTAACAATTATGCAAGGAAATGACATCACTGTCAAACAGATTCACATCTGTGGGTAACAGTGATTCCCAGCCCAAGAAAGGGCATGTTTTGATGGCAGCTACCCTTGGCCATTATGGGGGAATGCTAGGTATTAGGAGGATGGAACCCTTACAGGAGAGAATGACAAGCCTGAGCTAAATTCTGCTTAAGCCACAGAAGAAAAGCAAGACAGTCATCATAGAGGACTCTCCATCATTTGTAACTTCAGGCTAAGAATTTGGAAACTCAAATGCAATGTTTAGGGGTGTGTGTGTGTGTGTGTGTGTGAGAGAGAGAGAGAGAGAGAGAGAGAGAGAGAGAGAGACAGAGACAGAGAGAGAGACAGAGAGAGAGACAGAGAGAGAGAGAGAAAGGTAGTGTGCCACTGTGTTATACCTATATGTTGTGTGCATATGTGTATCTGCAGATGTACTTGCCCATAAATATATGGATAGAGGCCAGAGGTAGATGTCAGGTGACTTCTTCCACCTAATCATTTTTTGAGGCACTGTCTTTCATTAAGTCTGAAGCTTTGTCATTTCAGCTGGACTGCCATGGCAGGCTAGCAAGTTCCAGGGATGCTCCTGTCTCCACATCATACTGCTGGGGTCATAGCAATGGCTTTTATACTTAGGAGCTGGTATTTCAAACTCAGGCCCCCATGCTTGCAGAGAAAATGCTTAACCCACACAGCCAACCCCCCAGCTTCAGACAGCATTTTCATTGTGGCCAAACTGTCCAAGCTTTGAATGGAACTAAGAAGGGAACCAGAGCCCTCCTGGGGAGCCCTGCCTTACAGACTGGGCCCCTTAAAGAATTACCTTTCCTGCAGATTAGCCAGCTGCCAGATCTGGTAAATGTCATAAATCTCCAAGAACAGGGCTGCACTCATGAGAAACTCCAGGTGTTTGACCATCTAGGGTGCTGAAATATGCAAGGCCAGCCCTGCTAGTGCCAAATGGGTCACAGCCACCCCTCTGTGCTTGAGTTTCCCAGGCCCCTTAGTGGAACTGCTCACAATTAGCTGCTTTGTCTGTCCCTAAGCCAAGCCTCTCTGTTGGATGTGGGGCTGCTCTCAGGTTGATGGTTGCTCGCTCTCTTTCCCTCCACCCCCATTTCCCCACATGCACAGCAATCTTAATCAGAAGCACATTCATCACCTATAACTGATCTAAGGGTGTAGATGAAAACTCTAGGACTGAGAGGCATGATGAACAGACCTGGGGAAGCAGGAGAGAGCAGAATCTAGGTGTGCAGGCTCTGGCTCTGCTTCCCTCTTCTTCTATCCTCCAGCCATTTGTCATTCTGTCCTTTGCTTTTCCCAGTGAAGGAATCAAAATACTATTGGTTGGGACTTTGGGATTTTTTTTTCTCCCCTATGTGCTCTCTGACTTAAATTTAAACAACAAGAATTCTTGAATGTTCAGGTACTTTTAAATCCAAACTTCATCTTTAAAAGTGTCCTAGTAGGGCAGTGGGTATGAGCATGTGGGTAGCACAGGAATCCCAGAAGTCCCAGTGTAGTAATCCCCAGACTTCAGATCATCTGCCCACATACCTAAGATCTCCTACTGGGGAAATCCTGGAGACCTAAAAACTTTACTCACTTGCTTTTCATCTTGGAAACTACAAAACATTCCACATCAATAAAGACATTAGCAGGTAGCTAGCTCTTTCATATTTTTCTCTTTGTGGATTTTATAGAGTCTTCTTGAACCAAAATATTAATTAAATTGAGTAAAGATAATTACAGATACGTCAACAAGGCAATCTCAAAGGTGCTATAGGGTGAAGGAAACAACATTCTGAAAGTGTAAGATCCACTGTGAAACTCTACAGTCTCAGAATGGCTAGCCTAACTGTATAGAAGATCACTGAGATGTACATAGACTTTGGATCTGATTAATTTGTGTGTGGCATTTATTTTATTTGCAAAGGTGTTAAAGTAAAGTTTTCAAAATAATTTTTAAGAAATAAAATCTTTGCATTAAATAAATTGCAAGCTCTGAGGGAAGACAATGAATGAAGTGAGACCCTGGTTACCACAGGACACGTGCACAAAGGTTGATAAGAATCAGTCAGTGTCCTGGGAACTCAGATAGTTACAGGGGAAAGAACAGGTAAAGATGTCCCTGAGGAGATGCACAGAAAGCCTGTGGTAGCAGAAGGCACATGGCTGAAAAGTAAGAAAATACCTATGTGATTAAGCAACACACCTTTCCTTTACTCCCCATGATAAGGCAGCAATTCTAGAAAGTTCCAAAAATAGGAAAGTCACATAAAATATTCCATTGTCTTCCATGTAGTATTTTATCTCTGTGCCTATAGATGTTGGCATTTGTAAATAGGTTGAGCTCATCTTATATGATTTTAAGGCAACAAATGGTGGGCTTTAGATCTCTGTTTAACTCTGAATTCCTAGGCTTTTTAGAAATGTAAGTCACATGTAGTGAGTTAGCAAAGACAAATAGTCACAGACTTTTCTGGATGGTGGGAACTTGCCCCTCCCCTGAGCTGTTGACTCTCATTTGCTCTGAAGTTGTTAGTAGCATGGATTTTAGAGACAGACAATTTGAATTCAACTCTAGTTTTCTCTAACTACTGTATGAAGATTATGAGAAATGAGTTTAACTTACCAACGCACAAAGCCAACCACAAACAACAGCCAGCCAACCAACAAACTACAACAATAAAACCCCCTTGAGTCCCTTGTAAAATGGAACAGTTATGTTTCAAGTACATAAGAGCAGTCAATATAATAACAAAGAGAATGAAGCCCTCCCCCATGGACACTCACAATTCCTTGTTTGCTCTCTGTGTTGTGGTGCCCAGTGTCATCCTTTGGATGTTCCTATACACTTGCTCTTTTGGCTCTCAACACTATTTTTCTCATTCACCAGTTTAACCCAATAATGGCCAAGCTCTCTTTTTCTTCTGGCTTGGTATCAGAGGTAACTACTTGAGTTCTGGAGCAGCATAACTACTTCCTCTCTGGGTGTGTATTTTTAAGACCTACTGTTTCCTTAGTACCCTTACACATCAGTGTCTTCATCTCTGACATGCTGCTTGGTAAGCTTCATGCCTTTCTAAGTTCCTGTCAGGATTAACTGAATCAGTTAGTAAATGAATATATACTCATACATGAAACATTTACCAGAGTTTCTGCCCCTAGATGTTCAATGTTACAGAAAGTTGGCCTTGACTCCCTTCCACTTGTTGTTAAGAATCTTAAGACTCCAAAGACAGCATTACTTAGATATGTGGGGTAGCACTTAAAATTTGACATTAAATCAAGATGTTCTGGAGAGCTAGAAGCAAACATCTCTGTTCCCAAGGCCTCTGTGCTTTCCCTTTTATGTTCCCTTTCTGCTCAGTATATATATATATTCTTTTCCCTCCTCTTGATGTAACAACTGAATAAAAAAATCCAGGATTTTCTCCCCTGTAGGGTTTTGTCTTTTTTTCATTCTATCAGAATCTGACTGATTCTCAGACTGCCTCTTGGTGTCTACAAAGGGCATTGAAACCTGTACAGACAAGAATAAGAACACGTTCCCAAAAGCTGATGACTGAGGGCTGAGGGGAGGGGAAGACTACAGAGAAGACTTGAGCCCAGCTACTGAAATAGGCCAGGTGTGTGGTCAGCTCCACAGCTGTGCAGACACCTGCTCTGCCAACATTCACAGCAGCACTTAAATAGCTGGTCCTGTGACATCCCAGGGTCACATACAAAGTTAAGTGGTTTAGGCACTGTTCAGTCCACCTTCATAACTACTGACCTTCCTGGTCTACCCAATCTAATCACATTCCTTTATCTAAGAGACCTCAGGTCTGTGTCCAGTACCTTTTAAAAACAAAACAACAACAACAACAAAAACCCAATGGCCTCTATTTTATTAGCTATATGATCCCTTTCCACAATGTTCACATTCTCCTGATGTTTCTACTACTTTGGAAAACATAATGTAATACATTCATATTTAAACAAATATCCAGAAGCTTCAATTTCACCACTAGGATCTATACATAAGGAGATAAAACATTCTCACCTTTTCTTTTTCTCTCCATCTTTCACTGAAATTCTCACAGTCATTCCCATGAACTCCATCCTCTAAAAACTAAGCATCTCACATACCATTTAGAAACAGTAAAAGGCACAGGGAGTAGGAGCGTAGCTACAACATTGTAAAATAAACAGCACATTTCAGTGTCACGTCCGGAACGAGCAGTATGTGCTCTAACTACCCAATCTGCCACGTTACAGCTGCAACTGTACCTTTTCACACTCCGAGGGAACTGAGCACTGCGAGTTTCCCCGGAAGATTCACACCTGCCCTTATACAGTTAATACACGGTGCATTCTAGATTACAGATTAGAAATGCATGGTCAGAACCAAATGCCCATCAGTAGCTAAGAGATGTTCTAAAATGTAGGAAGCATCTTCAAAGGTGTTTAGATAGGAGAGCGCTAACATGAAGAAATAAAACTCCAGACACTGCATAGGGACAAATAAACTTCTCTTTTATTCTCTTAGGGTTTCTTTTATTTTGAATTTCGCATTATAAACTTTCTATTGGTTTTCTGACATTCGCTTGTTGGTTAAATTGCAATCCTAACAGCAGCTGCCATTCACAAACAAGCTCTCTGCTTTCTATGGTCGTGCAGCTCACTGTGGAGTCAGTCCATGGGATACCTTGTTATCCTTCCCACATACCCCGATATGGTCATTCTTCTTACAGAGCAAGCTGGGCTTGGGGAACGCTGTATGTTATGAGCTCTGCCTCTGTTTTTCACGGGCTCAAAGTGAGCCTTGAAGTGGACTGCATGTGCTCAGGCTCTAAGGAGTATTCCCACAATACATTCTGTGCTCATAGGTGTCCCATTCAGAGCACCCAGGCTAATGGACAGTTAAGGCGATGACTCAACAGCTGGTAGGACTCACTTGCTTTATTGTCAGCTATGCTCTCCTGCTCTCAGTGGTAGTGAATTATATAACCTAAGCACAGCTAAACAAGCAAAGAAGCTTCGAGGTCACCTCCTGCTGTCAGTTCCAAACTTGGAGGTTAATACCATTTATCAAGTAACAGGCTTTTGACCTGTTCACAGCTTGGCTAAGAGTCAAACAGATGTTTGCTTTATTAGAATAGAATATTTTTAATCAAATACGGATTGGATTCCTCTGTGGCTTCAAAATTGGTTTTGTTGTTGCTATTGTTTTTCTTTTTCTGCAAAATGCACGGTTTCCTTCCTCAGAGGTCCTATTTCATCTATGATTGCCCGAAATATTAGCTCATTGTCTTCCCTGACATCCAGCTGCTAACCATAAAATGAATTAGTGGTGTTGATATTTCTGCTGACATTGCTAGTGTTCAAGTATGGATGTCAACTTCTCAGATGGCTGGAGATGGAAGTTAGTCTGCACTATACAAGTTCATGATTTATCTGTGCCAACGCTGTTTTCCTGAACATCGACTATTGTACGTGTGACCTTCGTCTATTTAATCAACACCAAAGCATAGTTCTCTTCCCATCCCAGTTGTATTTAATATTCACGTCTTACTGGAACTAAGACCATGGCATCATTAACAAACACAGGGATCCAGATTTAAATATATGAAAACAGCAAAATAAAATATCGTTTCATGCTTAAATTATTAAAAAGATATCATAGTCTTAAGGTTCCATCTACAAATTGCTTTCTTGAAGCTTTACTCAAAATAAGCCATAGGTGAGTAGGAAAAGCCAAATGATTATTTATATTTCTTTTTTAAAGATACATTAATAAAAATTCAAAATAAGAAGTTTGGGCTTCATTGTTGAAATTATATAAGATAAACACTATTTGTGGTTTGTTTGGTTTGTTTGTTTTAATTTGATTTTATTTTATTTGTTTTGTTTTACTTCAGCCCAGGAATGGAAACACACTGAACTGGGACTCAGAACCCAACTCCACACTCTCTCCTCACCCGCCTCCTTCTCTGGTCCCCTCTCTCTTTACTCTCTTATTCTCTCCGCAGTCCTTCCTACTGACTGATTTTGTGGCTTGCCTTTAATCTACAAAGAATGAAAGCAGGTACGTTCCGTGTCTCTACCTATGAGTTCTTAAAGCATGGAAGAGCATCCCATAAATAGTTTCTGGCTAGATAAATGGACGGACATGTTCTGCTTCACTCGGCCTCTGAACTCTACTTTAATTCTATAAAATCTTAACTCAATTCATTACTTTTCAGGAGTGACATGTGGACAGATCCACTATGGGAAGCTATTAATTTGCATGGTTCTATAGGACAGCAAATCATTCAACAGATCATTCAACCAGACACCATGGAAACCAAATAATGAATTGGGGAAATTACAACTGATCTGAGACCTATTAAAAATTGTGTGTCCAATCACTAAGGGCTCTCTTACTACTGTTTGTAAAGGGATAGAGAAATTATATACATATATATACACATATACACACATACACACACACTATTTACTATGCTGTCATAAAACAAAGACAGTGAGATTCGAAGGTTTGGGGAAAACTGAGCAGGATTGATTTTTTCCTTCCTTGGAAAATGTCAGATACTTTTCTAGGTTTGGATTAGCTTCCAATGTTCCACTCTTCACTCTCAGTGTTGCAAAATAGAACCTAAAATCCTGTTAACATGATTTTGTTGCTAGCTTCAATTTTGTTGGGAACAGCCTTTTTTCTTTTGTCAGGCCTGTGTTCCCATTTACATGGATTACTTTGCCTTCTGTCTTGATGGAGTGTGTGTGCTGCACACAGAGAATCTCTCAAACAGACACAGTGTCTGTTTCTCACACTTGTCTCACGCCATTTATGTTTGAGTTTCACCTCCCATTAAGTTCCTTCTTTCTTGTCTGAACTTCTATTTCTGTTAGCCAATTTCTTTGGATTACCCATTTCTGAAGACTCACAGGACTATGAGTTTACTCCTGGGAGATAAGAGGACCTGCATACCACATCCTTCATGTTCTGTGGCTAATGAGAATAACAGATGTGCAATGACACACTATGTATAAATAATGAAAACATGCGACTGGCCAGTAACTGTAAAGAATATTTGTCTTAAGAAAAAGTACATGCTACTTTTGGTTCACACACTAAAATATGGTCTATGTTGATGGACACCTCGTGCCAATTACTTCAGCTGTGAAAGGAATCCACGCAAAGGGAAGATTGCCAGTAACTAAAAATTTCACTTCTCTGTCAAAATTTCCAAGTGAACTTTGTACTTTGTATATGTGGAACAAGCTATTTCAGAAACAAGGAAACTCAGTTCTTAGACTTGGAAGTGACTTTTAGGAAAGAAAGATAAACTTTCTTAGTGCCCTGTTGTAAGATCCAAGGCAATAGACCTTCACTCACAGATTTAGGAAGACAAATCGGGCAGTTGTGCATAGTAATGGCTAGGCAGGATCAAGTATTCAAATCATTAGTTCTCTAACTTTCTCACAAGTTAAAGCCACCAGGACTAACAAAACATGGTTTTCAGACCCCAGCTTCAGAGACTGGAGTGTTATCTAAGAGTGTGACTTTCTAGTGAGCTCCTAGG
The DNA here is from genome assembly GCF_004785775.1 of Grammomys surdaster. Classification (NCBI taxonomy): domain Eukaryota; kingdom Metazoa; phylum Chordata; class Mammalia; order Rodentia; family Muridae; genus Grammomys; species Grammomys surdaster. Next base: position 3,941,907 of record NW_021604631.1, read on the forward strand.
TGACCTAACATCATACCGGGGGGTGCAGTTGAGACCCTCCGTTTTAGACACAGGCAGAAAGCAATTCCAAGAGGAAAGAAGGAAGAATTAGAGGGCCTGCCTAAAGCAAGAGTTTGAGCTGGGAATCAAAGCTCCAAGGGACCTAGGGAGTATTTTCACCTGGGTCCAGAATTTCATGAAAGAAGACAGGTTTGAAAACTTCAAGCAGTTTAGTTCAAAGACAAAGTTAGTACCTGTCCACGTCTAATCTAGACCTGAAGACCTACTTCAAGCTATTCTGGAACAATGTTCTATTTTTAATATATGTCGAATATATAATATACATGTGTACAAGAGGCTCTCAAACCTTACTGTTAGTGGATCATCTTTTAGCATTAAAAGCAAGTATTAGCATCTAACAATAAATAATGAAAAAAGAGGCCATGAATTTCAAAGACAGCAGAGAGGGGTATATGAGGTTTGGAGGGAGGAAGGGGAAAAATAAAGGATAAAATCATATTTGTACTCTCAAAAATAAAGAAAATGATTTTAAATGAATATTCTTAACACATCACCTTTAGAAAATTTGATTTCATAATATATCCCAAGAAATCTTAACTTAGGCAAATTGCTTGCTATCTATCTATCTATCTATCTATCTATCTATCTATCTATCTATCTGGGGGGTTATGTTGTTTGTTTGTTTGTTTGTTGTTTTGTTGTTGTTTTTGTTTTTATTTGTTTGTAGTCTTGATACAAGGTCTCTCTATATAGCCCTGACTGTTCTGGGACTTACTATGTAGCCCAGACTGGTCTATAACTCACAGAAATCTGCCTATCTTTGTCTCTGTCTCCTGAGTGCTGGGATTAAAGGTGTACAATACCATTCCCAGCTAAACTGCTCTTTTAAAAGCAGTGCTTTGGGGCCAGATGTTTCAGTGCGTAAAAGGTACTTGCTACTAAGTAATGCAAACCTGACCTAAGGTCAGCACCTGGAACCCAAGTAAGGGCAGATGGAGAAAAGTAACTGGGCAAAGTTATCTGAGACCTACACGTGCACATATATACAAACAAATAACAAATTTTTAGAAATATACTATTAATGAACTGTGTCAGCCAGATACTCTGTTTCAAGCCACATACTCTCTATGGACCATAAATAATATCTCCAGAAAAGCCTCTGAGGGAGGTGAGGTAACTGCCACTCTCCCTCTTTATAGGAACTCTGTGTAGACTTCTTCACTCACAGAATCTCACTATTCTAATATGTAGAGAAGACGATCAAAATCCAACTGGTTTTACAGATCCTGTTAAGGACAACAATGAGACAAAATGGAGGAAAACAAATTTTCCAATAGAAACATGAGGTAGTATTATTAGTTATGACTCATATCATTAAAGAAAAAGTCTAAACAAAATGTAAGATTCTTTTGAACACATCAAGTGGGTCAGTACAGTGGACTCACCCTTCACTGCCAGAAGCTACTTTATTCAAAGGAACCAAAGAGACAAACCTTCAATGAAATCTATTATTTGACCCCCTTGGACCAGAAATTGTGGGCTAAAGGCTTTCATCTGTAATCACATTAAATATAACAGATTACAAGTAAGTGGCTTTCTTTTTTAAAAAATGCCTTTTCTAATCTGGTTCCCTAGGACACTTCCTGCCCCTCCTGAATCATGATTAAATTGAGGCTTGGAACCCAGACAGTTTTTACTTCCTGGGCTTTCTTTTCATTTAACCAAGCTGGACAAATAAATTTTAAGGAAGAAAAAATAAAATTGATCTGTGTCCCCTTCTTCCTGCCCTCACTGAGAGGGAAGAATCTGGAATGGGATGAAGAAAGTGAGAGAAAGGAAGGGAATATCTTAGACTCCCTGCAGGGCACATGGAAGGGCAAAAGTCTACCACAAAAACTCCAATTGTGTTGCTGGAGATCCTCCCAGGACAAGAGCCCTTCAGCCAAGAGCATTGGGGCTGCATCTGCCTTTGACTACAGCTCAAAATTGTGTCTATCCTGAGGATTATACTCAGTGTATACTGAGCCCTACAGTCTGGCTTTTACCACCATTCCAGGACTGAATTTCATGAGTGGATCTATCTCTCACTAGATGTGGGAGTAATGACTTTCAACATGACCAATAGAAGAACATTCCTCTGACACAGGAAAATAAACTTCAGGGATGATGGACATCTCTATGAATGACTTAATCAGCGTAAGAAGTGTGGACTCTGGAATGATAGATGACTCTCCTGTGTCAACTGGTCTCTTCTGGAACATTCCATATTTATTTGAAATATCTGGACCTGACTTTAGGGTTTTCCTAAAAGTCCATGGATCCGAGGGACCCTTACATAGGGAGCAACCTCACTCAACACATCATCCAGAAAGTAAAATCATTAGCATGGTCTTATCACATTTCAGAGAGACTATGTTTTGAAAGCTCCTACAGAAGAAGATGCAGCAATGACTCTGGGAAATTAAAGTCTAGGTGGCAGCCAGATTACCACCAACCAGAGATTGCAAGTCTGAGGCTGGTACCTCCCATAATTCCCAGGCATCAAGGGTGCAGTGAAACTCAGAAACACCTGGAAAGCCAGTGCCCAGCTCCCACTCAGTTTGAGTGATAATCCTGTCTTTCACAATTCCTTTAGACCAGGAACACTCACTTCTCCAAATAAATGCTTCCTACATGTTCCCCCTTTCTAATGACAGCACTAGGATTCCCAAGTGGTTGATTTCAGCATCTCATCTTTGACTCATTTCAATTCACTAATATTCCATTAGGGTACTTAGATCTCAGATATTTTTCTTTTGTTTTACAGTGCCTGGTGAAAAGATCCTTCCTAACTTCCCACTTACACCAAGGTTTTGGAAATTCATTCTATTATCTGTTTACTTATTCATCCAATTTTGATCGTGAAAGACATTAACCTTAAAAGACAAGCTAAGTAGGGGGGATCGATTAATGTAATTATTCCTAGACAAAAATGAATTAAGCATTCACACCACCACTTCTACCTTAAATATGCTCCCTCTCAATATTAATATTCTTTAATCACAAATCAAAAGACGCTCTATCCTGGAAGCCTCCTTTGATCTATGTTGCTGATTTATATATTTTTCAATATGCTTTCAATGTGCATATCTAGACCACAGCTATTGATATTCTAACCTGCTGCCCTGTTACTAGACTGTATAATCTGGGGAATAGAAATGAACATATTTATGTCAGTATTCTTGGTACTAAACATAGAGCCTGGTCATTCATAGATAGATAGATAGATAGATAGATAGATAGATAGATAGATAGATAGATAGATATAGAGAAATACAGATGAGCACATATATGCTCAACAGACAACATAAAACAAAAGAAGATTCTAGAACAAAATAGGAAATAATTCTTTTCACAAGGGCAATAAAGACAGTTTTCATGAAAAAGATGGCAATTAGACAAGTGATTGAAATGTAATCAATATTTATAAACTTGTAAAGATCAAAGATTTGGAGGGAGGGTGAGCCACAAAACATTCTCCTTCATAACCCAACTTACCTTCTCTACTTCGGCTGTAGCTTCTTCAGGACCAACCTTTCCTATACAATAATGTATGAAGTTCCTTCTCCCTTTTAAAGACTATTCAGTGATTCCTTGCTATCAAACCAAGGCACCTTAGCCTGCATGTAAAAGGCCATATTATTATTTTCAACATTTCCCCCAACTCTAATGTCCATTCTCGGCTACCTTATCCAAACCATGCTCCTTCCTACTCACTCACATCTAGCACTGCTTTGATCTGTTAATTACTGTCCTCACTGCTGTGACAAAATACCTGACAGAAGCAACTTAAAGAACAGGATGTTTGTTTTGGCTCATGGTTTTAGCCCACCACAATGGGAAGATATGATGCAGCTCAAGGCAGGAGGACCACGTGTCTGAGGCCCACTTCACTCCAGATCAGGAAGGAAAGGGCTAGACTAGAAGTGGGAGAAGATTCTAAGTCCCAAAAGCCCACTTCTAGTGGAATATGCCCTCCAGAGATGCCCTAAGCCCAAAGGTTCCACAACCTCTCAAAGAAGTACAAGCAGCTGAGGACCAAGTGTTCAAACACACAAGTGTGGGGGACATTTCACATCCAAATCATACTTGGTGTTATTTCTATCTTCTCCCCTGCCTGTCTGTTGTGTGCAAACCAACTCTGGTTTTATTTTAAATCTTAACCCAGCCCAAGTTTTCTTTTCTCCCAAAGAAGGTAGGTCTTCCTTCTCTGAAAACCTTGATTGAATGGCTGATTTTATTTTCCAACTACAAATATTCTTTTTCTCTTAGGAGGTCTCCACTAGGAATCTGCAACCCACAATAACAGGTGAGGTCTTGCAGTAACAAAGACAATAGCTTGGACAAATAGTCTGTATGTTGAAAATCCTATCTACTATCTGAGAATAACTCCAGAGTTCTGCCCTTCAAACAAATGCTTTGTGATATACCTTCTAAAAGAAAGGGATGCTTATGGTAGATTTAAGTTTTAATTCCATGCAGGAGAGGAAATACAATTGTTATTTGGAACTAGAAACCATTGACTTTGTCTATGATGCGAAATAAAAATTTTCACTTTTCATTCTGATGTGCTCCTGCTCAATGGTGTGAGGATCTAGTACAACGATATGCTATATATTTCAAAAATTGAGGATAAAGGAACATGAGTGTTTCCATTATAAAGAAAGGGTATTTGAAAAGCTATGTATGTTTAATGTGATTTCAACATTACATAATGCACCCATGTACCAAAATATCACACAGAGCAATAATACACACACACACACACACACACACACACACACACACACACATAATACATACTACATACATACATACATACATGTGCATGTGCAATTTTTATGTATTATGTTTCAGTCAAAAAGTAAATTTCAGTCTACAGATACTTCCTACTTCTTTGTTCTATTGATTGAACTAAGGCTCTGGTTATTTTCAGCTCTTCCATACAGCCAGACTAATGATGCCATTAACTGCATAGACCTGCCCTTTGTGGTAGGTATATCATTTTCAATGCCTTTGCCCTCTTTCCTGTCATCCTGGGGTTTCCTCACAGTTGCCAGCCATCTACGCTTTGCCTCTCTTCAAAGATCATTAATAATAGTCTCTAAGCCAAACCATAAAAGACATTATGAAGGGCAGAGGCTCAATGCTTCCTGTAACAGAGTGACCTTGTTGCACAGAACAGGCTGTAGGCCGTGGAGAATCCATCACCTAACCTTTCCCAGCCTCTGTTCCTCTGTGCCCCACTGTTGGATGTCCAAGCTCGACAATGAATGCTTTCCAGTGAAAAACTGTAGCAGGATTTTTTTTTCCCCATCCTTTGGTCCCTATTGTATGTTCAGCTGCACTGTAACTTGCTGCTAATCAAAGCCAAGGACTCTCATGCACAAACAAACACAGCATTGTGACCTCCCCCAAGGCTGGACTAAAGCAGCCCAACAATTGAATCAGGTGATGGCAGGTCAGAGGATCAGACAGTAGCTCCTAGACATGTTTCTGCCTTCAGTCCCAGAGGAGCCCTCTGCTCAGCACAATCATGTTGAAACTACCAGGCCAGGTAAATGGATGCTTGTGAAAACAACTAGAAATGAATCAGGATGTGATAACATGCAATTGGGTGGGTGGTGGCTCAGCTAACAGCAACATTCATTACCCAGCACTGTGATCTCCAAATATCGATGAGTTAGAAATAGATTAACAGTGTGAGAATCTGCTATTGAATCTAGCTGTGTAGAAGAAGGGGATGCTGAACCAAAATACATTAAACATTTGTCCTTGAATGAGAGATGGAAGTAGAAGAGTGTGCTATTGAATGTGTTTGTGTTAGAGGAACTTAGACTACAATGTTAGTTTCATGTCCTGCCACCTTCTGTGATATGACCAACCTGTGATTCAGTTCCTTTATTTGGGAGGAAATGCTCTTTACCCTACAGAATTATTGGAAGAATTTAACCAAGAACACAATAATACAAAGATCTAATAACATGACACCCAGTATAGAGAAAGCACTAAGTAAGTACTACCTGTTACCACTGTTGCTAAACAAGGCTCCATAATAAATAAATAAATAAATAAATAAATAAATAAATAAATAAATAGAAAGAAAGAAAGAATTATCTAGTGGTAAGGGACAAAGTCCACTCCTGTCCTAGCGGTGCCAAGGAGCAATGCCTCAAAGGTAGTGGTAGACCTTACATGTTTACTTACTACCACTTGTCTCTGAACAGAGCAAGGAAAGCAAGAGAGGCAATGGCCAGAATGAAGGCCAGATACAAAATGTGTCTTTATTCAATAGCAGGAGGCTTTGCTCTGAGTGAGTGGCATAGATCTTAGAACTATCCTTTAAGCACAAAGGATAAAGCAGGAAAGAAAATTTGTAGATGCCAAAGAAAATAAGCATGCTTGTCACAACCTTCGTCTTGAGCACCCAGTTAATGTTTTAACTTGTTAGCATGGATAGAGATCCAGAGATGAGTGAATGGGGGAGACAGAAGCTACAAGAAAAGGCTAATCATATTCCTTTCAATAACAAGCCTGGACTGAGCAGCAACTTCATTCTAGTTCAGGCAGGGGCATACTGAGAGTAGTCTACACATGTTGTTAATCACGTGGTGGACATAAAGAAATGTAACTTTAAAATACACGGCTATTGTGACTCGTGCTCAGTAAATACAAGTACCCAGTATCCACGATGATCTAATGATTGAAGCTGCTTCATATAGAAACCTCCCAGAGGAAATTGTTCCAGTTAGATGCTGTGTTGTGGAATATATTTCAAGATCAGGGAATTTTCTTTAGCAAATACTAACTCATATTCTTATATTCTGTTTTTATAGTGTGTAATCTGAATGACTCTCAGTTATATGTGACCCTCCTTTCTGGGTTTTCCCCATTTCAGTAAAACTCAGGTGTACCTGATAAATCAGTCTCACTCTTCCTCCATTTACACACTGAGAAAATTTTGCTACTGGTCTTTAAAACCTTCCTAAGATAGCTATGCTTCTCTAAGTCTCCAGTACCAAGCATTTTGGGCTTGTTTCTGATCTAAAATATTCTCCAGTAACACTGTCACATTCTGATGTAGACTAGATACAAGTATTCTAATATTCTCAACAAAGTGTGATTTTGTTTAAATGCTACCAAGAGGCAAGATAAACCATCTCAAGTCAAATTTCAAGACCAACAATCCATTCGTGTTTGAGAAGAACTGTCTCTAATTCTTAGGCTGACACTTTTTGATTTAAAAAACAACAAACGAACAAACAACCCCCCCCCAAAAAAAAAACAAAACCAAAAAAAAAAACCTTCACACCTTCTTTAATGAACCTCTCTCCAATTGCTTGGTGCTCAAGGTCCAGTGAATGGTAATCATGAAAATGTCTATACTCTGATATAGATTTGAATATCAAATGAGGAGAAAGGCAGTTTAGATGAGAAGGTAAGAGAGCCGTGCTTGCTTTTCATAATTATATGTGAAGTTTTGATAAAACTGTCCAAACATAAATTTCTGAGTAAAAAGAAGCTAGTTAGCATTGTGTACTACACTTGGTACATTCAAGTCAAGGCATAAAACAAAGTCAGGAAGATGATAGATCGATGTACAGCTTAAGCCCCTGAGCTGAAGGGGATCCTGCTGTGTCTCCTTTACAGGAAGGAGACCTCCCACAACACTTTTCTCAATTATCCTTTACTGAGGGCTAGGTTACATAGGTGTATAAAAAGGATGCAAGGAGGAGCAGCTTCAAGAACCATGAATCTCCAGCTCTGGGTCCTACACCCAGGATGTCCTGGTTGAGACAGGAATCTTTATAGGCACAGCTGACACAACTTGATCTTCAAAGACTCCCTCTGGGAAGATCAAGGAAGGGACAGGGCTGCTCCCCAGTGTGAGTCTGGCTTCATGGAATTGTAATGGCAAGAGGTATCTGGAGTCAGGAGACTGAAATAGTGAATTTCCAGAAAAATTTCCCAACACCACCCAAAGGATGTAGTGGCATGCTCCAAGATTATTATTAATCTGAGGAGGAAGAACCTTCAACACTGTTTAAATGGAATTTTTTGAGGTCTAAAGTTCCTCTCTACAGGGTTAAAGCTGGGTTCTCTCCCATTTTTATATTTAGGTTCCCCTAAGACCTTTTGCTCAAATTCACGTTTCTTTCCTTCTTTTTTCCCTTTCTCTTGTGCAGCCTCTGAAGCCAATGGCTGCCGTTTAACCTCTTACAAGAGAACTCACTGGATGAATCATTAGAAGCCCAGAGAGCCAGCCCGCACTTGGGAAATGTCTGTTTCAAAAGAAATAGGTAGAAATCCACATCCCTCCGTTTATTCTGCTGAACTGTTTTTTTGATCTACATCTCCAAACCAAATTCATTCATGACAGCCTTGAAGTACATCTACAAATCCCCAGATACCACATATCAGAAGTCTTCTCACCATCAGAACAACAGTCTACTTAAAAGGGATGAAAAATACTTGGGGCTAAAGTTGGTGGGAATCCTAATACTGGCATAGACAAGAAAGGCGTTTGACTTTCTCCCCTCCTCTGTGATCAACAATGTGCTTGTCAAACCCCAATTTGATCCAAGTCACTTTTAACTTGAGCCAATTGGACATTAGTCACTCCAAATAATAACAGAGCAAATAAATAACTCCCCTGAAGGCTGCCAAGCCCTGGAGCGACAGGCATCAAAGAGGTCTGCTGGCCTTGGAGCTCACCCACCTGCAGTGAGCTAGACCCACCCTGGAACCCTGGAACAACTCAGAAGTTTCCCATGCCCCAGGGACCAGTTGAGGAATCAGATGGGTCCTGGGAGGAACCATGCAGCTGTGTCTTTCCTGGGGAGACTTTCTCTCTTGACTACATGGAAAGGGTCCTTCCAGTAAAAATGGAACACATTGTTTGTGCAGCTTGTCCTTGAACTGGTACATGCTAATTCTTCAAGATAACTTGTTCCCATCTAAACAAGTTGTTCTTTGCTGAGACAGAGACTCTTCTGGTTTACTGCATAGGATGTTGGCTTGCATTTTTCTATTTTCATCATTTTAATAAGAATACATAACTTACTAAGCATTTTTGTGATACCAAATTACCCATATCAAGCTAAATAAATTGAATTTCCATCTTAATTAGCTCATTTGGTGGAAGCAAATGTACATGTTAATGTGTGCATACCTATTAAAATATTGCACGAATCAATTATAGTGTTATAGAAATGAAGGGCACACAATTATGCATATAACACAATTATGCATATAACCAGTTTTAAGTTATACCAGAAAACTGTAAAAGTTTATGAGTGATAATACACAATGTATATTCAAAGAATGTTTTTTCTCATAAAAGTTGATTAATCTGTACCATGAACATGTTTTTCTAGAACAAGAAAAACATGTTTTTTAAGTATATCCGTTTTCCTCATAGGAAATATAGTGAAAAAATATTTCAGATGATTTGTTAGTCAACTTACAAGTTTGAGCTACATTGAGCTCTATGTGATATTCACATATTCTCAGGCAGTGTTCAATAATTAAATATCTAGGGTAAACAAAGAGAATGGGAAGGAAGACTGTGATATCCTTCCAAGATTTAAACATGCATTTCAGGTTAAAATTAATGAGTTACTTACCCTGTTTCCTACAGAAACACGAGGCTTCCTCGTTTGAAGTACTTCTGAAGAAATAAGATTCCCATAGAAAACAAGTTTGGGTTGTTTGTTTTATGATAGGTTTCTTTTCCTCTTTCTTTCTTTCTTTCTTTCTTTCTCTCTTTCTTTCTTTCTTTCTTTCTTTCTTCCTTTCTCTCTCTCTCTCTCTCTCTCTTTCTTTCTTTCTCTCTCTTTTTCCTCTCTATTTCTTTCTTTTAAAAGAACATTAATATTTAAATCAGATTCTCCAGAGCTTTAGTGTGTTTTTATTTTTAAGCCAAAGATCCTAATCATGGCTTGTAGGGCATACTTGGTCAGCTTACTATGTTCACATCTACAGACACTATATGTTAAACCTCAAGAATGTTCTTGCAATCAAAAGCAAAATGCTGTAGTGACAACTCAGTAAAGTCCAAAGTCTCAGCATATGAGGCAGGCTATTATAAAAACATTGTTCTAAATCTTTGCATAATTTCCATTTGTTTCATCTGAAAAGATTTTCTCTGTTTCCTGGGATTATTGCCAAATTATATACACTATAGATTAAAAACCAGATTGCCTTTTCTTCTGGACATCCTAAAGTCTCTTAGGATGCCACACAGAAAAACGATCTCTGCCCTTATTTCATTATGACACAGAAGAAGACAGGAGAATGGCGTGGCAGATGTCATAATCAGATAAGAATAACATTAAGAAGATCTGCTATTATATATACTTTCAATACTAAGGACAAAATCTACCGAACACATGTAGTAATTTAAGGAAAATTTAGGAGACATTTGGAATCCCTTTCTGCCTCAAGTGAATCCCTGTTCAAGGGACCAACTACTTGGACTATACAGGCCAAGTCAAGAGTAGATATGTAACAGTTTTTGAGAAGCCATCAAATGCTGGAACTATCTGGAGATGAAAAGAGAGGTGTGAGTACAGTTTGCATGCAGCAAGAAGTTTTCCACTAAGGATCATCATGATTTTTATCAAGTTACTGTCATGTATAGAAAGTTATGACAAAGCAAGTGCTTATCACACAAACCTAGGTGTCTTGTTACTCAAAGTGTTTTCTCCAGCCCTAAACAATGCCATCACCCCAGAATCCTTGGACATGTATGTACAGTCCATAGGGAGACCTAAGACATCTGAGCCTTCATTTAGAGGAAATTCCTGGGCACCTCGAATAAACCTAAATGTCACAGTGGTCCATGCATGGTACCAAGAACTCTAAAGACCTCAATGTGGCAATAATAGCCAATTGAAAAATGTACTGCATATCCTTTAAGACTCTTAAAGGCTTAACGAGAACACCGGTATTTAATAAAAGAAGCCAAGCCTGTTTCAGTTTAGCCTTTTTTAGGATTGTCTTCTCACTTTTTTTTAAAGCTGTGATTCAGAGTTCCTTTTCTTATTTCCTGCATCCTTCCTCCTCCTCACTTCACTGGGTCAAACGTACCTCCCAGCATCTTTAACAATCTCTAGGTGTTCTGAGACAATGACGAACACAGCAGCAGACACAGAAAATGAGGAAGTCAGGATCTGCTTAGGTGGGATTTAGTAATATGAGCCATCCCGTGTTTAGCAGGATGGCTTACAGTTTGTGAGCATTGCACCCACTGAGGAACTGCCTCATCACTTTCTCAAACCCGAGCTTTAAAAAATAAATCCTCCATTTTCAAAAACTCGGGTAACACACTCATTAGCACACACTGACCAGCCGGTCTCTCACTCTCCTCCTCTAGTTTCTCAACCGCACTGGAGCCTCCATCAGCCGGTCCCCAGGAAGGACTTGGATTAGTTATGCATATGCCAGCCACTGGGGGCGCTACTTGGGATTGAGAATGCCCTGTAGGAAAAATGGTCTCCAAAGCTTGACGGGAAAAGTCAAGATCTTTGGAGATCTCACCTGTCAAACGTCCCAGGCCTTGAGAGTACTCAGTTTTGAAGTGTATTTAGTAAGGAAAGGCAGAATGATTGAGGGAAATGAAAGGGAGTATTCTTTGAAGAGTCAGGAAGTGTCCTACAGGGAGTGTTGGAGAGCAGAGCATGAAAGATAAGAAGAGGAGAAGAATCAGCAGAAGGAGGCACCTGCACCTTGTGCTCTCCATTTCCAGACTTCCCATTATACACTCTGGTCTCATGAGTCCGCCTATTAAGACAGAAACTCTGAAGATGTGCCCCAGGCACCCGGATGCTCACACATTGAGCTAATCCAATGAGCACTGAAGAGTAGGTTATTTGACCTCTCATTCATAGCTTTAGGTTATTTGAAGAGTTTAAAAGGGAATCTAAATCTATATCCACCTATAATCCCAGTAGGAAGGGAAGGTAGGAAGACTGCCTGAGTGTCAGGCCAGCCTGGGCTACACAGGGAACCCTTGTCTTAAAAGAAGACAAAATCAAAACCACAACCATAAAAATGGCAATCTAGAACTCTGTTTAGAGAAAAAAAAAAGAGACTGTCATTTTTTTTTTCCTATGGAATCACAAAGGGCTGTGGCAGCATTGGGCCATTTAGAAGCTTGGATGAAGGGAGAGATGAGAGAGAAAAGTTTATAAAGCAAATGCCCATATTTGGAAGCTGAGGGGAGAAATGAACCAATAGGTGAGAAGGTGAGTGTGCGTAGAGGTTGGAGGGAAACGCCTGACACTGATGCACCCCAGGGATCACAAGAGATGATTGACAAGAGAAGGCAGGGTGAGCAGGCAATGCAGTTGTTTGGCAAACAAAGGAAGACTGGCAAATGGCCACCAGATGGAGTCACCTAGGGCTTTCAAAGGATTATTTCCCCCAGACACAGGTGGAAGTACACTGGACTGTGGTTTTTTTTAGAATTCACTTAAGGTGAATTTCTAATAAGGAATCTCATAAGTTAACGTAGCTTTCCAAACAAGTGTGTGAGCGAAGGGGTAGAGACATGTCTGTTTGTGATTTGGTATTTACTAGAGAAAGTCTCAAAACCAGAACCTGATAGTCAGTTACCAAGACTCAGGTTGTTCAAGATGAATACCAGGTAGCCAATTTTTGTTGTTATTATTATATTTGTGGAGTTTAAGAGTCTAAGAATTCTACTCTTAGGAAATCTGTATTTTCTTTTTCCATTTGACATGGGACTTTATCTAAACTCACTGTAGTAAAATGACTCTAAACACAAACATCACTAGGGAAAATTAAACTTTATTGCTCAAGTGGTCTCAGGCATAAACTATTGATTATGTTATTCCTGCCTATCCCTAAGCCATGGGGAGTTATGATAAAGATGATCTATATGGTTAAAATTTCAAGTGTTACCATAGTTTCAACCCTTCAGTGGTGTTTGTTCACAGCTACCCTTTTAAACATAAGTACCTTACTTTGTCATAAAAGGTCTGTTGTAGTTATTGATTTAGGAAGATTGTAATAGCAACATGCAAACTGCTATCTACAAGTCTGGCTTATAGTACCTAGTAAAATAGCCCAACAAATGGTATCTTGGACAGGTCATAAACACCAAGAATGGAAAGACTCCGCTGCTCCCCCAAAAAGAACCAAGGTCCAAATTCTCCTCAAGTTAATCAATGGATGGAAAAAGCAGGGCCAGCTCCTAAAGAAGAAGCCCATATCCATGTTTGTTCATCCTCACCCCCAGGGAGAATGCATAGCCTGTGCCACAGGATACAAAAGCACTTCCATTTGCTCATGAGACTGGTGTCCAGAGGAGAAATCATTCCTCACCCAGCCCAGTTTTCCCTACAAAGCCTGAGTCGGAAGCAGTACAGGGCTCTGCCCTGTTGGGTGATCCAGTATAAACCAGACTTCAAAGTAACTCAGAGGAACTCAGTGTGAAGCACTCTTGATGTCCCACTGTCTTGAGCAGTCTCAATGGGGCCTTACTTATCGTCATTACAAGAGTTAAGGTTAAGACCTGATCACCGTGCTACCATATTAAGAACACAAGTGTTTGGGGAACTGCCATTTGTAACTTTACTTCTGACTGCAGCCCATGGCTAACATCACAGTATTTCACACAAAATCAGAATGTTCCAGGGAACACACAAAGGGATAATAGCGTGAATGCCAAGCTGGCTTGCTACTAAAATGAGAAATCAGAAATATCTCCTCCAAGAGAAAATAAAAACTTAAAATCTAAAATATTTGATTTCTAAGATTAACTTTGTTGACAGAAACAAACTATTAGGGGCCTTGTGTTATTTTCAGTGACCAGGTTTTTGTGAAATTGCAAACCAGATCATTGAAGTGCAGGAAAAAAAATTACCAAATTAAAAAAAAAAAGTCAGATCTTGCTTCAGACTGCTGTTTGTAAAGACCAAGTAAGCGACATGAAAAACAACTGAAGGTGGTGGTGCATACCTTTATTTCCGGCACAGGAGAAGCAGAGGCAGGCAGATCTCTGTGAGTTGGAGACCAACCTGGTCTACATTGTGAGTTCCAGGACAGTCAAGGCTACACATAGAAACTCGTCTTGAACAACAATAATAAAATAAAATAAAATAAAATAAAATAAAATAAAATAAAATAAACAAAGAAAACAATGAAAGAAACAAAGAAAAAAACATAGAATTTTCACTAAACAAGTAAGTTCGGGTTTCCAGTGTTATAGAAAGGAGTTCTGGAATACAGACAATTAAATACTATATAATACACAGTGCAATATGTGGTCAAATGTATTCTATTCTCATCCCCTATGGGATATCATTTAGGAGTCAGATAACTAACACATCACGTTCACAGTAGGTTTGTCTCTCTCATAGCTCTACCACTGAGAATGTAAAGTGTTTGAGCCACAAATAAATACCTTGATCCAGACTCTAGAGGGGCAAGTGTTTACATACAGCTGGGGTGGGGTCTGGGGAAGGATTTGCACATAGAGGTAGTCCACTAAGTGAGGAAGATCTGGGTCTGTGAGTAGCAGGAAAAAGATTGCCTTCTTCTAAAGACTTTAATTCTGATGAGAAAATTTAAATTTTAAATTTCTCTTATCGTTCAAAAGCATTGTGATTTTTAAATAAAATGATTTCATTTTGATAAGAAACACCCACTATTGGCAGTCTGAAATAGTCCCGAAGAGGAGCGGGAGGACACCTTAGTTTCCCTTGAATTTAACTGGACTATAAGTGTTTCTAATGACTTGGCCTTGAAGGCACATAATTTACTTTAAAGGGGACATAATGACTCTGGAAAACACTAGCCTTCTGTTCTGTGTTGGCCGACTTCTCTTTTGTTTCGCTCTCATTACCTTTTAATATTCTCACAAAACAATTCATTCCCAGATGATCAAAGGGCCAAAATTGGCTGTACCGTTTCATCAGCTCCACGTTTGCCTGGGATCGTGAAATTGCTCCATTATGTTGTTAGTTCAAAAGCTTTTCTTTGGTAGTTCCTTAAGTGCCTCCCAGGCCCTTCCCTTCAATACACACACACACACACACACACACACACACACACACACACACTTTCTTAAACTATGCACGGTAATTTCAAGAGGAAAGACGCTGATCCACCAGAACGTTCTTACTTTGTTCTCCCCTGAAGTGTGCATTCCTTTCTTCCATGAGGCACCCACTCTACTTCTGAGGTCTTATTCTTCCCCTACAGCTCCAAAGTCCTTATTACTAGGGAGACAAGAACTAGTTAGCAATCCGTATGTGAATTACATGTGTGCTCTTGTATTTATGTGCCATATCATATCCCATAGAAGTGTGTGTGCTCTCGCGCTTGCCCGCGCGCGTGCACGTACATGTGCTAGAGGAAAGGAAAGGTTATGTTTTACGCACAAAAGAAGGAAAGGTTATGTTTTACCCATTCTTCTCAAAATATATTATGGTAACAGCGTAACAACTGGAATTCTCCGTATCCACCCAACTAGTTTTTTACCACATCCCTGGGGGTTTGGTTTTGTTTGTTTATTTTTTGTTTTTGGAAAAAATTGAAAATGTAAGTGCTTATGTGCCAGTTAGCACCTCAACCGAGCAAAGGTAGAATCCAAAGCATCTCTTTGAAACTTTGGACTGAACTGTTTCTAGAAGCATTTCTGGTCTGGTGGGCAGGTTAGGGAGTGCAGGCTGCTCTGGAGAGATGCTTCTCCATCAGCAGACACAGGAGGGGCAAGCTGCCAGGCATGTACCACACCTAGAGTGGGCAGCAGTTGGCAGTTGGCAAGCTCGCGAGCAACCTGAGAAGTGGAGGTAGGAAAATAAGTTCTGTCTGCTGGAACACCCTTCCTTCTCTTTCTTGCCTACTGGACCAGACACACCCACCAAAGCTCCAGGTTTTACAAAGAGCACAAACGTGCCCTCTCCCGCGCTTTGCATGCTCCAGCAGGTAGCAGGAATGCCATCCCCATGCACTCTCCACAGCACAAAAGCTGCTTTCCTTCTTCCCATCCAAGCACACGCTAGGTTACTGAACTCGTCCCCGAAAATTTCCCTTCTGCTGGTTTGGCTTCTGGAGGAAGTCCGTTTTAAAAAGCGGTCCTATTTAGCGGACTCCAGGCAGCTTCTCTCCTGCTCCAACCCCCACGTACTGCAGGCTGCCAGGAAAGTGGCTCTGGGGTAGGCACACTCCACCAGAGACCCTTTGGGGAAATCCACAGGGTGCCTTGCACTTACTTTGGCTTGCAGACGTCCTCGCTGACTAGCAGGCTGCCTTTGTTGCAAAGTGCCGGGCGAGGTTTCTGCAGCGGACTCCAGGTATCGCTGACTGCTGCTCCTGTCTGGGCGGCTGCGCTTTCTCCCTTCTGGATGGATGACTCAGTGCTTTATTTCTTCCCCTCTCTCCACTTTGGATTTTCTTGTGCTCTGGGGCTTCCTTGGCGGGATTTTTGGAAGGGAAGGCGGGGAACCTGATCCTGCCTTCACTCAATTACACCCTGCCGGGGAGGGAAATAGAGAATGGGAGGGAAGAGAGCGGGCAGAGAGATGAAGCAGGCTGTGTGAGGGAGGGGGGAGTGCTTTGCCCCCGAAATCTGATTGGGAAGTTTATGAAAAGCAGGCTATTCTGGGGGCAGTCTTTCCCCAAACGGATTTGCCTAGAAAGACCATGGGATATAAGACCGTTTGTTCTTAGCATCCACCCAGCACGATATTTCTTGTACAAATTCCCAAGAACCATCTTTTGATTTTCCTCCCAAGGGTCCATACCTCGGGTTATCAAGCCGGACATCTTAATTGGAAAATTGATGGCATTTTAAACTACAGTTTTGGTCAGGCACTTAAAAAAACACAAACAAACAAACAAAAAAACATGGTATTCGGGGGTCGGGGGAGCCATGTGCAAAGGCAGCTGTCCCTTGCTCTCCATCCCTAAAGGCCTCCCTGCAGGGACTCCCCACTAACTTCAGCTGCCAGTTACAGCTCACCTACAGTCACAAAGCTGCAAAGCACTTTTTCTGGGTTGTCACAAGAAGTGACAGATCTCTGAAAATTCCCAATTAAATGTCACTTTCCTTTAGGGGATTTTTCCATTCTTGGCTTCTTCGGTGCCTCCGGGGTCACATACTTTGTGACACACTCTTGGCAAGGAACACAGGGCTATAATCAGTGTGGCCCAAGCTCTGGGGTAAGACTCAGAGGGTGGACTTCCTGGCTTTCTGAGATCTGCTTCTCCTTTAACCAAGGAGAGCATAAAGTGACAGACAGTATTGAATCACACATGAAAAAAGATCCAGTAAAACTTCAATTTACTCAAACATGTTCAAATTATAAAACTGGCTTCATATTTTCACCATCCCAAAGAAAGATACGTTGCTTCAACTCAACTAGTAGATCCTACGTATTCCATAGGGCGTTTTAATCCCTCACATCTTAAGACCACTCTTTTCCTAAAATTAGAGCCATTGGTTTATGGCAAGTGGTTTTAAGGACTATGGGTCTTCTATTGACTGTTACCTATACCAATATCCAAGAGTCACTGAGGGACAAAGGTGACCCTGCAGGAGTAGAGCTTTTAGTCCATCAACCTTGGTTTTTCCCCCCTGCTCTCCAAAGAAAGAGTAGACAGAAATTCATTTACACGTCTGATCTTTCTTCCTTACGGTCTATTCCCCTCACACATGCCTTCCTCAAGTTCAATTCCCACGCTGTGCACTTCCCTGTTTGAAAGTTCGCCTTTGTCATGCAGCAGTCCACGTGCGTTCATCTGGTTTCACCTACGTATATCATGAACTCCTCACAAGTTTTCTTTGGCCAGCCCCTTTACTGTAAGAAAAGGTCAACATTTCCTACAGTTCCACAGTGATGGCATTCTAAGAACATGACAGAAAGGCTGTCCCTTTCTCTTTTTCCCCTTAATTTTATCTTCATCTTTAGCATATGTTACTGCCAGTTCAGTGGACCATGCTAGATTATGGTGCCTGTTTATGGTGTTGGTAAAGCAAGCGTGAGAGTCTTATGATGTCAACTCTATCTCATTTGCAGTTTCAAAATATAACGTTTTCATAAAAAGGTATTTGTGAAAATTTACTACATCTGTGGTTCTCAAATGGGAGCAATTTTATTCTCTAGGAGACTGTTGGTCATGTCTAGAGACATTTTTAGTTATCACCACTTGAGGGAAGATAAGACATATCCCATCAGTCCTCTGGTGAATAGAGGTAAAGAATGCTACTTGAACATCCTACAGGCATATCTCCATGGCCTAGTGCATACAGTGCTTTCTATGCAAGTATAGGACTGGAGTTTGAATCCCTACGGCTCACAAAAACAGTTAGGTAGGCTTGGTGGTCAACCCATAAGTCTATAATCCCAGCACTTGGAAAGCAGAAACAGGGGTTTCTTAGAAGACAGTGATCAGCTAGCTTAACCCATAAATCAGTAAGCTCTAGGTTCAGCAAAGAAATCTGGGAGTTGGATCAAGGGAGACGAGTGATATCATCATCTCCCATCATGCACACATATACATGCACACATGCATATGTGTGTGGGTGTACGCACATGTGAGCCTGCCTTAACATATGAACAATACTTACTCACACACTAATTACTTGTCTCAAACATAAATAAGGTCAAGGCTGAGAAGCACTGATGATATTATTTTCCATGGTATTTTGAAAATATATATTTGAAAATGATATATATATATTATATATGATATTTATATTTTATATATATGATAAAAAAAAGAACTGGATACATATCTGGAAAGAAAGATGATTTGATACCCAAGAGAAAATTTTGTTAAAAGTAGACCATGGTGGGGGGGCTACTAGAGAGAAAACTGAGTGGTTAATAGTACTTGTTGTTCTTTCCCAGCACCTACATAGTGGCTCACCACCATTTTGTAACTCCAATGTCAGAGAATCCAATGTCCTCTGACACTTGTAGGTGTCACCAATGCATCTAGTACATGGACATACATACAGGCAAAATACCCTTATATATTAAATACAAATAGATAAATCTTTTTTTAAATGACCACTAAAAATAACAAAGTAATTCTGAAAGTATAAATAAATGTTATCAAAATACGTGTGTGACAAAAAATTGTAACCTGGGATTTTTAAAATATGTCAAAACTTGATAATCAGCCAATGCTCTGAAAAATGGGCAAACGATTTGGACACTCTTAAGGGAAAATAGATGAATTCCCATGAGCACCTGAAAAATACCTATTTTTATTTGATCCATCTCAGAAATGCAAACTAAAACTCTAATGAGCTACCACTGCACTCACCAGCAAAGAACTAACATTTAAAGACTGCCAACCCTAAGAGTTGGTAAGACTATAGAACAACATACCATTCTGAGAGACAGTATGGCAGCTTCTTATAAATTAAGCATGAATGAAGCATATAGTCAGGCTTTTACATTAGACTTTTCATTGTTAGGTAGCTGCTCAAGAGAAAAATATGTCACATAGAAAGATTTGTGCATAAATGTCCACAGCATCTTTATTCATCATAGCTCAAAACAAGAAGCAGATGATGTATCATTAAAATGTCATACAGCTATTCAATATTACTCCACAATAAACAATGGCTAACACATGCAACAAAATGAATTAATTTTAAAAGCATAATGAATGAGAAGAATTTCAACACTTACCATATGCACTGTGACTCTAATATCTGATATTCTGCAAAAAGAAATTTTAACCTATGTGGCTAAAATAGACATCAGTGTTTGCTTGGCCTTGACAGTTGGAAGTTAGGAGAAATGATCAGAATAGCAAACAGTCTGTCAATGTGGTGGCTACATAGAACATTTTTCAAAATGTCACCAAGCTCTGATGTTAAAATAGATTCATTTGATTGTACATGGTTAACTATACTAGAGAGTTGTAGGTTATCTATTTGTTTGTTTATTTTTTTAATCATCACATTAAATTCTGGGCCAAACACTGCATTAAGTAGAGACTTGTGTAAAGAAAAAAAAATATATATATATACACACACACACACACATTATGAAGTAACCTGTCCTTTAATAGTCAAATGAATCTATTTTAACTTCACAGCTTGAATGACTTTTGACAAATGTCCTATGTAGCCACCACTTCATTGGACCATTTGCTAATTCTGAATCATTTCTGCTCAGTTCCAGCTGGCAAGCATAAGCAAACACTCATGTCACATTGCATGTCCTAAATGCTGGTATTCTTTCATTCATTCTGGTTTTTGGAGTTCATTCATTTTAAGGACATACATTCTCTTTCAACAACAGCAACACAGCTGTGTTCTGTGACTTTGGAAAGTAGAAGCTTCACTTTAACAATTCACTTTTACTTATTTATTTGTTTATTTGTTTATTTATTTATTTATTTCAATAACCAGATTTTTAATGTCTAACATTAAGAGCTAGTGAACTGATAGTCAACCAGGAAGGATGTTACTCTAGTTTAGTTCTCTGTTGCTGTGATAAAATGCTGACCAAAGCCAGCCTGGAAGAGGAAAGGGTTTGTTTCAGTGTGTATCATAGCTCTTCCCTGAGGGTGCCACACAGGAACTCAAGGCAGGAACTTGGAGGCAGGAACTGGAGCAGAGGAATGCTTGACCATGAACCAGAGGCCATAGAGGAACACTGTTTACCCAGTCTGCATTCTTATGCACCTACACAGTGGCATCAATTACTGGCATGGGCTCGATCCTCCCACATCAATCATTAATTGATAAAATTCTCTACAGAATTCCCACAGGCCAATCTGATAGGGGCATTTTCTCAATTGAAATTTGCTTTTCCAAAATTATTCTGCTTTGTTTCAAGTTGACGAAACAAAACAACAGCAACAAAAAAAACAACAACAAAATCAAAAGCAAAAACAAAAACAAAACAAAAACCCTAAGTAGCACAGTTATCAAGGGCACGGGTTGATTCCCAGGACTGACTCACCCAGAGTGACAGGCCCTGTCTGCCAAAAGATGACACAAATACCGTTACTAACAAATGCTTGTGAGTTTAAAGCAAAAGAATACTCCATCAGTTAAAAAGAAAAACCACCAAAGCTTTGGATAAACGAAAGGAGACTGGATACACTCAAGCAGAGGGGGTTGGGAGTATCATGAAGTCCACTTTGCAATGGGTCTTGAAACTGTCTTTCTGATTGATGACACAAAGACATGGGAACACTCCAAGCTCCAGATTGACTTAATTCAAATCACATGTAGAAAGGCAAATTCGGCATATGTAGAAAACATGGAGACAGCAGCCTACAGGATGAAAATGCAAAAAGTGGTTGCTATGCTGTCAGGCTTCCATTTGTGAATCTAAACTTCCATAGCATCAGGAAAATGTACTTGGAAAACAGCATCTATAACTCGGTCCTTCCTAAGACACATATTTCTTTACAGAGTCCAGTGTGTTGTTTCTGTCAAAGCCAGTGACATATCTCTGTGGCCTCTGAACACAGCATGCTTTTTCAGGACTCCTAGGTCCTTGCTGCTCTCTATCGTCTACAGGTATTTCACTGCCTTCAGCCCTGTTCCTCATTCCCCGTGACATGCTTCTAGGATGACCCCACCTATAGAGCAGCCTGGGCATCAACATCACTTCTCTTCAAGATCACTATTTATTGAGTCAAACAAACGGTTGTCAGATGGAAGGACTGCGGACACAGGAAGAAGGGTCAAAAATCAACAGTCAGGTCTCCTCTCTCTGCTGCTGGAACATGATCAGACTTTGGGTGAAAGAGCAGTGGCTCTGGGTCTTTGTTTTTATCTGACAGGTGAGACCAGCAGCTTTTAACCTTTCCTAATCCAGTGGGGATTTGAGATTTCATAACTGTAGGTATTTAGACATCCCTAAAGAAGATGTGTCCACAAAAATACCTCTTTCTTTGACTGTCAGTCCTTACAAACTAGATCAGTATTTCTCAACCTGTGGGTCATGGCCCCTTTGGGGGGGGGTTCAAATGACCCTTTCACATGGGTCACCCAAGACCATCAGAAGCATCAGGTGTTTACACTATGATTCATAACTAGCAAAATTACAGATGTGATGTACCAATGAAAATAATTTTATAACTGGGGGTCACCACAACATGAGGAACTGTATTAAAGGGTCACAGCATTAGGAAGGCTGAGCACTATCTGCTGTGCTAGATGGTCAAGTGCAGCAACAATGCTGTTCCCCAAAATACTGTAAGTTTGCCGAATTTTCCCATGTATTTGTCATTTAGCACACACCGTGTCCCGTATGAGGATGGCCGTCAATGTTCTCACTTCACATGAAATGAAATTTCCTAATGAGGACAGTGGTAACTTATTGTGGAGGGAATTGATTGTTTTTTTTTATTTGTGACTTCTTATGCAGTTTCCTCTGCCTCTCCACTGGTGCCAGGAAATGTCATGCCCAAGTAAACTGGTTTTACATACTAATGGCAATTTTGCAATATAATAAAAACAGGCAAGATTATATACAGTATGTACTCAATTTTTGATGTTCTCTAAGTCATTAATCTTTTCCATGTACCCAAACATGTTTAAGGGAATCAGGCAAAGAAATGCAAACTGTAGCCATTTGGTTATGGTTTGCTGGGGCTGTATGGTTTACTTTCAAATCAGTTGCTGGTTGGTGATTCATCATCCCAGTTTGATTTTGGAAGCAATTTTCAGTTTCCACTAGTCATGAATATTTAAGACTATATTATTATTTGAAACCAAACTTTACCCTATGTTATTCAGCACAACATTTTCCAAGATTCAAACAGAACGTGGCTCCAGGATGTCATTACATGGATGGAGTCTGCAACACAAGGAATCAAGAACTCTCTCAACAAATGAGTTACATGTGGCTGCAAAACACAGAGAAAGACAAAGGGGGCGTTGAAGGAAATGTGCTCATAAGTTATGCTCACCAGATTATTCTTTGAGATAAAATATCGGGATAGTCATTAATTCCTTAAAGTAGGAGAATGTGATAGAGAGAAAATTAGAAAGCAGAGTCAGAAGGGAAAGGAGAAGGCCAAACATACTGACTTCTTTGTTTATTCAAGATTGATTTATAGTTTCTTATATCTATAAAGCAGTTTTTCTTTCAAGAACCATCCTATCCATTTCTTGGTAAATGAGCCTAACAAAATAGATACAGATGTTGAATAAGCAAGTTAGAAATGGACATTTTCCTTAGTCCTAGGGACCTCGAGAGCTCAGTTTGCAGCAATTTCTGCTTCTACCCTACCTCCCCTCCCCCCCCGCCTCACACCACCCCACATGGGTTTGGGTTGTGCATGAAAAGAGAGATTCTGTGACTAATATCAATGAGACAAAGAAATAAAAGTTCTCTAATCCCTGGGCCAGGCGCCAGGCTTTCCACTGTACAGGGCCATTGGCCAGAAATCCCACTGTATGCTGGGCCCAAGGCCAACCAGGACTGGATACAATGGGTTTCACAGCCAACTTTTCAGAGCTGACAGCAAATGTTGGGGCACCAACAGCCTTTGATAAGAGCTCCAACTTTCTCTCTAACATTTCTACCCCATAATAATACAGCTTTTCTCTCTGTTTTTTTTTCCCCTCCTCAATCTATAAAGCAGTACTCTCTTGAAGATTGCTTAGCGCTTTGAGAGACTCAGATCTCATTCATTTCAGTACTTATGGTGAGAGGAGGTGGGGCTGGTAGCCAAGACTAGGAAATCAATATTCTCTTCCTGTTTTGAATGAAGGAGAGAGTGGGAGGACAACACACCACTTTATGCAACAGTTCATTCTGTTGCCGACATCTCCCCGGCAAAGTCTCACATGAATTTTCTTCCTCCGGTTTAGTGAGCTGATTCTGAGGTCTGCAAACCTGGCTGTTTGATTCCTAATGAGTTACTTACCTAGGGCATCTTCTGTTCTCTTAAGACCAGGGACTTTTGAAAGGTTAAATACATACACAAAAGTGTTAATACTGGCATCCCTTGTTGACCTTTCTGGCTGTTTCACATTTAAATATTGATTTTTGATTCTTTCTCTCTTTCTGCCTGTCTCCTCACAATGGCAGTAGCTGACAGGAAACTAGAAACTTCATCCCAAAAAAGCACCCAGGAGAATATAACACCATATATATATATATATATATATACATATATATATATATATATATATATATGTGTGTG
>NW_021604631.1:3966510-3977697 GCF_004785775.1 Grammomys surdaster
GTGTGTGTCTGTGTGTGTCTGTGTGTGTCTGTGTGTGTGTGTGTCTGTATGTCTGTGTGTCTGTGTCTGTGTGTCTGTGTGTGTGTCTGTGTGTGTCTGTGTGTGTGTGTAGTAAATATATATATATTTACTTTATACTTTGCTGTTGTTCTCTACAAGCCTTGAGAAGCTAGTTGAATATTAGGTAACGCTTATCCATCGGGGAGACATTGAATCTGACTTCCATTAGAGACAGTGAATTATTTAGTGGGAACACGAGCCCCAGTCAGCTGTCTGCTTAATGGTTGCCTCTTGTGTCCATTCATATTCTTCCCTTAAAAACAGAGCACACATAATTTACAACTTGTTAATTTTTGCGGTGAGTAGTTTGGAGGGAGGGGCTTACTTTCCAAGAATTAGGTTGGACAAAGCACACAATAGAGTATTTTTAAAACCCAGAAATGGTGAAGGCCTCATCTAATCACAACCTTCTTTGATTTCAGATCTTGTCATAATTTATTCTGGAAGAGAATTTTCTGATTTTGCATCTCTCAGACTGTAAATGAATATTACCTGCTCTCAGAGCTCAGATTTCCAACACTCATGCCAGTTTGCTAATGAACTGGTGTACATGACATCTTTGACTAATGCTGATGATGACATAGGTGGAATATAATAATTAACGAGGCAGCTCTGACCTAGAAAGACCTAGGTCACCTGTCCTCATGTATCTATGGTTCTTACTCTACACCTTCAGTTGGGAGTATACAGCCTGGTATAGGAATGGTTTATCTCCTGATGAGCTGGCCTTAATATCAATTGGAGAGCTGATAAGAGTGCCACTATTGTACCTTTTGTACCTTAGAGCTCCTGTACCATGCTGGCCATCATCGTGGTTTAAAGCTCCTGTACCATGCTGGCCATCATCGTGGTTTAAAGCTCCTGTACCATGCTGGCCATCATCGTGGTTTAAAGCTCCTGTACCATGCTGGCCATCATCGTGGTTTGTAGCATTACAGTTGCTAAATACAACAGAAACTCGGGAAATTAAAAGGGAGAACTTGAGAGCACAATAGAGAGGAATAGCAGGGTAAAGTGATTTTCAGAGGGAAGTGGGTAAAATGGAGGATGGAATTGTGAAGGGAGAAGGGATTTCCATAAAGCAGGAGAGGGAGGAGGGTGAAATAACACTATGCATGTCTGAAAAAGCCCAAGGAATTACTATTTGCCAAAAATTAGGTACAATACATAAAGGTGTATGTATACACATGTATAGCTTAACTGAAGTTCTGCCATTTGGGCTGATACTACTTTACCAAGAATCAAAGACTATCTAGCAAAATCTCATAACCAAGAGACTTCACAAACAATGTAGGCCATTGTTGTTGCCCCTGGTTGCCTCCCAGAGATGGAGAGCGAATACCTATCTCTGAAGACACGCTGTACTTTGGACACAAGATGAATTCTCCTCCCTAAGGACTAACTTCTGTAGTACCTGATGTTACACTTTCCATAGTATCAGAAAGTGCCATGCATGCTTCTAAGGCATATATGTGCGCACCTACATGCACACATACACGCACACACACACACATACACATGCACACTCACATGGGCACATGCACACACACATACACACACACTTTTAAAATTCTACTTTGGTTGTGCTCCACATAAAATGAAGGCTGTAGTATGTACCAGTTGAGATGATTCCTGTGAGAAATGACAGCAGTCTAAGTGAGTAAGCTAAACTTGAGGGACAATAGATTAGAGAGTATAGGACTGATTAGAGCCAGTGATCCATGTGCTGAGTGGGAAAACACACAATGATAAAGAACATTCCCCGACTCTCCAACTTCACAGATGATCACACTAGTTTTTGAACTAAGGGGCAAGGCTGGACCATTAGAAACAGGTCCACCCCAGGAATCTTGAGTTTGGAGGTTTGTGAAAGGTGCCAGAGGTGGAGAATGTATTGTTCAGCAACAGTTAGCAGAACTATATACCACAGCACAAATTGCACCTATAAATTCTACTTTATGTGTATATTCAATGAATGGTTCAAAACCTACGGGCCAATTAGTAGTCTACTCACAATGTGGCTAAATCAACTCCTGTGAGATGCTTTCAACACTGCAATAAAAACATCTTTAACTGCTGTTCACCCTTTTAAATGGAGTAAAAGCAAGAAACATTGGTAAGGAGTGACTTTAAATTTCTTCTCTACTGCCCTAGTTATCTATCTGTTGCTGGGATACAACACAGATCAAAAGCAACTCAAGGCAGGAAAGGGTTTATTCAGCTTGTGCTTTGTTGTCCATCATGAAGGAAGTTAGGTCAGGATAGCAAGGCAGGAGATCTGGCACAGGAGCTGATCCAGAAGCCATAGAGGAGCACCGATTACTGGTTTGCTCTCCATAGCTTGTTCACCCTGCTTTTGTATGCATCCCAGGACCACTTACCCAGGAGGGGTACCACCAGGATCTGGACTGGGCAGTCCTTCATCCTTCACTGACCACTAAAATGCCCCCACTGCCTTGCTTACAGGTCAAATGAAGGGAGTGTTTTTTCAGTGGAGGTTCCCTCTTCCCAAATGACTGGATTCTGTCAAACTGACAAAATATTATCCAGCATGCCAATGTGGGGAAGAAACCATCTATTGGTGATCCCTCTTACCAAAGTAAACTGAGAAAGAGGAGGAACTGTGTGTGTGTTGGTCACACTGTCTTGGTTATCTTCTAGTTCAGGGTCAAAGTTAATAACTTCACTTTGGTTTGCACACACAACTTGCCCACCAACTCTCGATATATATATCTGCACAGGCATCTTTCTTAATAATCTTTATAATAAATAACTTTCAGAGAGAGGTTTTTCTCTGCTCAAGTGCTGAAGTTTCAATGGCCTTCAATTTTCCTAGGTTTGTTTGAATACATTGAAAATATTATTTCCCATTCTTGTTTCATTTTGGCTCTCTGTGGATATGTAAAAGGAAGTGATGGTTTGAGTAGGAATACTCCTCCTTTTGGCTCATATATTTGAATGCATCATCATTAGGAAGTGATGCCACTTGAGACAGATTAGGACATGTGGCCTTGTTGGAGGAAGTGAATCACTGGGTGTTGGCTTTGAGGTTCAAAAGTATAAGCCAATCCATGAATCTCTCTCTTCCTGCTGCCTGCAGATCCAGATATAGAACTCTCAGTTACCTCTCCAGCACCATGTCTGTCTCCATGGTGCCATGCCTTGCTGATAATGTACTAAACCACTAAAACTATAAGCAAATCCCAATTAAATGTTTTCTTCTATATGAGTTGCTGTGATCCTAGTATCTCTTCACAGCAATAGAATAGTAAGATAATAGGTCAGTGGTGTCTTAATTGCTTCCTTACCTCCAGCTATTTGTAGTTATTCAGTGTTGTTTTTACTGATGTAAAAAACAAACACAAACAATACAAAAAAATAAAAACAACAATAACAAAAAAACCCCCTCAGGCATCTGCCTCTAATTTCACACTCCCATCCTTCAGCCTTTGCTTCAAAATTACCTTATGTGTACTAATTTTGATTTCATCTTCAAAGAATAATATAATGAGGATTTTGACATATTCTTTGTCTAATTTAAATAACAAATCAGAAAGAAAAGCACCAAACTTTTGTTAAGAAAGGAGCAGATTTATGTTTCTTTAAGGCAAATACAGAATAAAGTCTGCTGACACACTTGAAAACTAGGGCTAGAAAGATGGTGCCATAATTAAGAACACTAGCTATACTTCTAAAGGACACATGTTCAATTCCCAACACCCACAGAAGCTCACAATCAATAATTTCACTTTCAAGGGGGCTGATGTCCTTTTCTGACTTCACTGTGCACTGCACACACATGGTACACATACACACATAAGATTAAATAAATCTAAGAAAACCTTGAAAACTGCAACTCAATGTCAGGATTACTATGAAGTTGAATGTTAATTTCATCAACAAACTCAAGGATATACATAACAAGAAGCTAAAAACATTCTAACCTTTTAAGAACCAAGGAGCCAATTTACAGATGCCTCACACCAGTCCCACAGCAGGCCTACAAGGTTAACAACACTATGGGCCTAATTTTTCAGATTGAATCTCAAACTTCCAAGAGGTCAAGCTGGGGTTTAAATCAGACTTGATCACTAATGCACTTTGGTTACTGCTATGTATATCTTCCCAATTTTTTTCATTGTATTTTTGCCTTACCCTGTAACATTTTTATCATAAAGGTCATCTCCTAGGGGAGACACTACTGCTATCATGTTGATGGACTGACATGACAGCAACCTGCTCTCCAGATACTTATCTTGTTAACCATAGGTTACTGCATCTCTCCATCCTCATCAGAGAAGTTTCTTTTTTACTGTAGTTGGCACTTAAGTCAGAGACCTGCATCTGTTCATTGTGCAGAGAACAAGAGACTGTGGCATGCTCAGCTCTAAAGGGGACATCTATATCACATTCACACCCCTCGATGCTCAAGGATTGACTCAGAAGAGGAAGCAGAAAGATCGAAAAAATCCGAGGTGGTTGAGGAATATCTAGGTTGTTTCCAGATTCTGGTTATGATGATTAAAGCTGTTATAGACATAGTTGGGTAAATGTCTTTATGGTAGGATGGAACATCCTTTGGATATATGCCCAGGAGTATTATAGCTGGGTCTTGAGGCAGACTGATGCCCAATTTTCTGAGACACTACAATATTGACTTCCAAAATGACTGTACAAGTTTGCACTCCCACCACCAATGGGGGTGGTGTTCCCTTTGCTCCACCTCCTCCCCAGCATGTTCTGTCACGTATGCTTTTGATTTTAGCCATTCTAATGGGTGTAAAATGGCCATTGGAGACTACTCTGTTGAGTATGCTCTGTTGAGATCTGTACTCCCATTTTTAAGTGTATTATTTTGTTTGTTGATGTCTAGTTTCTTGAGTTCTTTTTTTAAATTATTATTCAATATTTTATTTCTTTACATTTCAGATGTTATCCCCTTTCCCCTCCAACCCACATCAGATGTGGGGTTAGTGAAAATCCTTTCCCATTTGTAGGCTGCCATTTTGTCCTATTGAAGGTGTCCTTTACCTTACAGAAGCTTTTCAGTTTCAAAAGGTCCTGTTTACCAATTGTCTATTTTAGTGTCTGCACTAATGCATTCTGTTCAGGAAGTTGTCTCCTGTGCCAAAGCGTTCAAGGCTATTATCTGCTTTCCCTTCTCACAGAGACTGAATGGACAACCAGGGTGCCTGCATGGGTCTGACACAGGCCCTCTGCATACATGTTACAGTTGTGCAATTTGATTTTCTTGTGGTACCCCTAAAAGTGGGAGCGGGAGCTGTCTCTTATTATTTTTTTGCCCATTTTTGAGACCTGTTCCCTCCTTCTGGGTTGCCTTGTCCAGCCTTAATACAAGGGGAGATGCCTAGTCTCAGTGCAACTTAATATGCCATGCTTGCTTGATATTCATGGGAGGCCTGCCCTATTCTGAAGAGAAATAAATAGTAGATCTGGGGAGAGGTGGGAAAGAGGGACTGGGAGGGGAGGAGGGGAAACTGTGGTCAAGATATAATATATGAGAGAAGAATAATTTTTTCAGAAGTTTTAAAAAAGAGTCAGAGGTAGTAGAAGATTGCTGGGATACAATGTTTTATAGACATAGCAGAGCCAATGTATATATGAACTCATAGTGGCTATGACTGCATACACAAGACTTACACAATAACAAGCCGGGAAACATCCCTAGATGAAGAACGACTGGCTTCTATTTTTCAGGGATACAGCCTAGGGTAAGTTGTCCATGCTCCTGTGGATAGGTCTGTACCCATGCACCTATCAGTAGCAGCAACTGGATTCAGTGGTGTAAAATAAAGGAGACATGAAGTCAGGAGGGAGACACAGTGAGGAGAACCTGGACAGTCGGATAGAAGGAACAACAGAGTGGATTTGCTTAAACCACCATGGGTTGCTTTCTCTAGGGTTTGTTTGCTATTCTGTGTCATGGTGAGATGTCTGGGACAGAGGGAGGGTTTATACTTCAGTGTAAATGAAGGTCTCTTTCCAGAACTTTCTGAAAGATCTCCCCATATATGGTATGGTATAGAGTAACAGTTGGATCATATGTGATTTTGCCTTCTAGGACACTGAGTATGTTAAAGATGAATTTTTGAAGCCTCTGTTATGGTAAGTGAGCAAATGACATAGATGCTAAAGACTTTTGTGTGGTCCCCTGCAAATACTGACTGCATGGTGGGTATCCAGGCTCTTCTCACAGACTGAACCTCTTCTCTCTGCCTAAGACCTACTCTTTGTAAAACTGATTTCAAAAAGGTTTCATCGAAGATGGTTAGCTGCGTCTTCATTTCCTCCATCTTCAAGACTTCACAAGCAGCTGTGACAGCACAGCACAACTATTCTGTGGCTGCTTTCTATCAACAAACTCACTGACTTAGGTGTTTTCTCCTGTGCCAACACTCAAGAGTTCCATTCCTTCTCTTTTTGCTTATATTGTGGTTGTTTCGGGGGTTTGTTTGTTTGTCTGTAATCTCAGCCCTCATACAATGAGATAGCAGGCAGAGAGAGGAGAATCACTCTAAGCTTGTAGGCCAGTCAGCCTGACACATACAACAGCAATAAGAGATCCTATCAATGTAGAAGGCAAGAATGGGCACCCAAGACTGTCTTCTGACCTTCTATGACATACATGTGTCCACACACATATGAACATGAATACACAGTGAGAAACAATTAAATAGTAAATTAATTAGTTAAATTGAATAAACAATGTATACACAGTCAAAGACATAGGAAGGACATCCAGGAACTGTCCTTCTCCTCTGTCTTTTGCACAAAAATTTAAATGTAAGACATAATGCAACTAATGCACAAAGGAATTGTCTGTGAATAAATGGAACAAAGAAATACATATTTATAAAAGGAGATGAAACTTTCGTAACAAATAGTGGTATTTATATTAAAGAATAAAACTAAAATATTTTATACTGCTGAATAAGTTTAAATTTTAATTGCAAATATACACTGATTATTAATGAAAATAATAAGTCAAATATAAATCTGTATTTTTACACTTTAGTTATAGTTTAGTCCACAAAATTTTATGATAAAAAATATACTATATTTCATCCACATTTTGATTCTTTATTACAACAATACATGAACCACTAGTCAAGTTTCAAACTTATTTCTTAGTCATTGTTTCTAAAATAATTCACATTATAGAGAGTATCTTGTCATGATTCTGTATCCTTAAAAAGTCTGTGATTGGTTTCCATAATTTAGTTACCTCATACAAAATATCGTTTAGGATAATAGCACACTAAATAAAACGTATCAGTGACAGACTGGCCAACAGACCTCTCTGAGAGAACAAGGGTAGATGGCAGTGTCAGAAACAGGAAGTGGTCTGAATGGAAACTAATTTGATTAGTGATATATTCCAAAATGGGTGGTTCTATAACATGGCAACTTTTCACCCTTGATTCTATGCATCTTTACAAATATATAGACTTTTAGAATGTTGCCTTACAATACTACTGTCCTACAGCCTCAAGTTTATAATCATTTTGATGAAATATACATTAAATTGCATTTTAAACCTCAATAGTATATTATAAAAGTGATTCTAAAGTGAAAAGAAAATATGGACAGAGACAGACAGACAGACAGCATATAGACAGACAAGCAGGCAAGCACACATACATGCATGCACCCATACAGAGAGAGGGAGAGGGAGTTGCAGGGGAGGGGGAAGGCAAGAGGAAGAGGGAAAGATTTCTCTGAGAGCATAAGAGTGCAGTCCCCTGTATCACCATGACACAAACAAAGCCCTCAAGTCAGAGGTTACTGAAGTTTTGGGGAACAACTGCCAACACAGCTGCTGCTTTGATGAGGAGAGAATATATAGACGTGCTATTGATAAATTCTCCTTCACTTCACCCCTTCCCTCTCAAAAACTTGGTTATCTGCACATACTGTGGATAGAACTACGAATCTAGAAGTTTAGATTAACTTTAGCAACAAAAGCACAGCAAAGTCATGTTTGTAAATTGATTTAATAGTCTCCATAGTGCAAATGTTGCTGAGAGTCGTCTACTTCCATAACAATGCTGAAAACCACTGACACCCGCATGGTGTCGTGTTGAGACCCACAGAACAAGACTCATATGCCCAGGTTAACATTCCTAGGCTTTAAAGGGCTTTCAGGGGGCTGCTTTGTTTTTCTTCACTTTTTAAACTAAAACGTTTGAGGTCAGAGTAAGTGCTGTGTGGATAGGACTTTCCAGTGCTATCATTCTATGATTACACGGCATAGTTGGAGTCCCTCTAACACCACAAATTAAATTATTGGTTGAGCTAAAGAGTGCAATATGCCCTTATCCTGTCCCACGAACATAACGGAATGAATCATAAATTGTCAGCTCAGACACAGAGATGCTGATCCATTAACTATTGCTGGGTGACTAACTTGATGGCTTTCAAAATCAGGGATTGTGGTAATCTATCACTCAGGAGGCTGGAGTAGGAGGATCATGACTTCAAAGCCAATAGACTGGATAGTGACACATTGTTTCAAATAATGAAGGTGTAAAGAGACCTCACAGCTAGGATGGCAGGTCAGGCATCTTTTTCTCTTTGTGTGTCTCTGTATGAGGCTGGCTTAAACCTTTTCATAATGATACTGAGCCCCCAAAAAGAGGACGTCAAAAGGCTACATCAATAGCTTTATACCAGCTCAAGTCCCATCACTGAAAGAGGATAAATGCAAAGTTGGGGTGGAACAGGTTTGTACCAGTCTTTGATCTTAGGACATCAGGGTTCAATAATGTCTGTTATAGTGATCTGCTTTCTCTGGGTGGGTAGCCTGAGCAAGACTTCTATGGAGCACATATGCTAGCCTATATAGGAGCAATGCCTATAGTCATGACAATTGAAATCAGTTTTAGAAAGTATAGTTCTAGTTAAATTTTTGGTAATGGTAAGCGAGACTGTTAATATTGCCTAGGAGAAGAGGATAGAGGGTTACTTCTCTCTCTCAGAGAATCCTAGCTAGTAATTCATCCTGCCCCATCCTGCATGTAATCTTAGAAGATGCCTAGGAGATGGAAGGTTATGAGATAATGGAACTCCCGTCTTTGAAGCTTTTGTGAGGTTGTCGCCTATGCTTGGATGGACTTTAAAGGTGATACAGCTGGCTGCTTTGGAGTCGCCAACCTTGCTATTCAGTGTTATCAACTTAATAGAGTCTAGAATCAGTTTGGAGATAGAGCTCTGAACATGTCTGTGGGGTTGTCTTGACTGCAGAGGCAGGATGATCTACCCACTGTGGGTAATACCATTCTTGGGACGAGAGCCCAGACTATGTAGGAGGAAAAGGAGGTGAGCACCAGTTTGCATCCACTGCTCATGAGGGAATTTTAACAGAGGCTTCCAGCTCTACTGCCTTGCCTTTCCTCATTCTCCCTTAACTTTCTTTCATCCGAGTATTTTATCATAGCACCAGGAAAGAATACTAAGGCACCACGGTCCTCTAAGGGATGCTTTATTCATACTCTTACAAGTAACTCCAATAAACTCATTGTATATCAGCTGGACGTGAGTGCAATCCTTTGGTTTGCCATTAGTGCTCTGTTTGGGGTGGAGAGGTGTTTGTTTGGATCTTCCCAGGAAACTCACACAACACACACATAAACCTACCACCAACCAGAAACACTCATGTGGTATTTGAGACCTGAAGTATTTGTTCCACAGAAGGCCCTGCTCCTGTGTGTAGGTCAGACTATGAGAGCATCTGCTTATTACTTCGAACATAGACAAAATTATAAGATACAAAATCTTTGAAAACTCCCTTTTCTTGAGTGTACCTATTAAATCCAACAACACACTATGGTCACGCAGATAATTATTGCTCACTCGGCATTTACTCTCTACCTCTTTTTGGACAAGAGAAGCTGAATGGAAACTATGAGTCTCATTTGAGTCCAAGTTAGGAAATTCCCTTATTTCAGTCTCACTGTTGCACTGGGAACGTAAATGGGCATTTTACATCTGATGACTAAGTATGTGGCTTTTACCAGAGCTACTGAGAGGAGCTGCTGCTCTCAGTCCTGATTGCCTGTGTCACAGGGATGAGTGTGTCACTCACTGGAAGAGCGAATGGAAAAACAAAACTCAAGACAAACTACTTGCCACTGAACTTTCTATGAAGGTAATTGAATCCAGCCAATAAGCTGTTTTCCAGACCCATCGGCAGTGACATCCACAGGGTTTAATTAATATGGATATCGCATGGTCTCCATGGTGAACCGTAGATTTTAGTTGAAGAATTTTCCCCTCACTATTTTTGTAAAAGTACCCCAAAATTATAAATCCCAAGGAATCAGACCAAATGTCGAGTTGAGTAGGTGCGGGGAGAGAAATTTTCAATGGTGAGACAAGACATGGAACTGAACCAGAATAGTATAGCACAGGTATGCAGAGTCACCACAGCTGTTTAAATCACTATTGGGTGCTCTGTGTGTGGCTTACTGATGTCATAGGAACATAGACTTGGAAGGAGCTAATAACTTTCCATTTGCATTTCAAAACTGAAGGATACTTACTCTATCGTTTCTCTCACTGTCTTCTGAATTGTAACCTTAGTGTTGCTGTCAAAGTTCGAATAGGTAGAACTTTTAAAGAGGGTTTTTTACTTTGAGAAAGAGAGAGAAATAAAAAAACCTAAGAACTGAGGGTTTTAGTCAGATTGCAGCTTTCATGTTTAAATACAGAGGACTAGATAAGCCAACTCCAGGATAGAAGCAATCAGACTCCTTTCTCTTTAGCTGTCTTCTGAATGGTGATTCAGAAGAACAGTGTTACAGATCTGATAAACAGTTCGCCACTATAACCATCCCCAAGAGAGTTTATAGCTAATTTTTTAAGCACTTACAATATGAAAAGCTACATTCTTTAGTAATATTTTAATTCATTGATAATTTTATATATGCATATAATATATATTGATCATAATTCGCCTCCTATTCCTCCTCCGCCTCACAGATTCATTCTCACCACCACTACTATCACCCCTCACAATTTAATGTCACACACACACACACACACGCACACACATCAAATGCAATTTGAACATCTCAGATACTAAGTGGTGTGGGGACATCCACTAGA
>NW_021604631.1:3977707-4011323 GCF_004785775.1 Grammomys surdaster
CAATTTGAACATCTCAGATACTAAGTGGTGTGGGGACATCCACTAGAGTATGTGAACCTACCAGCAGCCATTCCCTGAAAAGAAATTTACTTGTCTTCCCCAAGAAGCCATCAACTGTCAAGAGTTCCTCACCCAGGCACAGAGACTCCTCAGCCTGCTCCACTTCCATCCTGGGACGCTGACAGGCTTAGATCTGTACAGGCCTGTGTGAGCAACCACAGCTGCTGTGAGTGCATGAGTTCAGGGCTTCTGTTAAGTCCAGAAGACACTGTCTGACCCCAGTCTTCTCTGATTTCTGGCTCTTATAATTTTTGACCCCCTTTTAAAAAATGGTCCCTGAACCTTGAGGGGTGAGGGGTATGATGTCCTATTTAGAACTGAGATTTTCATTTATATTTGCCCTCTGAACTTTGACCAGTTGTGAGTTTCTGTGTTAGCTACAGTACAGTTCACAGAGAAACTTATCTGATGAGGTCTGAGTGCTTGATTATTTATGGGTATAAAGATATGAATTTAGAGGGCAGTTAGACACTATGTCTAGCCTGTGAGCTCCCCACCTAGGATTTGTTCTTGGCCAGATTTACAGTACCCAGCATGTCTTTTTCCCCTGTAAAGCAGCATTACAATAAAAAATAGCACTTACCCTCTAACACTTATGTCATTATTGCACCCACAGACATATTATACCAAGCCAAATATTATATCTCGCAGGGTTCATAGCTGGGTAAATCTATTGATGACTCCCTCCCGCATCTCCCAGGAGCCTACATAGTAATGTTTAGCACTATGAGAACTAACCAGTAAAGAGGAAACTTCCTGGTCAGCGCTGACTTATTTTCCCATGTCTGTGTCCTGGGCCTAATGTGTGTGATGCCTTTAGCAATAGGGTCTTACCATCAAGCCCTGGTGAGCAGCAAAGAACACTGGCATAGTCTGTACTGTTTGGAAGATCTCTAGAACACCTCTGACCAACAACTTAAGGGATCATATCCTACAATTTGCACTATGGTTGTTTTATTTTGGCAACCTACGATCGTAAGACCCTGATCATATTTAAAGGCAAAGATCAGGGGCTTAAGCAGAGAGAGGGATGCAGGGGTAGGGTGGATGAAGAGGTGAGAGAATAGCTAATAGTAAGAATGTCTGAAAAGCCATGTGGAAACCTACTAATTTTATAAGCATCATTGGATTAGGGCAAAGCTGTATTCTAATATCTTTCTACCAATATCATGTAGTGAGCAAACCAACTCAAGCTGATTGATGTTATTTTTTTCCAATTGCCAAATGAGGAAACCGAGGTTCAGAAAGCAGAGTGGCACGTGCCAAAGTTCACTCAGTTTGCAATCAACAACATAAGGGCTAACCCCAGAGCTGTCCATATTGATTCATTAAGTGCCAAACAGAGTAGAAACCCCACTATGTAATTAGATTGATCCTTGAAGGAGAAACATCCTTCCTTGTATCATTATCATATCCTTAATGTAGTTGTAAGACATAACAGCCATTGAACATCTGTGCTCTTGTAAGTTCCAGTCCTTTCCATCTGTATGTGCCGGAGCAAATTACCTTCACGCCTCTGAACTGATAGCTAGTCGTGCCAATAACCTGGCAACATTTGGCCCTGAAAATGAGCACGTTAAAAAAAAAAATCCTCAAGGATTTTGCAGTCAACAAAAAGCCATGCTTCATTACATAGATATCTTATCTAAATGATATTAGTATTAAAAAAATATACCAACAAATTATGAACACTACATAACAAACACCACTCAAAAGGCCTACTTAAAGGGTGAGGCTAGTGGAGACTTCCAGATTGAAAGCTTTCAGTATAAGCATTTTGAAGCTCTTTCCGTCTTCATAGGAATCTAGATGCCCTTTGGAAAAAGGGTCCCTGAGACTGTCTGACACCCCCACAGTCTTCCGCAGCAGATCTGGGGAGGAACGAACACTTCTGGAACCTTCACATCAAGGCTGGTCTCTGGTTATGCTCCGGGTTGGAACAATCTGCTCTGCCATACAGCCCTCCTCTTTCCTGGGGTGCCTAAAGAAGAATCCAAAGCCCGTGCACATGGCACTGTTCTGCAAGGAGAGGTGACTCCCTGGGCTTTGGGGACATCTTCCAATCACTCAGTAGCTGTGTCTTTTTTGAGAAGAATGTAAACTCTTTGTATTGCAGTTTTCTCTTTGGAAAAAAAAAAATGAAATTGTTTAGCCTGAGTTGATAGTAGGGGACTCTAATTTCAGTGTGTTATATTTACTAATTAGCTTCAACTTTTCACAAAGGACACAGGACCATCTTAACCCTTAGCCCAGTTCTCTGGATTTCTCAATGGAAAAAAAAAGATATTTAATACAAAAATTTAAAGACAGATAAACCCCAAGGAAAGGAAAAAAGAAAATATTTTCAGACATGTAAGAAGACAATTCATCTCACCAGACCTTAGTTAAAGAAACAATTTGTGGGTAGACGCTAGCAAGTTAAAAACAAAGAAAATGGAAAAGTTAAACTGGCAAGAAAAGAAACTCTTAAGGCGGCTGTGAAGCATTCCTGTGAACGTTTGTTAAAATTAGAGAAGTCTCAAAATTCATGAGGATGTAAATAGTATCCTGCTTTGCTTTTTTGTTTTATACATTGACAGTACTACAGACTTACAGTTGTGTAATACTGCTTAACCAGTCATGAACATAACATCTTAAAAGATGGAAAATCAGTTTTGAATGATTGAACTTCATTACAGAGGAAGAAAATAAAATTCACATCTAACATCTAATACACAGATGTTCCAGAAGCAGGAAACATGACATTGGAGGGGGATGATAAGTGTCTATTGTAACCATCTCAGAACTGACGCAAACTATAGTTACCAGAAAACAGTCTGGAAATACTGTGTCTGGTGGGGGTGGGGGCACATGGGCAAGTGTTGCAAGACAGTGGATACTCCTACATGTCCATGGGAATCCAGAGGAGGATGCTGGCTGCTTTGCTCACTAGTCTCTCACTGGACTTGGAGCTAGCCTGGTGGCCAAGCAAGCCACCGAACTCTCTTGTTCCTGAGAACTGAGAGCATAGATCTATGTACAGTGACAACCAGCTTTCTATGAGACACAGGGGATCTGAACTCTAGCCCTCAAGCTTGTGCTGCAAGCACTTTGACCTGCTGAGCCATCCTCCTGGTTCCTACAGCTTTGAGATCTTCCATTATGACTACTGGACACTGGCACACTCCCAGCCTTATATGAAGATACATCACAATGTTTTAATCTTCTTAGATTTCTCAAGACTAGGTAGTTTCACCACACACATATAGTGTAGCCCTGTAGTGAAACTTAAAGGGGAACCTTTGTCTTAATCTCTCTCTCCTAAAACCCTTCTGTCTAAGCGCTAGCCCCATTTATATCCTCAACTTTCAGCCTTGTGTCTGAAGTCTGCCATGTTCCACTCTTGTTGGTGCTCACTGCCGCGAAATAATTTGCTGTCTGTAAGGTAGGGGCGATTAGACCTTGTGTCATTTGATTCTCATCTTTTGGGGACACATGTCTTTATTACCCGAGGTTCATCATTTTAACAATGATTCTTTTATACTTCATTTGTATTAAGACTGAAAGGTAAACCTGACTTCATTAGTTCTTTGTAGAAGCAGAAGTGTGCTTTTTTTCTTTTTTTCTTTTTCAAAACATTTATGCCTCATCTAGGACCCTTTTCCAGTGTTGCCTGTCAAGTTTTCATTTACCTTTTGATCTAAAAAAAATGTAATTCAACTAAAGTTAGCATTCTCATTTACTGTGCTGTGAATCAGAAAGAAAAGAAACAAATCATTTATATTTCATTTTTATTCTGTACATTTCCACACAATTCACAATACAGAAAAAGTGTCCAAAAAGTAAGTATAACTAGTCAATTTTCTTTTTCAGAGATTAATTCAGTCTCCCAAATTAATTCCATTGAAAATCTCTGTAGAGCAACACAGTGATCAAGATTCTTTATATAAATAGGAAATGCGAGAAAATTAGGGAAAAATACTTTATGACTTTATTACAAAAAAAACCTCCTTTCTTCCCTTTCCCCAACCCACCCATCCCACCCACCCTCCCTCCAATTCATAGTATCTGGATTCCACTTTACCTGGAAATAAAACTTCCTCTTCTACTGCCATAGCTGCTACTACTGGGGGATCCCACCCTGCAGCCGCCAGTTTTGCAGAGGCATGGCATGGCATGGCTCTGGGATGTAATCAGACAGAATCAGAAAGCATGAATGAGCCCTTGACAACATGACCCCAAGCCTTCATATATATGTAGTAGCCTCTGTGAGTGACCCAGCTCCAGCCGGCAGTCCTTGGGATGCCTGAGGAGCCTTTTCACTCTGGAAAATCGTAACATCAAACATTTTCATTCTGATGGCAATATCAGCCATGTAACGCTTCACAGAAATCACTTTCTCACTTTCAAATCTTGGTGGCCCATAGAGCAATCCTGGTGGTCCACTTAACCCTTGACAATTTGGAAAAAGAGCTGAGCTAACAAATATGAGGCTAATTTACACCTTTCCTTTTCCATACCTGTTTTTCTACGGCACGATAAATTTTGTCCTTTAAAGTCCCCAGATTCATCCCACCCTCCCCTGGGGCAAACATTCCACTGTGTTCCAACTCACAATCAGGATATCAGCAAGTAACAAGATCCTAACTGCACAGCCAAGGAAGCCTGTATGTGCATGCTAAGTGCCTCAGTCCAGCCAGTGAGAAGTGTGGGGGTAGGGTGGGAAATAAAAAATGTCATTGATAAGAAAACCCAATGATCAGGACCCATTTGGATGCATTATTGTGGTACCGTGGGTATAAGATGAGAAAATGCATTTAAACACTATTAATATGAAGAACACATCTGAGAACTGCTCATGAACTTCAACGAAAAACCTAAATGATTCAGGGCTGTCATTTCTTTTGGGCTCTTTTCATTTAAATAGAGATTGCTTGTAAACATCTCATATCTACCATTTTTAAGAGGAAAAAAAAGAGCTAGGTTTATAGCCTCAAATAACAAGGTCTACTATTTGAATAGTTAAGTTGAAAGTACATTTAACTTTGTAGATAAACTTCTTCGAGTTGATCTTACTTTTCTCAATTTTTATGATGGGCCAGGAATCTGTGAACAAGGCCTTGCATGGTGGTGCATGAGTTTAGTCACAGTACTTGGGAGACAGAAGCAGGCAGATCTCTGTGAGTTTGAGGCCAGCTTGATTTACAGACAGAGTTCCAGGACAGCCAGGGCTACACAGAGAAACCCTGTCTCAAAAAATAAAATCTGGGCAGTTGAAGAAAGTCTCAAACAACATCCTACCCTTTGGGAGTTGTGCTACAAAGCTTTTCTATGAGTGGCCGCCATTCCCCACCCCCAAGTTTCACACTCGGCCATGTGAATAAACAAGATAGGCTAAGCTGCACAAACTGACACTTCCCAGCTCCTTGAAGCTACTCTCTAATGTTTGCCTCCTACACTGGGCTATACATGAGGAACGATGTTTGTTGAGTGTGTACATATATTATCTAAGATGCCATGAGAGTCGGTACCAATCCAAGAGTCATCGGTGTTCTGCCTGAGAATCTTTTCTTTTTTTAATTTTTGTCTCTTCTTATAACTCTATTCTTATTTTTCTTTCCCAAGTCAAGAAGGACAAGGAGAGAATGAAAGAAGAGAGAATGGGCTTGTTAAAACTCTCAGCAGAATTCTGGGTCTGATAAAACTCCTCAGTATCTGAACACTGACTCTTCCTGTTACCACTGCTGGAAAATTGGGTCTCAGGCGTCACCATTACAGCCAAAATGGATGATAGTCAATTAAGACTGCAATCTCCTTAAATAAAAATATAGAAACACTAGCCTATTGTCATGAGTTTAAGTTTTATTTAGTCACAGAGAAGAATAGAAAAGCTCCAGTCTCTTTATGGCCAAAAAAATAGAGGTGTCTTTAGTCTTTTCTCTAAACCCCAGTTCCAACCAAAAGGACAAGAAGAAAAAGAAATGTGTGTGTGTGTGTGTGTGTGTGTGTGTGTGTGTGTGTGAGAGAGAGAGAGAGAGAGAGAGAGAGAGAGAATATGAATAGTTCTGCCTCTAAAGGATTTGAGCTATATTTGTAATGAATAATAATTTTAAAAACTGCCCTTGATTCCCCCTAAAAAGTTTTCATCTATTTGTCAGGAAGCAAACAGGCTCTAAGGTTTACTTCAGTCTAAAATAATAGAAAACTAAATCTGGGAAATATTATATTTTTTCCAAGTCCCTCACAAATAAGGATTGACTTTCCTGTGATCAATGAGCTGATTTTTGATCTTCACTTAAAGCACTGGAAGGAACAGTTGAAAAACACTTTGTTTCTCAAGGAAGCCCAACTGAATTTTTCTGGATGCAATGTTTAGAAATGAAAAGCCATACATAACAAAGCTACCAGCTTTTCATGCCTGTTTTGATCTGTCTTGCCCTTGGTTTCAAGTCCACACATTGTTCATCCCTTAGAACTTGGATCTGACAGTACCAAATAACCAATCTCCTTGGGACATTCTTATTTCTAACTTTTCTTTTCAGGATCAGATATCCTTGTACAAATTCACCAGTCTGCCCATAGGCACTCTGGGAAAATATACGATCAGAATGAGAGAACATTAGCTATTCTTCCCACTGTAAGTTCATCACAGTCTCCCATACATAGTCTTAAGTCTATGTATGTGATTGTAGAGGGTGAACATTGAACCTACACCCTCCCATAAACAGATCAATCATGCTTTGAATGACAGGGTCATTCTCAACATCTTTTGGTATTGTAGTCTGAAACAATATTAGCCTTCAAAGGAGGCAAAATAGTGCTTTCATGGAGAAAGGAAGGGTGGGGAGGGAGGGAGGGAAGGAGGGAGGGAGGAAGGGAGGAAGGGAGAAAGGGAGGGGGATCTCAAACAAAATACAGAAGTCATAAAACCTTAGAACTAGCTTCTTTTCATGAAATCTAGCACAGTATCCAAACCTTGAGCACTTT
This sequence comes from Grammomys surdaster, assembly GCF_004785775.1. Taxonomy (NCBI): domain Eukaryota; kingdom Metazoa; phylum Chordata; class Mammalia; order Rodentia; family Muridae; genus Grammomys; species Grammomys surdaster. The sequence continues at coordinate 3,984,734 of NW_021604631.1, forward strand.
GTGTTTGAAATTTGTTCACGTTGGCATGACTCTTGATAACAAAATCTCTGGAATTCTAATTTTAAGGTGCCTCTTGGTTCTACTCAACTTGGCTGTGACATCGCTGGTAGATTTTTTTTCATGAAGAAACTTTGTATCATGGAAATCTGACTTCCATTGATCTAAAACTCCATTGAAGGCAAAGGTGGACAACTATTTCCCCAGAAAGCATTAATGTGGAGTATATTAGTCTGAAATTTCAAGAGCTCCCTAATTTGGTGGGGACCCTGTGTCTGATTCTGTGCAGATTGAATTCACTACGCTGAGACCCAGTTTGTTCCATTGGAATATCTTACCTGAATTATCCCATGCATGGAATAGTGTCAGATATAAAAGCTCAGAGCCGTCAAAAATGGATCAAACTATCAAATCACTGACTTAAAAAAACTTATGGAAGTTGTTAATAAACAATATTTTAATTGTCTTAAATTACTTTATATTCTAAGCCACATGTGTATCTTAACAAAGAGCTGAGAAACAAGAGAGTTCCAGTTGCTCTCACTACCAAAGGCAGCCAACTCAGACACCACTGGCCTCCGGGTTCTAGAACACTGGAAGCAGAGAGAAAACCTATCTCACTTTTTTATTCTGAATTTCCTCCCTTGCAATTACCATGCTGGTACCAGAAGCCAAGGGATTTCCCATGATGCCTCTCACGTACATTTACTTAGCTTCTAAAGATCCCTGAGCAGAATTTCCTTCTGTGATTAGGTTACAGTTAATTCTAAGAATCTCAAATCACAGCCATTTTTTTTTTATATCGGAAGAACGGTAAGATTTCCAATAAGGATTTACTTGAGACTGTCCAAAAATATTCATCAACACCCAAAAATGTTTTCAGCAGAATTTTGAATTTTTATCTCCTTATGTTTTCTCTCCTTTCTTTGAGTTCTTGAATCAGTGCTTTGTTTTATTTTTTTTTAAATGAGGACTAAAGACTACTCCCTCCAAGGTTTTAAACTTCCTTGTGTATAAAGTGATGTTTTAAGAAATCAAGGTTCCCATGAATTTTTAAGATCAAATGTTGCCATCAGACAAAACCATTTTTAAAATGATGTAAAGGAAATAACAATGTAATTGCAGCCCCTTTGGTTGGCCAGTCCCTACTAGTGACATGCCTAAAGATGGTCAACCCCCGCCCCACCTAAGTGCTTCCAGATGTTGAACGTTTGTAACTCTGTATGCATGCCCACCACAGTATTTGGCAACTCATGCCTCATCTTCTTTATATTTAATCAAAACCCACTGAAAATTCTGCTTATTATTCCTGGTTTAGCTCCCGAGGGCTGGGATAAATAAATCTTCGTTTTTGCTTAAGTAGAGTTTCTAACTTTCATCTTAAAGCTTTAGTTTCAAGGATATTTTTAAGAACACTACCAGGATTCCAAGGAAATGAAAATATAAAATAATACTGTTGCTTCAAAATAATACCATTGCTTTCCTATTTAACATTTGCTTGTACAGAATTAAAATATGCTAGCCAGAATAACAAACATGACAAAGACTCTGGTGAACTTTCAGGACATGCTGAGGTATTCCTGGAGTCCATACAAACACAGAACTTACAGAATTTAGATTTTGCATTTGTTCCCTGTCTGTGGAAGTTGTTTATCCATTTCATTCATAGGTAGCGATATTTTCACTGAGCATCCCAATGAGTGACAAATATTTTGAAAAAAAATGTTTATATAAACTTACAAATAAGACTGGTTTTTGGACATATTACTGGATGAGCATGAGTGAATATGTATCTAATCAGTACTTCCTGGAGGAACACATCATCCCAGCATTCAAGTTCTACTATAAAGTATTTGTTTTAATAGCTTTGGGATTGTTCTCTGTTTCCTCTTTGGGACCAGAATAGTAAATCTCAATGTTCTGCATGAGTGGATTATCCAGTGTGGTATTCTTAGCTTATTTCTGTTTTTAAGTTTCTCATTAAGCTGCATTAACAGCCTTAAAATCCAAAGGTTGCCTTCAAGGATTTAACTCATATATAACCCAGTTCTCTGGGTGATGTTAAAAGCATATGTTGCTTACACCATCTGATGTGGAAGGAGTGTCTATGACTGTGACCTCTCAGGTCACTAGAACAAAACCTCCCAGACTGCTTCTAAGAATCAACTGGTCATAATTCTAGAAGGCAGCCAAGGGCATCAGGCATGTACTTATCCTTTGGGTAACCCCGGGTATTTGCTCCCAAAGGGAAATTTTATCTTGATATATTTTGATCATAACATCTGGGGAAGATTTCGGCAGTGATACAAAGTGATAGGCAGTGGTGCCAGGAATGTTGCCTCAGTCAGAGAACTGGGGGTTAGGCCATGAGTGATGATACTGGAAGAAGACATTTCATCAGCTCACTGTGGAGCTCAGTCCTGAGAAGAACTGAGAGTTGCAAAGGCAGCATTTTTTGAGACGTGGGCAGAGAGAGGTTATACTAAACACATATTACAGTGTGTTCAGAGAGCTAATTTAATACATGGTCTTTCTTTCCCTATCGTGAACATAATTTAGTTGGAGAGAACAATTAGCAGTCTTAGTTGGTGGTTATGGTGAGCCATTTTTAACCAAGATCTATTTTTACTTTTAAAGAGCATAACTGAATAAAACACCATGCTGTGCTCAATGATTTAATTAGCTTCTCCTACTGGAAGACAAGCTGCTGCAACCCCAGACCAAATCCAAGTAACTACCCCTTCTCCCCAACAACAGCTTGCCCTAGTTAAAGAACATTAGAAAGCTGACTGGGTGTGAGTCTTATAAACTCAGGTTTAAAGCAGTGAGGAGATCATAGAAAAAATAATTCTTCTTTACTGCCTTGAGTTCTAAAACTTGAATGGACAAGCCATGGGGCTTAGGGTGGTTTCATATATCATGGAAGGCAACATATAATGATCAAAAAACTTACTGGTTATGGACTTTATGACTCTGACAATATCAAATGCCATATGCAGTCATAGTGATGCAGGAGTAGAAGTAAGCTCAGGAATAGAGGAAATAACAATTAAATGAAAAATCCTGTTTCTTTACCAACCATTGCCTATTAGTGTTAACTATACACATAAAAATGATTTGCATGCTTTTAAAATGTCTTCTTTTTTAAACATATGCAATATGTGTGTATGGCATATATGGGCATCATAAATGTATATAAATAAATATATTTCTATTTATGTATGGGTAGATATATGTGTACATGTACAGATATGTGTGTATATGAGCAAGACATTTCTGACATAACATACAAGCAAGCAGGTTTGTCCACACTGACAGTGTTTCTTGCTGGGGACTGAGATGGGACACCAGCACAGAGGACTCCTTCACACTCATGGGATACTTCCCATGGAGTTAGAACTTTTATAAAATGCATGTGCTGCTTTCATAACTAAACTGTGTGTTCATATAATTGGCCTGTGGTAAAATGAAATTGCTATGCCTTATTTTCTCAGATTTGAATATCCTAAGGAGTCTAGCAAATACATTTCAGAGATCCATTATGCAAAAGAGTCTCAACTAGGTTCCCGTGGAAAGGACTGACCTGTTGAGCATCTCAGAACCCAGACCAATGTGCCTGGGCACCTTCTGGGCACAGGGGCCTTCTACCGTGTCTTACTAATTTCACTGTAGCTGAATTCTGCTTCAGAACTCCCACTGGGTTTCAATCATCACTTCTATGGTGGTAGCCGGAAATCTCAAGGCAAGATTCCAAGTCATGCTGTTTATCCTTCTAGGGTAACTAATTCTCTCTTGTCTCCCTTGTGTTGGCGAATGTGGTAGTGTCAAGGATTGGGCTAACGTTTCATGGTCTATATAATACAAGGTCACAAAAAATGATTACCTTTACAGCTATCTAACGCTTTCTCTTAATAACACTTCATTTTTCATGTTCCGAGCAGTCTACTTTAAAGAGAAATTCCAGGGAAGACACAGGAGACTGAACACCAGACAGTTAGCTAGGCTGGCTGCTCCTTGTGGAGTATCCCTAGCAGGGTGTATAGAAATTATTTTTTACAGGTACAGATTTTTATGTCTGATAAAGTTTGTGGGGACTAGGACTGTACCATTTTCTTTCATACCACCTGTTGGCTCACTACATATGACACTATATGCCTAAGCAGAGACAGATACTCCTGGACCACACATGGCTTTAGCCCTTCCTAATGCTCAGAACTATCACACATAACAAACAACTAAAACAAAACAAAACATCCTACAGGAGGTAGACTCAAAGTTGTTAAAATCATGAAATCTGTGGCTTCTTTGCTCAGATTTTCTTGACATCCCAAGTTTTAGAGGTGCTATATTTTCCAGAGATGGATCATGTAGAGTATATTGCCCCTCAGCAATAATGTACGAACTAAATTATTTTTAGGGGTTTAAAAATAAGTTTCTACAGCACTGGGACCCTTACAGTAGCCAGTACTGCATCTACCTTCATTCTAGGGATTTATTTATCTTGATTGGAGTTATTGGAATTGGCCCACAACCACCTCTATCCTAAATTTTCTCTGGGCGGTTTTGAAACCTTCTCAGAGAAATATGATATGGTGGTTGATGAAAATATAGTCCTGCATCTCAGCAGTGGCCAGCTGGATAACCAACTGCTTGGCCAAATGCTTGGCTCAATCTAGGGGTGGAAGGGTCTATTCAAAGCCAGGTTCCAGTCCATTCTAAGATTATGTTTGTCATCACAATATTTCCTTGTCAGCCTCAACAACTGAGAGACTCCTAACAGAAACCCAGTGACTTCAACTCCTGGAATGATCTAGTCCAGAGAGAGTTCTAGTCCTGAGATAGATGCCTGGAAACACATTATTCTTAGCCAACCCATTTCCCCACAGCTAGATATGATGCCAAGTTTGATCTTAAAATGACTATGGGGAGTCTCTAGTAATAAAATCCCTACCCACTCAAAGCCTCTCTTACACTTAATATGGCACATCATATCCCCCCTTTCAAAATGATGATATGTGATTCTGATAAGTAAACTGTCCCCATTGGACTGTGAGGTTAAAGATCACATGCAGAAATACAGAGGAAGGATTTTGCTATGTTTAAGAGAAAGATGGAAGAAAGCAGAAAGAAAAGATTATATACCCAACTTGTAATTGTGATCGACACCCTAAGTCGAGAAGATTTTGGATAGAAAGCAGGATATTTTCTCCTCATTATTACCAGGTTCCACTTGTTCCATGGTATGAACAGAAGTAACAATTTTAGAAACCATTTCTGCCACAATAGCTTATATTAAGAAATTTGTGAAAAGAAAGTAGGAAAAGGAGCAAAATAGACTGCCCTAATACATGGAAAATGGTGTCATCAGTCATGATCTCAGAACTTAAAATGTCATAGGTGAAGCACAGACCAGGAAGGGCCAGGCATCCTGAGAGTCTGATCATGTAACTGGTGAAATGAAGTTTTGTCCTTGTGTCAGCTATCCTTGATGTTATGAAAACTGAACTTTAGAAAAAACGCACACAAACCCCCTTTCACCACTGTATCCATGAGCCTATAGTTAATAGCCTCAGCCCAAAATGCCAAAAGCTGTTCTCCTGTACTATTGTAACATACATGGCTACTTTCATTTTTGCTATTTTTTCAAGTCAATTAGACTGCTTTCTATCATCATTTTACAAAGATGAGGATTAAACGTTTGAGTGCTCCATTTCCTATAACCACTGTCCAAGACAGGTTCAACCCTGTCACTGAAACAGTACTTAGACTCACACGACTCTGTAAACTAGATATGGGGTTTCATTGACTCCCTGGCTCTTCTCTACTGCAGCAGAAGGCAAAGATGGCTGCACATAGGCAGTGCCGAGCTGTACAAACAGCCCAAGCTGAACCAGTCCTTCCTATCAGCAACAGCCCAGCTGCCTGGGCTGACTCTAGGTTACATCTGTGAAGTACCTCAAGCACAGATAGCTCCCATACTACCTCATGGTACCCCAGAGACAGAGCACATAAGTGAACAGTAGCCCTGTGGCACTTCCCTGCTCCTATGTGATGAAACCAGGTGGGGGGTGGGGCACATGCAAAGCCACTAGCTAGTCTTGGTGTATTTAGTCTGCAAATGGAAGTGGTTTTATAGATATATTTCTGTAAGACATCCGGGAGGGTTTCAAAGACCTTTAGACAATGTTGTGGTTGGAAGACTGAAAATAAAGAGACGAAAGCATATTTTCTAAATCGATGGGTGATTACAGTAGAATTATGAGGTACAGGGGAAGGATGAATGCCTAGAGGAAGGAGGGAGCAGTGTCATTGATGTGAAAATCCTCAGAATCTTTAAAATAAATTAGATGGGTGAACACAGAAGTTCATGCTACTTGCTGGAAGCAATAAGGATCAAATTTTGTGGAACGCGTACTCCACAAATCTCCAGTAGCCTGCCTCCTTCTCAATGGGCTATCATGTCCTGTCGTACATCCCTGTAGCCCTTAAAACCTGGTAGCATATTCTCAGATAGATCCTTGCAGGAGAGAGGCAGATATGGATTCCATTAACTTCTTCCAGGGGAGCTGCCCAGTGGCTGGGAGGGCGTAGGTGATACGCTTGCTCAAGCTCTTCTTGCCTGTCTACCAGGGTCAAACGGCCGTCTCCAAGTCCTCATGGCCAATGATCTTATAGTTCTGTCGGCTTTCTAGGTAAGCAGCCAAATCCGGGTCTCCAGCCTGCTGTGCTCGTTCTTGGGGTGTCTTTCCCTATAGACAGCAGAAGAAGAAGAACAAATAGCTGGATTGAGGTGATGTCCATATATGATGGACACGGATTAGACAAAGATGAGTCATCATAAAGAGTCCTTCCCATGTTTGATGCTTCAGAGTGTATGAGATGTTTTCTAATCTATTTACATCTAGAATCAGAATCATATCAGTGTGTGGTGTTCTAAGTTAAAGGGTTAACAGGAAAGGCTGTGTCTCACTAAACAAGAAGTTATGGAGACTCTCTGAAACTGTGGGGAGAAACTGTGTGTAGTGCATTTGATGGCCAAGCACTTTTCAGAAGGAGACAGAGAAAACAACTGAGTAAAATCAGGGAAGCGTAGAGTCATGTTTCTAGTTCAGGACTCCTCTTCGCTGAACACTGGGAACTGAGCAGCAGAAGCCAAGAGGAGGAGTGACAACTCAGAGATCATCTAGAAGGCTCTTCCTCTGCTGCTTTCAACACCCACCTTCCTAACAGTTCACTGACTTAGTTTGCACCCAATACTGAATCATCACTAGCTTAAGAGTCTTATAACAGGTCTTACACAACTGTAGCAGACTCTTACCTTTACTTTGATAATGATAAGGCAGACATCCTCACCTTCCAAATATTCAGGAAAGTGGGGTGAAGTGAACCTCTGAGCGGACTTGTAGTAAACCCTTCTCTAAGAATAAATATTCTCCTAGGATACTGCCTCTATCCTAAGGGTTCCAGAAGAAGTTCCGTTCACGAGTATATTCAACTTTTATGTAGCACTGGATTACAGAACGATAAGATTACAGGATTCTGACAAAGGAGTGGAGCACAGCTACACTACTATGTGGTAAGATCTATAGAACGTACTTCTGAATGCAAAGTTACAATGTTCGATAACATGTACAATATGACTCCAACTGGTTTTAAAAACTCAGAGTCCAACAAACATACGTGCACATACGTAGAGACTTGGTTTAATCATGTTTAGCTCTAAGTGAGAGGATTTCAAGTGGCTTTTGCTTTTCTTTATGTGCTTTTCTGTGTGTCTAGTTTTCTATATGGTCATAAAAATTAATCGGCTGTTTATATTTTGAAAAATGAATGCAGTTTTATAATTCAAAATTGGAAGAAGTCTCAAATACCTTGAGTCTATTTATATAAGAAGCTTAGAAAATAAAAGGCAACTGTCCCCAGGCTGAACCTCATGAGTTCCAGGCTGTCCCTCTTGTTCTTATGTCTCTTCCCTGTGGTTTTAGTTTCTGAACTGTGTACAGGCCCAGCCATGGTGTGATGAGCGCAGCAACCCTACTGTGGTCTGAATTGCTTTGGCCAAGCCACTCCTCCCCAGTTGTGGCCTATACTAACCCTGCCTACAAGGTACGTGTTTCTGGATTCAGTTAAACATTGAAACATTTCAGTGTAATGTCATCTGGGAAGGATCACACTTAAGCATTCATCTGTCATTTGAAATGTCTGGCTAAACAGGTAACAGATTGTCTATACACCAAGATATAGGCAAGGTGTTTTTGGTGAGCCTAGGGGGAAGCTGAGGCAGCCAGGCAGGGAACAAGGATTCCAATGTGTTGGCAGAGGAGAGGAGAATTCCACGTAATATAACTGGCTCAGAAGTTAGAGAGGGCGACTCAAAAGGCAACTAATGTCACAAGGTTTGCTGTTCAAGAAAAGCCCAGGCCCACACTGGTCATGTGTAGATTCTCATCATTTAACCAAATCTAATGGAGTTTATAACAATGACCAGGCTCCTAAGGTCTATGTATACATACCATGGCTAGAGTTACTGGCTCAAAACCCGGTCCTGTTTAATGAAAGCCTCACCCATACCTTGAAAGTCTTCTTTGCAACTATAGAGACCTAGCTAGTGATGGGACTTGCTGTCTACTCAAAGTCTTTCAAAACCCTGCTTGCTTTCCAGAACAGATGATAGACCCCTACCATTGATTCATCCTCCACCCTTTGTGTGTGTGTGTGTGTGTGTGTGTGTCCGTCTCTGGACCTGTCCCTGTCCTTGCTCAACTCCACTGAATTATAAGAGTCCCATACTCCAGATATCAACCATGTCTCTTGGAGATTCTCTGTCAGTTGATTCTACTAAGGGAAGCAACAGATCCGGATGACCTAGATTTTGCCTGCTGCCTTATCTGTACTCATGGGCACTTTCTGGTCAAGGTGGCTTACACATTCCACCAACAGTCTCTGGCCTCAAGACCAACTTAATATGCTCACATACTCTGCAGATTTAAAACATCACCTAAGAAAGTAACCCCATTTCAAGCCTCTTTGACATAAGTGACGTTGTGAGGCAGGAATCCAGGATATGAAAGTGATATATGGCAGTGAACTCAGTTACTCTTTGTCCCTCTTTATCCTACTGAGCCAGTGGGATATTCTGTCACCAAATAAGGAGGGCTAATCTGCTCAAACGTATTAGGCTACAAGTCAGCAGAGCCAGTAGTGTAGCAGCTAACTAGTCTTCCTCTGACTTCCTGATCCCATTCCTGTCAATAATACTTCTATGATTGACAGTTACGGAATAATGTAAGAAAACACACGTAGGAAGACTCTTTGAAAATGTAATGGCAACTGGGACTGGAAAGAAGGCTCAGGAATCTTGAGCTCTTGCAGAAGCCCCAGGATTGATTCCCAGCACCCATAGGGTGGATCACAACCATTTATAACTCCAGTTCCCCAGAATATGATGTCTCTTTTGACCTCCACACATGTGATACATATCCATATACTCTTTCACACACACACACACATGCATCTAAAATTAAATAAATAAACTTTGGGGGAGAATACCGAGTGATGTGGATATATCAGGTTTAGAACTGTTAGCAGCATCTCAAGGTGAGATCCAACTATCTGAGGATTTTGCGGGTAGGGCAATCACTTGGTTAGCCATACCTGGAGCAGCGCAAGGCACAGCTTTTTTAATTACATTAGATTTGGTGCTGAAGATGGTCATAAATTATATTAGCTTTTAAATTACATTAATTTGGGGCTAAGGAGACTTCTTGGTAACATTCATTCCACCTCATCCTCATTCTCTGACTATGGATCTCACTTCCTACCCCCTGCCTGCTGGTGTTTCGGTAGAACACCTCTAGTCCCATGTCCCTCTTTAGCATGTAAGGTTTATAAAGTACCACAGGCAAACACACACCCTCCTTTTGTGCTTCTACCTTTAAACTGCAGTTTCTCTAAATGAAGCACTCTATTTTTTCCTCCTTTTTTCCCCCAAAGCTCCAGGCCCTTCCATGAGCACAGAAAGGATGCCTGTGCTGTGGGCACAAGTGGAGGCCATGGTGCCTGCAATCTCTCACAGTGGGAGGATGTTTGCACTCACTCATCCTGTTACCTTGGAGTCTGTCTGTCTCAGAGATGCTCCTGCGTCCACCAGAAGCTGGCATACAGCCCGGTTCCTTTGGCAGGCAGCCTTGTGCAGTGCAGTCTCGCCCCTAAATCAAAGATTAAGAAACCAGGCAAGGGTTGGAGACAGATGAAGTGACAGAGAGAGCAAAAGGGTGAGGGGCTTACCCTGCCCTGTTGCTGATGTTGTGTGCTCTTTAGCCTCCTCCCTTGTGAATAGCTGACCCAGGCCAGCAGAATATATACATGCTCTTGAGGTGCCCTAGGGATGTCTGCAAATTCCTTAAGTCACCCATTCACAGAATTAACATCTAAGTTCAGCTACTTGTCTGAACTGGACGTGGTTTGGGAGCACTGCTATTAGCTTTGGGATACATATCAATGATACTTAGTAAACAAATTGTGCGGATATGTCCAAACACTTGAGGAAGAGCGTGACAGGGTCTCTATGGAGCTCACACACTCCTGCCCTTCACACATGCTAGAAACCATTATGACTTTCATGAATATGTCCTGAGAACTCAGCTTAAACAGCCAGACTGACTTCTTCTCTTCCTATTCTGCCAATATTGGATTACACCTATTAAATGATAAAGGGATATCTGAGAGGCTCTGGAAGACTCCAGCAGAACTCACAGGCTCAAACTCTCCTAAGAATGCAACAGGCCCGAGACCAGTGTGTGTGGGAAGTGGCAAGAGAAAAAGGCAGATGCCCATCTGGCTCACAAGTGGGCTAAGGAAGAAGATATTGCCACTCTGAGCTCCAAGGTATGAAGATGCTTAATGCCAATATGCTTCATGAGAAATCAAATGTCGGCCACAGAGAAGCCACAGCAGGATGAATGGTGTCCCCGCTTATGGCCATGCCAGCATACCCTCTCTGTGGATCAGTGGCTAGCTCTTCCGTGTGCTGTATTCCTTCTCACTTGTCCTCTCTTCTCTCCATTCCCATTGGTAATCAGCTCCCTGGTTACCAGGTTACTTCTCTCTAAACCCACTCATCTTTATCCCTTTTATGAAACTCTCCGGTAGTTCCCACTCTGGCTTTCAGAGTTAACTGTTCATCTTTTTCTTATTCCTGTTAGTGAAAGAGTAGGTATTTGGATGTCATAAGAATAAGAAAGAAAGAGGAAAACAAACGTTTCCAGTTTAGGAACCATCCTAGAACTGATAACTGTTTGAATAACTGTGCTCCCAGCTCTCCAGGGGTGGTATATGATTTGTTCTATCGCAGACGGACAAACAGAAGTTGTGCCATTACATGCAGCACAAGTCTTACGGCATCGGGGCTTCATTTTCTCACAAATCCCACGCAAGAGAAATACCGCATATGGTAGAGAGAAAGATGCACGCACTTATTTATGGTTATTATTCTTTTACTGGTGTAAAAGAATCTTGTTGGTAGGATGCTCTGGGTAATGACAGGGATAGCACTGACCATGTATATATCATCACAATAGAAATTATTAGGCTTTGTTGTGCAGCAGATTACCTCTGTACAACTAAACAGTTTAAAGTGGGATTTTAATCAGTGAAATTAAAACTATCTGCTATGCCTCATGGATTAGATTTGCTTTGAATACAACTGTTTAGACCATATAAGGAAAGGCAACACTCACGTTTCACTGTCTGCCATATCCAGTAATTCTGCAGGTCCTAAACAATAATAATAAAAAAAAAAAGAAGTGAGATGTCAAAAATATAACCTAAAACTAACTGTTGGCAGAAAATCTGCATGTGAATAATTTACATGATGAGGAAAGGTGAACTGAAAAAAATACATCTGGTGCCAAGATTAATCATAAGACAAATCGAGAGTAAGATTACCACCAGTTTCCCAAACACACCAGTCAGTATGCACAAAATTGGAGAGCGTAAGGATGTTGCTGCCTTGCTGAGCAAGGCATGAGGACTGGAGAGATGGCTCAGTGGGTAAGAAAATCTGCTATGAAAACAGGAGGTTCTGAGTTCAAATCTCCAGCCCAAAAGTTTAAGAAAATGTTTACAGAGCTGGGCATGGCCCTGTGTGCTTGTAACAGTAGAGAGAGCAAGGTAGATCCCAGAACCTTGGTGGTCAGACAGCCTAGTCAAGTTTAGCGGGAGACCCTGTCTCAAGGAAGTGATACAGAGAGTTGTACTGGAAGACACCTGAAATCCATCCCTGATGTCCTCACAAGCAGATGCACCCACCTGTGTATGTGTAGATCCGCCATGCACATGACACACAGACACAACACAGGCACACTGACACACATAGGCACACAGTCATACACACACAGTGAAATTGAAGAAATGAAATTAATTGGAAAAGAATAACTGAAACTTCATAGTCTTGGTAGATGGAAAGGCAACCAAGTGGGCTCTGGGATCTTTTTCACTCTTCAGCTAATGAAAAGGGCTTCCATTAGTGTAATGAGAAAAGTGAAGACACACACACACACACAGACAACGCACGCACATACACACACGCACACACACATATGCACATACACACATACACACACACGCATGCACGCACACACACACATACGCACATACACACATACACATGCATGCACGCACACACACACGCACACACACATATGCACATACACACACATACATACACACACACACACACACATCGTCTCATCATTATATTTTGGAAATAGGATAACTCTGTTTTGAACATTTCCATTTTCAAAATGGGATAACTGTCATGCATACATGTCAGATGATTACAGATGTATCGTTGCACGACATGTCCTCTAAATGTGAGACTGGAAATTTATAATGCGCTGGCCTTTCCTTTGTCAGTGTCTGGTTAGCAACTAGTTCCCTTCATTGGCAAACATAGTTTGGGGTCTTTGTCATTCTACTGACTGACTACTTTTTCCTTCTTTGAAATCCCTCACCCTGTTTACTCTGAAGGTATCAGTTAGACACATATCTTCCACAGAAGCCCTGCTGAGCTGACACCATTCTCTACCTATACGGCACCTACAATTTATGTATAGGTTCTACTTGTCACACATACTTTTAAGTAAGATATGGAATCAGCTATATCGAAACCATCCAAGGCATGTTGAGATTGATGACATTATTTGACATGACGTTTGTCAGACTGTTTTAAAACCACCAGCTTAGTTGTTTCTCTGTACATCAAGATTCTAATAAACCTCTTAGAGTTTTATCTTATGCTTTTTTGTTGTTTTGGTTCTCAGAACTGTGTCCTCCCTTCGTACTGAATATTGAATCTGGTTCTAAGAAAGTACTTAACTGTTTGAATTGATGAATACATTTGCTTGGGAGTTCCAAATATGGTCCTAGTACCAAACACATGATCATTAGAGACATGATTCTATGGTTTGTGACCCATGTTGGTAGAGAGCATTATCACTGAAAATTATTATGTATCATGTAAAAAGAAATGAAGGAGAGGTTATAAGGTTCTACCCATGACTGCTACTGGCAGAGAAGTAGCTGAGAGAGTCAAGAAACCTTGTAACTCTCCTGATCATCCAAGAGCTAAGTCACCCTTAATTTTCCTATGGAATGCAGCTAGCATGCAGAAACCATTGCTAAAGAGTCTATTAAAGCCACATATCATCAGTAAGCTTCCATCTGTCCCATCTGTTAATTACTCTCAAGTGTTCAGATGATGTTCATGGCCTTTCTCATGGAACTCCCCCTCCTTAGTGTGTGGATGAGGTTCCACCTTTTCACCTAAACTAAACTAGCAATGGCCTACCTGTGTATTTCTCAGGCCTTCCCCCAATTCTAAGCCGGTTTCCTAATCTTCCCATCCATGATAACCTTCTCTCTCCTAACCCTGTACCTAAAACTAAAATGCCCCTCAAAGCCCAACTGTGGCAAGGTCTTCCACAAATGTTCAAAGAGACATTTAACAAATGAATTCTAAGCCTTCTCGGAGTCCTATGCTGCATAGAGGTTCTATCTTACTGTATGTATTCTTTTTAATGTATGCCTCACTTTCTTAAGTGAATTATTCTAAATATCTGAAAGATAAGAATCACTTTATTGTTCTCATGTGCCTCTAAATTATATAAGTATTATATCAATAATTCTATGGATCCTTTAATGGTAACATTTACCTTTCACCTTGAGTTTTCGTGAGTAAATAACAATCTAAAGTATTGAGTAGAAGTGTCTGGCATCCCTTAAACTCTTCATAAAATTTAGCATGGCCACTGTAGTGCTTTGGGGCACACCACAGCTGACCACATTAAGTCAAAACACTGCAACATCCGCGAAGGAAGGTGACATGAAAGGGCCACTTCATTCTCACTTCAGCAGAAGCCACTTGTTGACTCAGTTTCTGGAGATCCATGCACTCAAGGCTTGTTCAATTTCTGATAGGAGAGTCACAACAAGATCAGGAGAAGAGAAACATGGGCCCTCAAGTTCCATCTAAAGAGCTCCTGCTACCTTCAGAGAGCACTTTAAGCCATTTATTTAGAGAGGAATTCCAGGAACACAGCATCACGGCTTTAGCTGGCAGCTGAATTGCCACTTAATCACTACTGCCCTCTGCACAGTGACTAAGGCAACAAAGACCTTGCAGCACTTTTTCCTTTATTCTTCTCTGAGTGGAAGCCACAGTGAGTCCCAAGACTTGCTGGGCCTATGCTTCTGTACTGGTAAGGGGTCCCAGAACATTTTAACTGGCCTAAAACAGCAATAGTTTAACAATCTAAAGATGAAGATGAGGGGAAAAAAGAACCTCGTTCCTCATAGGAGCCGACCAGAATCACCACAACTGTAGTTCTGAATGATCCCACAATGATTATCCAGCCTGATTTGGGCACTGCTGTGGCTAGCCAAGGTTCCTCTCCTCTTCCTTTAATTCCCTGTAGCTGGCAGAGGTAAGAGTAAAGGTCACCAATGCTGGAAGCTGGCACTGTGTTCTTATATCCAAAAGGACTCCACTTCAGTGTTCAGGGAATGCCTCTGAAATGATCGGTTCAACTAACCTGACGTCCCTGATTCTCCGTCACATAAGTCACAGGATGATTAAAGAACATTTAAAACACTGACAAGCAAATCGCCAATGCAAGTAAGGGAATGGCAGCAGGCAGGTCACTCCAGGTGGGAGGAGAGGGCTGTGTTTAAGAGTGCCGGAGGCGCTGCGTCTGGATCCTGTTCCCCTACCCAGGCCGCCTTCTCTGGCCTCAGTGGGAGAGGATACTCCTAGGTGACCTGATACACCAGGGTGAGATGATACCCAGGCAGACTTCCCCCTTCTCAGAGGAAAAGGGCAGGGAGGATGGAGGACTGAACAGGGACCGGAAGAGGGTGCTGTGACCTGGATGTAAAGTAAGAAAGTAAGTAAGTAAATAGATGGGTGGATAAATGGGATGGAAGGATGGATAGATAGATGACAGACAGACAGACAGGAAAAAAGAGTGCTGGCACACTTACAAGCCCGTCCTTGAAGCAGTGGTTCTCAATCTGTGGGTCTCGACCCCGTTGGGGGGGTCACATGTCAGATGTCCTGCATATCGGATATTTACATTACAGTTCCTAACAGTAGCAAGGTTACAGTTATGAAACAGCAATGTGGGGTCATCACAATCCGAGGAAGTGTGTCCAAGGATCTCAGCATTAGGAAGGTTGGAAGGGTTGAGAACCACTGCCGGCTTAAAGGATTATCTTTGCATGGCAACAACCACAGAGGAGTCCATGGCAAAAACATCTGAATACAGGCCCTCATTCCCTCCTGGTTTGTACCACACCACCTATCTGTGGAGAGCTATGCTTTAACACTGTGCCGACCTATTTAGTAGTGTTCATGTGCAGCTTGAAGAACGGGTGACCAGAAAAGATAAAAATAATCAATGAAACCCAAACCGACTTTCTTTTGAAAGATAAAATGCATTTTAAAAAATAGCACCTATTTTTGTTGTTGTTGTTAATCTGAGTCTCAGAGAAAAAATGATGAAAGCAATAGAATTTTATTTTTCCAATGTGTATCAATGATTGAGAGCTGAACTTGGGATTATATATATATATATATATATATATATATATATATATATATATACACACACACACACACACACACACACACACATACATATGCAAATATCACCATTATGGATGTCCTATGAGCTTTCCCCCGGGGAATCTGAAATAAGAACATTAAACTATCTGCAGATAATTCACAGTTTTCCACCTATACAAAGGCATCTACAGTGGTAGAAATGATAATGTGCCCCCAGTCTCAGGCACTGTCATACTTGGTCACCAGCTGGTAATGTTATTTGGGGAGGTTTAGGTGTTATATATTTGCTGGAGAAAGTGCATCACTGAGGGGAGACTTGGAGGTTCACAAAGCCTCTGCCTCTTCCAGTTTGTTCTCTCTGCTTCATGCTTGTAGCTGAGGATATGCACCAGCTGCCATGCCTGCTCATGTGACTGCGTTTCACTTCTGTGACGGACTCTAACCTAGAATTGTAAGGCCAATAACCGGTTCTTCTACAATTTGCTTGGTCGTGGTTTTCATCACAGCGACAGAAAAGAAACTGACAGAGAATCCTTGCAGCTCTGTCCCTCCTAGTTGGCTTTTGTTTTGTTTTGTTTTGTTTGTTGTTTTCTTTTCTTTTTAATATCACAGCTATCTTGTACCAGAAGATAAGTGTGAAATCTTTATTGAAGGACTAGGGTGAAATTCCTCTAAGAGATCTTCTCCTTTCTTCCAGAATCTTGTGCATGCTATCATTAGAACTCAACAGAGACACTAGCATGCAGCTGCCATGTCTCATGTCTCCTTACTCGTGCCTTGTGTCCATAGTCCCTTGAAGACAGAGGCAGAAACTATATCATACACATGTATGAGTTTGGGCAGATAACTGAGCCTCAAGTGTCTCCGATTTTACTCCCTATCCAAAGGCAATAAGTAGAATTTACTGCATAGAATTGTAACAATTTACATTTAATATCTAGAGCCATACATTTTAGCAGCAATGGGTTACTACATATATTTAATTTTCAAAAGTGTCTGGGTCAGAAATATCACTTAAAAAAAATCAAACGGTGAATGATGCTTTAAAAGTATTTTGGATCCCAGTCAATATTGGATGTTTTTCATTTTCCTTCACAGAAAGACCCATAGCAGAAACATGGATCTAAAACACTGTAGCATATAGAGAAATGTTGGAAAATTGAGGACCTCTGTTAGTTTCTTCTCATTTCTTTGTGTACACAGCAGAGGCTCAGTAGGGGAGAAGGAATGCATTTGGGCTCATGTTTCAGAGAGAACAGGACATCATGGTAGGGAAGACAGTGTTGGGGGTAGCCTGGTCTATGATGGCACAGGCATACAGCAGGTGCTTATTCCACAGGATCAGCCAGAAAGCAGAGAGCACTGGCTGGCCTTTCACCATCAAGCTCCACCCCTTCTGCCTCCTAAGGTTCACAACTGCTCAAAATACCACTACCAGATGGGGGTCCACATGTTCATACATGTGAAAAAAATGCATGGCCTGTGAAGAACACTGTATATTCAAGCTGTAAAAGACACACACACACACACACACACACACACACACACACACTCACACGCACACTCACACACACACACCTGAAACTTTCTGAAGCCTTGCTACTCTGAACTGTAACTGTGAGTTCTCACTCAGCCCCCCACATCCTGTTCACACAACTTTATCATCTGCAGTATATACGCACTATATGATGGGTCTCTTATAACACACATTCTTTAATTTGCTTCCCACTGACACATCCAAATACCCTCTGATCCTCCTTCCATTGCCCAGCAAACTCCCTCCCAGGACCTCATTTCCCATGAGTCTCCCTAATGCTGCCAACAGACCATTCCAAATCCTCCCTTGCCACAGGACAAAGGCTGCACAGATGTGGAGGGAGCTGGCACTGGGAATGCTAACAGCACTGTCATCCTGTCTCAGCGGGATGGGAGTTCTTTCTCTCTGGGACCAGAGGCAGAAAAAAAAAATGGGGGGAGGGTGGTAGAAAAAAAAACACAGAAAAGAAAGACTGAAGTCAGAAAAATGGGGAAGACAAAATACCCTATTGAAATAAAGAGGAAATGCGTGAGTGGGGTTTCTATCTGGGGAAGCAGTAGGGGGCAGTGGGATGGACACAGCGAGAATAAAAACAAAAGACCAAAATGCTGGGTAGTAAAGGAAGAAAAGCACACAAAAGTCTTGGAGGGGTGAACTAGGGGGAGGCAGCCAGTAAAAATGATGGTTGAAAGGAGCTGAAAGGCAGGGACCACTGAGAGAGTCTCTACTGGAATCCCTGGGTCCACAGCCTCTGCACTGTCTCTGGAATTGTTCCCCTCAGCCTCCTCTTTATTTGCTTTCAGGCCTTGAAATGCCCAGATTCCAGCTTTTTCTTTTTCAGTAAAAGAACGCAGTGTTTTGCATGTCTGAGAGAAGTCTAAAGTAAGACATCTCCTATGGCTTTCTCAGAACACACCATACAACCCACTCATATCTCCTAGCCCACAGCCGTCTTAAAGGAGCCTCTGAAGGGAAGGGATTGGTGGGCTTGAGATAACTCATCTCTCAGGAATCTGGATCAGAAGGCGTCCTCCTGACTGCAGATCACACTCCTCTCCCTAAACATCCAATGAAGAGACAAAGCAGAGTGGAGCCCAGGGCAGGAGGGATGCTGGGAACTGAGGACCAACTCAAAGAACCACACAGAATATGACTTAGGTGCGTTGAAAGAGCCGAGCAGTTCCTCAGAGCCATGGTCAGTAAAGACTGAGTACTGTCAGAATGTGGCAGGACAAGACAGTCCCTCCATCTTGTATCCTTGCTTAGTCTATTTCCTATTTAACTAGAATTTGATCTCCTTGATAGAGAATCCTGTGGAAAATTACCCAACCAAATGTATTCTAGGACCCGAGGCCACTACGCCCCACCTAACTCCTCTTAGCCCCTGTTAAATTGCTTGCTTGTGCAAACCTCCTGCTGCAGCTGCTGAGTGAAATATTAAGATGTAGTTTTCGCCTTTAAAAGCCACTTGGTCCAAATGCTTGAGGTTACACTTAGATCAGAAATACGAGAGTAAGGTCCTGGTTGTTTGGAATAAAGACTTTTCAATTGGCTCTAAACTGTGTTGCGTAATCATCTGTGGTGGGCTCCTGGTAACAAGGTCTTTGAAAAAACTGTGGGATTTTTATTATCTGAAGCCACTGGAGAGACTCCAGTCAAGCTGACACATGCATACGAACAGGCTCCTCAAGAGTTTTTTTTAGCCTAAACATTTCTGTTATTTTCCAGTACTACCAGCAACATTAAGTCAGAAGAGGTTATATCAGTATGTAGAGAGCTCATTAAAAACTGTGGACCAAGTATGCCCAGGGTAATGCCTTCCATTTATCTCCTTCAGACTTGAAGTGCCCTGTGCTTTAAAGGGCTTTCTATCATTTCAGAGTAGTGAATAGTTCTGCAAATACAGTTTAAGATTCCAAAATGCACAGGTTAGCTGGGAGTGGGAGAGAACACTTCTAATCCCAGCACTTGGGAGACAGATGGAGGAGGATTGCTACAAATTTGAGGCCAGTCTGTCCAGAGAATTCCAGGCTAGCCAGGACTATATAGAAAGATTCTGTCTCAAATCAAATGGCGATCTTCTGAACTTTGCATAACTGGGGACTTTTCTTAAAAGAAAACAAAATCCATTGATGAGTGTGTCTTTAATTACTGTCCATGTTCAATATTTCAAATTTTGCTTCTGTTCCTTCTCAGCTTTTTGGAGAAATTGCCACAGAAAACAGAATAAGACCAAAGTGTGTGTGTGTGGGCAGAAATCATGCCACTATGTCATTTGCAAGTCTTGCCCTGAAGTGGTGGATGATCAGGAGAGCAGAGGAAGAAATGGAGCCTGCACCACAGCTCATCCTTCTAAGACAGTCAGAAGTGGAACTACCCAGTGTAGAGGGGAAAGCCATTCTCCAGCACCCACTGCTCTAACGCCATATGCTCTTCTTCCATTGTTCTGACCATAGTTCCAGCCAAGAGTTCAGACAAACTCTTCCAGTGAGAAAGATGTAGGAAGAGGAGTCTGAAATGGTTGGTATTCTAATGTCTACTTTACAAGGCCCTTGCAGAAATTATGTGTTGTGTTCTACACATGCGTCTGACATATTATGTGAGCTTGGTAAATGGTATCTGTGTTATCTGTATGTTGCTTTATAGTTGGATCTCAACATCCACATCCAATTGAATTTATTTGTATACCTAATTATTGTTTTTTTACCCAGCCTGTTAATGCTTGAAAACACTGAATCCATTTTCCTCTGAGTGAAGATTTGCATGAGTCATCCTATAGCAAAGAGTTCCTTTTAGGTACTCTACCTAGACACACTGTAAGAATGAATGAATGAGGGAAGGATTAAGTGGAAGGATGCAAGTGTCCCCAGGTGCACAAAAGGAGAAGCAAAGGGATGAGAGTACTCATTAATGTGCTTACCATCTGCAGCCTATATGTCTGTGCAGAGGAAGCAAGCTTGAATGGCGGGAAAGATGGCCTGGCAGGTAAGAACACTCGTTGTGCAAAGAAAGCAGGCTCCACATCAATGACCCAAGAGACCATTTAGGCTTTCTGTGGGCCTGGGTCTCAATGACTGTCTCTTTCAATTATCCACCCTTTAAAATCTACAAGGGAGCCTTTTCCCCTTTCCAACCCACACCCCGGTTTTCTTCATTTCTAGTCACAGTATAAGCGAGAACTTGAGTGGTGTTCCTTTATATTTCCAAAAGGCTTCTGAAGACAGATGCTAAACCAATAGCCCTCACCATGGGAAAGATATAAGAGCAAACTGGAAACCCAGTTAGTACACAACCTGGAAGGTGGGGTTGGCTGGCCACACAGGACAAGGCGGCAGCAGGCATTTTTCAGGAGAATGAAGTGTGAGTTGGGGAAAACATAAAGGAGAATCGAACAGCAAAAGCTAAGAAACTAGAAAAATTGGATAGGACAAACACAGGGATCTGCAGAAGAATCAACCACAAACACAGATTACCCAGCTGGGTCCAAACAATTTATAAAAAGTTCTACAAAATAAAGACAACAAGGCCAGGCCTCATTTTGTTAATGAAAATTTAAATGAAAGTAAATTAATTAAAATAGGGACTGGAGAGATAGCTCAGTGGATAAGACTACTGGCTGCTCTTGCAGAAGCGGAGGGTTCAAACCCCTTATCACACAGTGGCTGACAGGCATCTTTAACTCCTGTTCCAGGGGATCTGATTCCCTTTTCTGACCTCTACACGGACCAGACACACACATGGTTAAACAGGCATACATTCAGGCAAAAATATCAATACAATAGAAATAAATGAAGATATAAATTTTTAAAATAATTTAATTAATCTTATTTTAATTATTTATTTTTGAGATAGGGTCTTACTATATAGCCTTGGCTGGCCTAGAACTCACTATGTAGACCAGGTTGTCCTCAAACTCACAGTAATCCACATGACTCTGCTTGCTGAGTGCTGAGATTGAAGGCACTCACCACAGTATCCAGCAACAAAAACAGTTTAGAAAGCTTTTAAATTTTAAATCAATTTCTTCCCCAAATGCTTCCCCTTTATACATTTGGATATAAAAATTATTTATTTTAATTGCTTGGTTCAGATGCCCTACCTGTACCAACAATGAGTATCAGAGAAACAACTGGTGAGTGTTACATTTGGAAGACCTCGTTGAGTGTCAGTACGAACAGTGCTATCTGGAATTTCATGGTGATCCCTTGAGACTTGCCTACTCACCATGATCAAGGATATACTTCACAATCTCCCCATTGCCGGTCTTAGCTGCGTAGTGAAGTAGTGAACAGTGCCCTGGTCCCTGAATTAGTAAGCTGCCTCCATTCTTATAGCTTTCCATGAGCTGAAAAAAAAAAAACGAGAGAGACACGGGGAAAGAATATCAGCAGCACCCAGAACAAGGATCAAAGCTCCACAAAGTCACACAGAGAAGTCACTTTGTAAACCACAAATGGTTTAAGCCTCAAGAGGACATAGAGAAGAGCTAACCTGATGAAATGCCATCCCTCCATCACTCACACAGGTGGCTAGTGTCATGTAACTCTGGAAAGGGTCTGTCTGCATCAAATAGCTCAAGGAAATAGAAATGTTTGGCTTTCTATCCCCTCTTCTGAGCCTCAAACTCTCAGAAGAAAACTAAAATTTCCTGAGGTTCATCCAGCATTTGTTACAGCAGAAAGAACTTGGCTCTGAGCCTCTAGGCTCCTTTCCCTTGTCTTTAGTTGTTCTTCGACGTGGCATGAACAAAATGTTTCATTTTCCTGTGCATAACATTCATGCAGTATACATGTACACACACATCAATGCATACACTCAGAGGCAGGGCTCCTGTTCCATCCCGATACCTTCTGAGACTCAGGCAATGCATACCTAGGGCTAGAAAATCGTGAACTAATGAGAACCAAAACAACAGTATGAATGTCATTGTTCCTGTATGAGAACAACTAGTAGGAAAGGCCAAGGATTTAGTCACTAGAGAGTAAAGTGGACACATGAAGATACAGACAGAGTTCCTGATATATCAAGTATTACCAAATCCAAGTGTGTCACCATTCTCCAAATTGTGGAATACCAGCATAAGAAGAGCCTTGGTGAAGTTCCTCATAGATTATTTGAAGACAAATCTACACACAGAGCCAGTCTCAGGAAAAACTAACACATAAGCAACAATAAAATGACTCAGTCACCATTCTCAATGGCCTCCAAATTCCTTAGGAAGAACAAAAGTGTTGACTGCAAAGAGAGACAGTATAAGGTCAACAGAGGGGTGCCAGGGGAGAAAAAAAAAAGCAGAGTTTCAGAAAAAGCCAAGGAAAAGTAGCTAGAAATTCAACCAAGAAGAGCGATTGATCAGAGGAACTGAAAGCACAGGAACTAAGGGAATCTATATCCCCAAACTCTGGGGGAAGAGAACAGGAAGGAGAATCTTCTGTGTTCAGCTACAACATCTTGCAGATACTGCTGCTTTGTGGGAAGATCCGCTGAGAATGACGATGTGGATGTAGCCAGACCGAGCAGAGATCAGCTGTCCTGAATGTGCCTTTTGGGAAGGTCGCGCACTATGACTAAATGTCATTAGTACTTAACCATGTGTCATGTATCCTCACCATATGGGAGCTCCTGGAGTCCGCTCTACCGTCTTGTGCCATTCCCTCTCCCTCCCTCCCTCTCTATCCTGTCTAACTCCTTTCTATCTCTCTCATAAAAAGCCTGCCTAATATTAAATATGGATAGTGCATTCTGTACACAAGAGGGAAGTAAAAGAAAATTGAGATGAAAGATATATATCTATATATGATAAAAAGATAGAAGTCGATGATAGATAGATAGATAGATAGATAGATAGATACATACATACATACATAGATACATACATAGATAGGAAGGACTGAAAGTAGAAGATAGATAGATGATAGATAGATAGATAGATAGATAGATAGATAGATAGATAGATAGAAAAAGAAATATTGATAGATGATAAAAAAGACAGACAGACAGACAGACAGACAGATAGATAGATAGGACTGAAGAAGAAAGTTCTTCACTCTCTATCCCATCTCGTAGTATATAAGGCATTGTTGAGTCACTCCTCAGACAGTTATGGAATAATTATAATGTAGATCGCGCCAGGATAACCAACTAGACATAATGCTGTCATGCATTTTAAGCAATTCTCTGTAGAATATTTTTAAATACATAACAAGGCACTACAGGATCTGGGGAGTTGTTTGTCTAGAATAAACTCATATGCAAAGAGCTTTAGATTACAAACTGCATTAGAAGTGTTCAAGAGAAGCAGTCGTTCTTGCTTTCCACAGATTCCAAGGTAAGTCTTTTCAGAGTTGTATAGTACTCGTGGATATCCCACTAAAGGGAAATGACCACAAACTCCCAGGAATCCTGTTTAGGGATGAGGATTCTCTTCTGGCTAACAGTGCCCTGGGATACTATAGTGGGAAGCTGTACAGGAAGCACGGTCAGAATCCTATGACTGAGGCTGCAATAACTGACCAATACAGAGCCAATCCTCCCTCTCTCCGCTTTCTGTTAGTAGTGTGCTGAAAGTGTAGAGAAAGCATTCTTTGGTTTATCCAACAGATGTGCTTTAAAATGGAAAGGGAAGGGTGGAGAAGGGGGAAGAGAAGGGAGGAAAAGGGGGAAAGAAGATGAAAAGGAAAAGGGAAAGTATAATATGGAAAAAAGAGAAAAGGTAGTTCTCAGCTTCCTTTTATGGCCTTTGGTGTCCTGTCCTGTCCTGTCCTGTCCATCCATGATGGGAAAGGTATATCCCCCATTCAGAGGCAGCCAGCACTACTGTACAGCACACCAGCACTGTTGGAGACTTGTAGACAGTCATGGCCCCTAGCACAAATTCACAGACTACATCATGGCAAATATTTTTAATAACTATTTTGTTAGAAGAAGAAAACAGGTTAGTACTATACAACAAAACTAAACCAGCTAACATTCTAGGCACTTTCCTATGCAACATGAATAGTATTGGCAGTCTTATTATATGGTTACATCCAGTCCTATGATAAACCAAGGAAGAAATAATACTGTTATCCCATTTCAAAAATAAAGAAATTAAGGCATTGAGAAAATGCGCTGATGGTATAAAACAGTCACAGAGAGTAAATGACAGAGGCAAGATCTGGAATCAGGCAATCTAGCTTTAGCGATGACATCTAACTCCTTGTCAACTAAATCCACCAGAAAATACAAGCACGGGCTGAAATAACCAAAATGGAGTAGACACTTTTTTCTCAGTTGCCATGACTTGTGAAGTGGACCACTATATCAATAGACGCAAGCCCTCACTGGCACGTGCATTTCTGGGTATTATCCAGGCATTCCTTACATATGTATTCATCTCCATACACATCTGAAGAAGAAGCCCTCACATTCTTCAAATGTGCGTCTTAGAAAGCAGAATTCTAGGCACTGTGAGCATTGTATCCCGGGAAAATACAGTCCTTTTGTTAAACTAACCAAAGGCAAGTCCAGGGAATCTACCATACTCCTTTGCTGTTAGAAGTGGGGTGGTGAGACTCATTCTCTCTACTCATTTCTCAAAAGTGGATCTTTCCTCCTTCCTCCTTCCACTCCACAGTAGTTAATAGACTGGATTGTGATAATTCGGTGAATCGTGCTGTTGAATTAACCTTCTTAAAGAATCCCCAACATGTTGGTAGCAGGGTAGCTTACCTTCATAAGGTCACCAGTGAGGACTGCCTGCAAAATTGCTGCGAAAGACAAAAGAGAGATGTCTGATTAGTAGAAGACGCACTCCCTGACAAGCTACAAATGAATGGTTCCATGTTAGGAAGTAAATCGATATGGGAGAAGGAACAGAGTTGCTGTCAAACAGATGAAATTCCCTTCTTCAAGCTCTTTCCTACTCAAGCACCAGTCACATACAGGATTCTAACACTTTCTTGACGGCCCCCCTCTCATCCTGGTACTGCAAAGATAATGTAAAATTTGGAGTCACATTAGATTAAAATCTTAGCTCTGACCTTAAGAGGTGTGGAACACTGGAGAAACCATTTAACCCCATGAGCCTCAGTTGCCACAATTGCAAAAGAGGAAGTGTAGACCCTGTGGGCTAGCTGAAAGGGTTAACACTGTGGCTTCTCCTTTCTTTCCTTGTACTTTGTTCCCCAGAGACTGGGTATGTCTCTGGCCATTTTGATTGTGAATATTGTAGTGGGAAATACTCACTGCCACAGACCAGAGAAAGAAGAGGAAACTGGTACTTGAGTTGTGTTCTATAGAAGATAATCACATGCCTTGCCTTAAATTAATAGGTGTCCGTGATGGAAATAAGACTAAGAGTCTTACGTAACCTAAGTTACTTATAAGAGAAAATTAAAGTTTCTAATAGCTTATGCATGTAGCATATAGAGAACAAATAAGAAAATCATGTTAAATGAGGGAAACAATCTAAAGAAAGTCACGGTTCCTTGTAGTATTGTTGTAGACGTGATGCCTTTAGAAAACAAGATGTGTCAATTTGGAAACTAGCCAAACAATGGACTCAACCTTCCAAATCCCAAAGCTTTAGAGAAAGAAATGCTTTAAGTTTTATTTTGCAAGGTGCTATTTTGTTCTTATTTGATTAATGTCTCAATTCAATTCAATTAAAGCCTAGGAGCACAGATCTAGTACAAGGGAGAGAGACAAGCAGATTCCTGGATCTTTTCCTGTAAGCCTACCACACCCTGGAAACCCCAGGACTCAGTGAAATATCCTGTCTCAAAAACTAGATGGATGGTTCTTCTTGAAGAAGCAAATCTAAGGTTGACCTCTGGACTCCAAATGTGTACATACACACACTCACATACACAAACACACACACACACAAATGAGAGAGAACAGACATAAGAGAGAGAGAGAGAGAGAGAGAGAGAGAGAGAGAGAGAGAGGGA
>NW_021604631.1:4021323-4098087 GCF_004785775.1 Grammomys surdaster
TGGCTGGCTGCTGGAAAACAGAAAAATTGGACAGTGTGGTCAAGTAAATATAGGTAAACTTATGTGAAGAAATCTCTCTAGAGAAGTGGACTTTGGGGAAGATGATGGTACAAACTTCCTATTGGCTAATCATAATGCCATACTTATTAATTAATAGGACAGTATGAAGTGAACTTGTGATATTGGGTCAAGTGTGAGCCCTGTATTTGTCTTTAATTTGTCAATCATTCAGTGTTTTCATTGACATAACAGGAATTGACCCCTTAACCTATACATTAACTTTTCTTAATTTTGTTTTGCAACTTTAAGACATAATAAATTATTCTTCTACTTGTTTGTTGAATTAAAAATCCAGTTCAGTATATATTCTGGCCCCCTAGTGTTTTCTTAA
This sequence comes from Grammomys surdaster, assembly GCF_004785775.1. Lineage (NCBI taxonomy): Eukaryota > Metazoa > Chordata > Mammalia > Rodentia > Muridae > Grammomys > Grammomys surdaster. The sequence continues at coordinate 4,021,715 of NW_021604631.1, forward strand.
TCCCACATGTGAGACAGGACTTCTCTGATTTTCTTCCTTCTTTCTCCAGCAAAATTTCGACTCATTACAGTATAGTCCAGTAGTTCTCAAGCTTCCTAATGCTGTGACCTTTTAATACAGTTTTGGTGACCCCTAACCATAAGGTTATTTTTGTTGCTACTTAATAACTGTAATTTGCTATAGTTATGAATCATAATGTAAATATCTATGTTTTCCTATGGGCTTAGGTGACCCCTATGAAAGAGTTGTTCAACTCCAATGGGTCTTGACCTACAAGTTGAAAACCTCTTGTTTGATCATTGGGTAACATTACCAGGGTGTCCTATAGAAATACTGTCTGAAAGATGTAGCGCACACGCTTTGGGTCACTCATCGGCACCATCACTGTATGGACTAAACAGTAGCAGCATCTAATAATACTTCAGGGGTCTTATATCCAAACATGTGCCATCTCTACTGCAGAGTGTATAGCCATATATGGGAGACACAGATAGGCTTCATTTCCTTCTAATGATAGAGCTAACCCTCAAATTCAATTAGCTCCTGATAATTGCATGCGTGGATGTAGATGGGTTCTTTCCATCTGCTGTAAGAATCCTTCTGAAGCTCCTAGTAGCATGGAAGACGTTTTCTGCTTGGAGAAAAATAGAGACGCAGTCATCTCGTGTTCCCTCCAGCAGAAAAACTCTACCTTACTGCAGGGGACCAGAATGTGCCTTATTCAGAAGTCCATTCACTCTTTTTATTCACCACTGGAATTGGCTGTAAACAGTGCAGAGACCAGATGTTTCCCAGCAGCATCTCATTTGGTTTTTCTTTGCTGTTGCTGTTATTGTTAGGAAAGTGTTGTTTTGTGTGCTTAAATTCCAGCACTGCAGTTAAGCCATAGGTATGCAGAATATACTTTTATATCGCCTTAGTTAAATGATCTCCCTTTCTCTGAAAACCTCATGGTATGAGAAATGAGTAAAGTACTGAGTGCATATGTGTTTGACCCTATAGCCAGTGGCCCACCTGCTTAACGCTTCTCTTGTTTATTAACTAGGGACTTCAGAAGATGTTATAGGGAGGAAAAGAAAGGCCACCTGGACTGGCGATTTAATTCAGTGTTAGTGTGAGTGCTTAACATGTTCAAAGCCTGGGGTTTGATCCCTAGTACCACAAAGGAAAAAAAAAGGAAGGAGGAAAAGAAGGAGGGACGAATGGGTAGATAGAGGAAGGGAGCCTCCTCCACTGACATCTGTTTTACCTGAAAGTCAATTTCTGAGTCACAGAGATGTTTCCCATCCCTTGGAAATGTAATTGTGCTTATATGGTGCATCCAAAGGTTTCAAGTCTAGAAAAATCTGTATTAGGAGTCAAACCAGATGCAGTATAGTCTTGATGCCTGTTATTTTGTTAGAACACAGGTAGTAAGGATCTGGATTAACTCCAAAGTCATAGGTTCAATAATGTCCTTTGAGCATTGAATTCAGAAAAATTACCATAGGTTAAGGGAGCACAAACCCTTCATCACTCAGAGTGTGTTGACTTCAGTCAGCCGTGTAAAATGTGTCACAGTAATCACAAGAGGGATCAACAGGATTCTTGAAAATACCCTCTGTCCGACCTCTACCGCTCAAGTGGCGTGAGCATTGAATGCTTTTTCTAGTGCTAAAGTAATGGCATCATGCTTGGGTGTAAGAGTCACTACATTCTTTTGCACTGTACCACCATCTGATGTAATTCCTCAATTAGAAGAGAACACTCACCCATGGCATTGCTATCACAGAGTCCCATTAACTCCTCTTCTCAGTAAGTATAAAGCATGCACAGACACAGAGGTGTTCTTTTCTTTGTTTTGTATTTGTAAAGGGCTTAATCTGATTATAATACCTTAGTAAACCCATGAACCCCAAGACATTATGGTAGACAATAACACTCCCTTTTCTTTCCTAACATTTGAATGAAGTAATGCAAATTAAGATGCTTATTGCAAACTGATTTGAATAAGATATGGAAAAGGAATGTCAGTATTCTCTGAGGCTCCCATATCCTCCCCTCCCCCCCCCCATGGTGGAGGGAATTTAATTTAAATGGCCTCACTTTGTTTATTTTCGATTCTCAGTCTCTTGGATGAGAAAGCTATAATTCTGAGAGAGTGAGAGAAGATTAAAATAGAGCCCCGCTCAGCTCAGCCTCACCAATGAGAGGAAGGTGGTCCATAGCAGGGGAGGCTGTGCTGACCCACTGCTCCTCTCGATGTATACGGAGTCTATAAGTAGAACTGGGACTTTGGCTTCATCCCTCCTCTCAGGCTGGCATTTCTTATGTGACTGGCCTTTTGGAGTTTATTTGATCTATTTTAACAGTGCCCTTCAGGACCTCTAAAAGGAATTCAAGTTGAGAAGTCTATACTGTATATACACAGTGCATTCAGAGCTAACTGCTGACGGAGCCTGAGAAGGAGAGCTGGTTATTGGCTTTGACCATACATCAACACTGCAGGGGAAATGGGGTTTAAGGCCAGGATTCAAGTAAGAGTGTGTTCTAGAGTTCTGGAAGATTATAGGTTTATGGGTCAAATGGCTATCACGCTGTACACTAAGCACCTTATCAGTTCCTAACACAACTGGACACTCTCCCTAAAGTGAGACATTTTTTAATAAAAAAAAAAATGGTATTAGCTAAAACCTTCCTTACTGGAACAGAGGTGAAACCAAGAGGAGTGAATACAGCACAACCTACTTTCCGAAACAGACATTAGCTAAATACGTATGACAAAATGCGCAAATTTTGAAAAATAGTAGCATAATGACAACGGAGGTTATTTGTGCTTGTAATTAGTATAAAATAGTTTTTAGTTTCCCCCCATGTAAGCCCATGACACATACTCATCGGAAGAACAGAAAGAATTAGGGTACCTAATTTTAAAAAGTAAAAAGTAATTGTTAACTCTCCTTACCTCCTACCGAGAGGACTAAGCAACAATATGCCTGAGAAGCAAGAGCAGCAGTGAGACAAGCGGTGAGTTCTGAGCATGCTCACGAAACAGTGCGCTCTGAGCATGCTCGGGAGACATACATGCACGCTGGATTTGAGTGTGGCATGAAATCATCAGTGACACTCATGAAGGACTGGGTTTTATGGCCTAGTTGTCATTAGGTGACATAAGGGCTGGAACTTCATTCTTCAGAAGAATTTAATCACTCTTCAGAAAGAAAAGTTAACCCCTGGATTCCCACACAGCCAGGTGTGTCCAGAGACCATTAAAGAGGCACTCATGCAGAACAGAGTCACATGGGGAACCAAGAAGTCATTCAGAAGGGAAAAGTTTTCTCTAACAGAAAAGATGGGAGAAGAACAGCTAGCCGAGAAGCTTAGAGGAAGAAGTGATATATACCATTACCTGAGAAAGTGGGGTTCTTGAAACAGGGCTGGGAGTAGGAAGGAAATTGAGCCAGGAAAACAGTGTCTAAGGGATGCAGCTAGAACACTTAACCAAACCCAACAAGAGGCCAGAGCCCAGGGTCACTTCTCCCACCCATCACTACCATGTGAAGCTTCCAGGACCTTCCTTTTCATAATAAAATCTTGGCCTTCTTCCTGAAAGTTTAAAAAAAATACAATATAAATTTAGAAATATATTTCTGAGAGGAGCCTGGTTAATCAGAATTCGGAGGAAGAATAGCATTGTGGGAGGCTCATCTGAGGATGGGAAGGCAGTGGTGTGAGTTAAGGAAGTGACGGTGATTGGAGAGACACGGGAAACAGCAAGAACAGTTAACAAAGATACTGGTGGTTTAAGATCCTTTGTGCACTTTTATACAACAATGGCCAAAACAGGCCTTTACTTGCTAGGGTGAGAGGGAGCAGAAGTGCTTGTCATCTGGTGAGAAGTGAGCAGGACTCTATTTGATTATGGATTCTCCTTTTAAAAACAAATAGGCTTTGCTTTGTTGGGAGAAGCACTGGGTATTGTCAACTTTCAGGAGGAAGTGACCAGTATGGAAGCTCCCTAGAGCTGGCACACTGGCAAAGCTGGTTTGCTTCCAGGGTGAAGTGTTGCTGTGGCATTGTACCTAGCCATCATCAGCATGGCATCAGCCTGGCACTTGTATGCAGAAATCCATAAGCATGGCTTAGAGGTCACCACTTAAGGTTTGCACAACTCTTCTTCAAAAGTGTAGGCTTCCTGTTTGTTTTTCCCTCACGTCTTCTATCACTGAGGACTTTCAAGGCAGCCAACACAGCCTGATCCATGGGGGAACCAAGAACAAAGATGAAGGATTTGCTAAGTCTGAAGAGGGCTCTTCTCTCTCCAGACTATCCTACTTATCCTGGTCAGCCTTGCCACCAAATCTCAAGTGTCTAACTTACAATTACAGAAGTCATCCTCTGCCTATTGGACTGTCACCTCAGGTAAAACCTCTAGTCCTGGGAAATATGTAAAATAACAGGTTTTACTAATTAATCTTGGAAGCCTATGTAAATAGGACACAAAAGCTATCCTTACTGGAGTGTATTCCAATTTGGCTATTGAACATTAATGTTCTATCTTGAACTTTTCTATTTCTTTCTTTTGATATGTGCAAGCATTTAATTTGTCAGGCATAGATTTAGAATAGCTTCACCTTTATTACCTAAACTAAGTCTCACTGAGCCTATCAGATATTTATATGATTATTATCTTCCCAGTTTCCAATATGGCACCATTCAGTAGCATGTTCAGGGTCATATAGCTAATTTGGAATAAAGCCAGGGTCTATATCCAGGATCGGAGAGGCTTATTAGAAAATATACCTCTCTAGCTAATTAATGCTCTACCTTCTTTGTCTGGCTATAGAAACTGAAATACCACCACCATATCATGGTGGCGAAACCAGGTCTTCCTAAACAGACACTTTCATGACCGGTTCAAGAAATTAAAGTTTTAATAGTTTCCATAAATTACATTTTCAGGTTCTTGTTTGGGGAATTGTGGAGAATCAAATGGCCTGTCTGAGGTAAAGAAGTGACATCATGATGAACTGCTAGTACTTCATACAACTACTATATACAGCGATATTGGCTGGCCAGTGGTGCTTCAGGGTGATAACAAAAGAATATCCTAAATTATACAGCATCCAAACCTACCCAGAGGACTTACATGGACACTGGAAAACCATGCGAGAAACATTTAGTTGACATTACGATTTTGTGTCGGGCCTGGACAGATGAATCTATCTCTAAACAAAACAGTTCAAGCCTAAATAATTACTAAAGGTCACATAGGCAAGCAAAACCATAAACTGATTAAAACACAAACAACAAAAGCCCACAGCTCATTCAAGGCTGCATGTGGTGGAACATGCATATAATCCCAGCACTGTAGAGGTAGAAGCAGGAGGCTCGGAAGTACAAGGTCCTCCTTAGCTATAGAGCAAGTCAAAGGTAGCCTAGGCTAGCCCTGTATCTAAACAAAACAAAGGCTTGCAAAATAGTAGAGCATACTTGTTAAAGTGACACATCTAAGAATGGCCTATCTGGAACTGATTGGAAAAGTGTTATGTATTCTAATATGTTGCAACTAATTGTCATAATGATTCTTGAAACCTAGTCCTGAACGAAGAATCAGTAGTCCAACTTTAGGTAGAACACATTGAAGTTTTCATGGAGTATCAGGATTTCAATTACAATGAAGAACAGTAATGGAATGACAATTACCTTCATGTAAGAATCACATGACAACAACTGCTATTGTGTCAACCTAGCATTGTGACAAGACTAGGTATTAATATGTCAGATCATGTGCTTTCATACAATAAAAGCATAAGTAAATACAGTTAGCTTAAATAAAAAAAAAACCTACACTTTAACTCTCTGTTTCTGTTCTCATAAATGAGGAGATAGAATCCAAGGCTCAGAGCACCCACATTTTGTTTTGAAAAGTCAGATTGACTTTTCTATGGGATATACTCTATGTTAGCTATTTGTTGCCAGACAGGTCACTTCATTTGATGGTCTTGATCCTGTCCTTCCATTTAAACACAATTCATGAGGTTAACTTTGCCCTCCCAAACTCTCCATTTTCCTACCACTAAATTATTTTTCAGTATTTTCAAATCATTCATTTAACTCTCCTCTGAGGCAGAAGGCAATCTATAGCACTGTTGTGAAACAGTCCTAGAAAAGAAAACTCCCTTCCCACAGCATACTCAACAACCCGCCTTCACAGAGAGTTAGATAATTATCACCAACAAAGCACTCCAAAGAAACCAAAAGGATCAAAAGGATCACATGCTTACAATCAAGGGGTCAGGGAGAGCACAGTAGGGTCAGAACACATACAAAATAACATAAACCAGATTTTGGGAACCCCAGGGGGCAGGGAGCTGTTTCATTCCCTGGCTTTATTTTCAAGCAGCAATGGATAATCTATTTTCCAGGGATTTGGGAAAGAAAACCAATCTGGGTGGGTGTGCTGTCATTTCTATTTCTTCCTTTTCACACAGTCTTTGGGGAGTGCCCATTGAAACTACTGCAAAAGGCCATCTTCTCAGTACATTAGTAACTGAACCTCTTTGGAAAAGGACCAGGGCTGACCTATCTTCTACCATAGGGAACAGCATTAATGAGGCTGCAGTGGGATTCAAAGATGTGCCCTGGAAGTTTCTGTTTGCCAACACCATGGAGTGCAGCAAACTTAACAGTAAAGCTTGAATAGAGGAATTCGGTTCTGTGCCAGGGCATTGCAAAGAACAGGGCAATGTCTATTCATTGGGCTTAGAGTCAAATAAGAGCCACACTGGTCAAGAGAAGATATTTTTTAAAGGCATACCTTTGTTTTTTTAATCAGTAAAAGAGTAAGGAAGGAGAAAGCCCAAGTATTTAAGCTGTCAGATAAATTCATCATTGTTTATCCTTAGACTCCTGGAGGCAGCTCCAGCACTCAGGAATTAATGAGTACAGAGGAGAGTGTAAAATAAAAGACAAAGGCAGTGGTCTGCCAGGGGGACTGTAGGAAGTGACGGGAGCTATATGGCTGAATGAACCCAAGGGGATTGGGATCCAGAGGGCATCTGTAAGCAAAGGCACAGAAATTATACATGAAAGCAACAGAAACTAAACTGGTATTAACCCTAAATACAAGCTCTAAAAAGTCTGAATCTAATTAGAAAACCAACGGGAGATTAAAGGGTAAGAAACTGGATATGGGGGAAAATATCCTCTAGCGACTTGGCATTAGCTAGCCCAAAGTCACTGCAAAGTAGCATATGGTGGAAGCCAATATTGTAAGCTAGTCCTAGCAGTCAGTTAGACTGTAGATTGTTCCGTCTGTGTGTCAACTCACCACATTTTACTAGCCATGGGAAAGGAGAAACTACCTTCCATTCTTCTAGTCATGAGGACTAGAAGAATTCCTTGATTGTACCAGTTCCCGAAGGAAAAGCTACACATGTCAACAATTCTGAGGGCGACTAGTGGGAAATGAGGCTCCTATTTCACTAATCATGAAGGGAAAATGGATTTTCTTCAATGCCAAGTTATCTGAAAATGAGCATTTCTTCATCTTTAAAAATTAGTTCCTACCAAAACTATAATGTCTCAGTTATAGAAACAGAATCAAGATGATACAAGCTCAAGAGAGATGACATGCTGCTGAGACGTTGATCCAGAACAGGTCTTGGATCCAGAACAGGTCTTGGATCCTGATTGCCTGAGTCTACATCCGTGTTCTAATCCTCATTAACTATGCCTGAGCTCTTGGAAAAGCCAATCAGTAGGTTTGTATCTTAGCTTAGTTTGTGTCTAGTATACAAATAGGAGGACATGCAAGGTATTCCAGTAATAAGTGGCTCAATGGTTAGATGAAGTATCTGGGAGCTTAGAGAAAGAATGAATTTTTTTTCAATCATTTGATGGAGCATATATCAGCATATATTCACTAGTAAATGAAAAGGTCAGTCATATCCATGAACAAATGAGACCTAGCTGTATATAAGGGAGATTAACATAATAATCAACTTGAGTTCATCTCATAAATATGATACTGGTTTCTACTGAAAAAATCAGTTACAGAGATAAAGTACATTAACAAGTGAAGGGGAAAAACAAGATAAAAACTACAGAATGACATTTATTTTATCTTAAATTTGAAAATACAAATGAAAAATAGACAAAATATCTGCAAACAACTGTCAGCCCTTACATTGAGGTCATAGACCATGAAAGTGTCAATTTGATGAAAATTTATAGATGACAGTCACCTTGATATCAGGAATGGGGCTGACCACATGGACATACTCAGTTCTACAGCAGTGTGCAGAGGAACCGAAAAGTACATGCAAAACATGAGAGGAGAAAGCAAAGCAGAATTCTCTGCATTTGTTAACAATGCTATACAGAATGTTCTTCCCACAGGAAGGCCCTTGATATAGTTTATACAGTTAAAAGTCAATAGGAATCTTGACACAGAGACAAGCTTTTAAAAGCCAACTGCATTGTTATATACCAGCAAAGAACACTTAGATGATATAACTTTAAAATCTCACCACATGAAGTATCATTAATGATAGAAAGTAACTAGGAATACACTGAACAGGAGATGATAGAACTACAAAATACTGCTGATAATCTATTTAAATTCAAAGAGCTACAACTTAGTATTGAAGGCGTTTTGCATAAAGACATTAATTTTGTCCATACTGATTTCTAAACTCATGGAATAGTTATAAAACATTGACAAGTTTTTTATTTGTGTATGTGTGTCTTGTATGTGTGAGAGAGACGTGCGTGCACGTGTGAGCGTGTGTGTGTGTGACTTGTATGCAGATGACTGTGAAAACCAGAAGATGATCTGGATCTCGTGGAGCTGAAGTTGCATGCAGTGTGCTCCATGTGATGAGGGCTCTGGGCTCCTACTTCAGGTCCTCTGGAGAAGCAGCACTGACTCTAAACTACTGAGCCAAGCCATCTCTCCAAACTACTCATAAAAGTTTAATACTATTGAATAATAATATTCATGAATTTTAATGTGACAAATGGCTTTCCATTTTTATTTAAACAAAAAGGCCCTTGTGACTAAGATACTCTGAACAAGAAAAAAAAATGTATGAGTTTATCCTCTATCAGACATTAAGATCTAGTCCATTGTCAAAACAATTAAAACAGTGTGGTTTTGGTATGAGAATAGGCATGCTGGGTTGAAGGAATGGCTCAGGAGTTAGAAGTGTATATACTTCTTGCAGAAGACCTAGATTCAGTTCCCAGCACCCACCTGGCAACTCACAATCATCCGTAAGACTATTTCTACGGGATCAGATGCTCTCCTGTCCTCTGATAGGCACTGGGCTTGCATGTGTTGTGCATAAATACACAAAGACAAAATACTTATATACATAATATAAATAAATCTTTTTTAAAGTAACATATGACATATTGATCAATACAACAAATGAGAAAATCTATTACAATATTGACAATTTTTCTCTTGTGACAACAGATTTCCAAATTAGACTTAAAATCTACTAAACAGGAAAGAAATTCAGGCCTGGTACTGTAAACATAGCCAACTACCTGTGGCTGAAGAGATCATGGACCCTAGAGGAAAACCTACTACTACGATGTTCCCAAACCAGGATAATTTCTAAATGCATTCTAAATATTTATCCTTATACCCACAGTTGAGTTTAGCCTTCACTCTTCATCACAGAAACTTGTCTTTGCAACAGATGGAGACCATTATAAAAAAAACTACAACTATTCAAAATGGAGAAGGTAATTGATCATGGAATGCTCAACCCCAATTGATATTTCTACAACACAGTCCTAAGGCTAAGGGGAGATCATAGAAGGGACAGAAGAATTGTAAGAACCAGAGTACCAGGCCCTCTGTTGAGAGATGTAATGCCTTCTGCACCCATAAAATCTCAAACATAAAGGCACCTAAACAAGGCCCATACAAGACAGCACTAACTGACATTCCAGCATTGATGGGGAACTCTCACAAGGCCCTACACCTAAATGAAGACCTACAGGCAATTAGTAGATGCTGAGAAAGAGCATCGGACTTCTCAAAGGATGAGCCTCTTGATAGGTTATGTCACCCTAAGTGGTCAGCTCTAAACACACACATATACAAGTAGATAGACTCAGCAGGTTTTATTCATTATATATGTGTATGTATGTACATGCATATACATGTATGTGTAAATATACATATTATACATGTGTATATATGTATATATGCATATGTATATATGCACACATGTATAATATCTATATTTATACACACGTGTATATATGTGTGTGTATTTATATACACATATATGTGCATATGTATATATGTGTGTGTACAAATACACATATATATGTATATCTATGTATATAGATATACATATATAAATATAAAAAACAAAGAAAGAAGATATGAATTTCAGAGAGTAGAAGGAGGTATAGGAGGAGTTATATGGGTGGAGGAAGAAATGAAAATGATATAGATATAGTACTCATGTATGAAATACCCAATAGAATGAAAAAATTTATGGTAGTAATTATTTCTCTGTGATCAGTTGAAAAGTATTCCATAATGGCTATGCCCTTTGATTATCATGATGTATAACTTTTTGTTCATGTAACGTTTTTATTCTTCTCTCATACAATTAGTCCTAACCACAGACTCTGCTCCCTCTATGTCTCCTAGTACGAAGAAAAGGATTCCAAGAGCAAGCAAAAGACTCTGAGATACTCCAACTTTAACTGTTCTGAGTCCCACAACCAACCACAGCATATATACAAAGGACTTTGTATAGACCCATGCAGACTCTGTGATTGCTGTTTCTGTCTCTGTGAGCCCCTAAGAGCTTTGCTTAGCTGATTATGTGCGCCAGGTTCTCCTGATGTCCTTGACCTCTCTGGCTCCTTTATATAATTTTATGTCATCACACCAGCCCTATATTTATGTGGGCTGGCTTATAAATTTTCTCTTTGAGTTGTTCATAGTTTTTATTTTACACATGTATTTAAAGTATGTGTGAGTTCTTGTAATGTTGCTTCTTAAGTAAAAAAATCTGCATCTAGTAAAAATTATTCTATTTTTAAAAAGCAGGTAACAAAATCTAAACAGAAATTTTAAAAGGACAACACAAGATGGCAGAACTTTACAAGCCAGCAAAGGAAGTAGATAATAAATAAAATAGATGCTATAATACATGAACCACTCCCCCACCCAGGAGGCTGCTCATGCTCCAGTGTATACACATGCTCATACTGACAGCACTAAGTGGATTCCCTGAAGTTTAAGATGAGTACATGAATTTGAAAAATAAAAATGGCGGTGAGGTATTGGAGGAGTTGTAGAGGTTTGGAGTGGATTTGATCAAAACACATGACATGCTTCTATGATTTGTTAAGCAATGAAAAACAAAGCAAAATTGTATCTTTATTTCTTACCAAACCACAAAAATCAATTAAGAATGCAGGTGGATTTTTAGGATGGAATATAGTATTGGAACTTTGTTTTATACAAAAACCCTTTAAACATCCCAAAGACATCAACTCCAGGAAAAGACCAGTAACTTGAGATATTTTTAAATCATGAACATCTGTTATCAGGATGAAACTCAAAGGACTTTTAAGAATGTAACCCACAAGCTGAAGAAAATTTATAACACAGAGAAGAATAAAATGCATTTATAACACACAAAAACATGTTTATAGAATCATTAAGAAACAGATAACCCAAAGGGAGAATAGTTGGGCCAATAACAAAATGAACCATTTCATAGATGAACAAATACAAGAAGCCTTTAAATGCATGGAAAGATGCCCCACCAACGTGTAAATTCAGAACACAAATATGTTCCATCACAAGACACAATACCACATCACCATCGGACTGGCAATTTTTTTTTTAATTCATTCATTTCAAGAATCATCTGGGTAGATCAATGGAGGTGCTTATCACTGTAGCTGAGCGTCCAAATTGAATGACCTCTCCCTTTATCCGGACATCTGAAGGTGTGCACAATCTCCACCAACTAAGTCATTGCCACTGAAAGGCTTGAACATTAGAGGAATTCTCACCCGAGGACACCAGAAGGATTTGAGGAAGGAAAACTTTGAACATCATTTTCTGAAGACAACATGGAGGTTGCACATAACAACTCACAGCAGCGGCCGTTACCTATACAAGATCTGCACAAGATTAAGCCAGTAAGCATACCATCACTGATAGGGGAAGGGGTCCAAAATTCCCACCCTTAGCAGAGGAGCTGCTGTCATTTGACGGCTGCTGAGGCAGGGAGTCACTCTACTTTGGGAACATGACTGCTGTTATATTGTCCATACCTCACAGGATGGCCACACACCCACACACCTATGGCCAGCACTCAGTATAATTAAGTGATTATATTAATAACAATATGAAGAAAGTTGGGAGAGAAACAGTAGAGAGCACTAGGAAGAGCTGGCAGGAGGTACCAGTGAGTGGATATGTTCAAAACACATTGTATAAGTGCGTTTTAAATGGGTAAAACTGTACACACATACACATGTATGTAAAATCACATATAAATTCACATGTGGAGGATGTATGTATGTAGTAAAATAAGGAAATGAGAACATGGCTGACAGAAGCAAATGCAATTGCTTCTGAAATATAGGAAGATTAGCATAGTCAGAAAACAGAGAGCCTGAAACTCTCAACTTACATATGTTTTATATTTTTGATTGTAAAATGGTTCACAATGGTTCCTTTAGTTGTCATTTGAAGTGATAAGCTAGATTTTATATACACTCTCTTACTATGCAAATATGTTTCTATTAGAAAATGATCAAACCTTATAGCAGTCCGAGAATCCTAGTTACTCAGGAGCTAAGACGGGAGGATTGTACTTCCATGCTCACCTGAGCTATAGAGTCGGTTTGGCCTTTACTCAAGACCAACCTGGGTAAAGCAAGAAGCAATAAAAGAGGAAGAGGAATGCAGCTTAGTGGTGGGCTGTCTGCCTAGAATGCATAGAGGCCTTGTGTTCATTCACAGTATCACAAGTACAAAGAAAGAAAAGGACATTGAGCTAAGGACTGATGAGATGGTCCAGCAGGTAGAGACACCTAAGGTCTAACCTGACACCTTGAGCTCAGCCCCTGGAACCCACATAGTAGAGGAAAAGAACCAATTCCTGCGAGTTGTCCTCTGCCTCGACTTGTACAGAGAGAAAATAACAAATGTAAAATTGAAAATACAAAACAAAACCCAGAAAATTGAATTAGCAAGGAATAGATTTTGACATTCTCAAGAGTTTTGTACCAGATCATAGGGTGTGTTACTGACAATACTATAAAGTACAGTCAATGCCAAGTCTGACCCACAGACATGATGTTTGTGACCATGACCATTACATTTTCCACACTGGTCACTGCTATCCCTGTTTGCTATTTACTGTGGCAAGAGAAAAGTGACCACAGACATAAGACCCATGACTGATGAGTGTTCAGGACTCTGTGTGTGTGTGTGTGTGTGTGTGTGTGTGTGTGTGTGTGTGTGTGTCCCACTTAGATGCTGCTGGGGAATCAAATAACTTACTGGTGTTCTTTTAAAAGTGTCCAGTGATGCTTTTTATGGTGCATCATTCTTTTGAAAATTCTCTGTTCATGTCCCAGGTCCATTTTTTTAAATAGGTCAATTCATTCCTTCTTTTAAAATTGTGTTGTTGTTGTTTAGTTCTTTATATATTCTGGATATTAATTCTGTCATATATATGGTTCGCAAAGACTCTTTCTCATTCTGTACCAAGACAGACACTCATTGGAAAATGTCCTTTGTATGCTCACACAGATTGTGGCTGTAAGACCAGTATTCTGAGAGGCTTGGGAAATCAACATGCTAAGAGCACAAAGGACCCAAGAGCTTAGAGCTGGAGAAGCTGCCTGGGCAGGAGGAGGTGATTCTAGGAGCAATGGAAATGATGAAGTGTGAGGCCCTAAATGGAGAGGAAACTCAGGAGGACAGGGCCATCAATCACTGCCAAGCTTATCTTCTGACAGGGAGTGGGACTCCAGCTTCCAGATGTTGCATTAAAACGTAATGTTCCCCTTGAGACTCGCATGGCAGGCTTCCCTGAAGCTTCGGTTTCACTCAGCTAACTAATTATGAGAAAATGTGACATCGGTATTTCACTTTTTCTACAGGGACAAATCATTCCCAGCAGGAGGGAGAAGTTGTTATTTTTTTTTTGTTCAGTTTTCTTTTGTCATTAAAGAGAAATTACTTACACAGCAGTAAATAAACTCTTGTTAGAGGGGAGGAATTTTTTTCCCCTTCTCAATAATTCTGTCAATTTTACTTTAATGCTGACAATCATTTCATTGTTTTCCCAATAATATGGTAAAGTTAAAAAGAGGATAGCTTGGATATTGAATCTAGGACTAAATCAACTCAACCATTTAGTAGATATGAGATGTCAAGGCATTTATTTAAGGACTTATTCCCCAAGCTATAAAGCTGGGAAGATACATGCCCTGTAGGCTGTTACCTACTAATAATGAACCGGAGTAATGCAGTTACAGTGTGTCAGTACAGTTCTGAGTAACTACTCAATACACTTTCTCTCCTGTTCTCAAAACCTGAACACTCTGTTGTAAGCATGACAATAACGTATGTGCCATCTACGCCAGATGTTGGCAGTCTCACACGACCACTCATCCAATCCTGTACCCATTCTTTACTTAGGGACTTCAAATTATGTATTAAACATCTTGTTCTTTCTTGAGTCTAGTACAAAAATAAAAGGTTTCCAGTGAAAAGCTATTGTTTGTAGGTTAAGTTAAAAGAGGCACATTTCTCCCCAGTAACCATCATCTTTTAACTTTTTTTAGTTTTGTCTGTTTGGTTGGTTGCTCTATGGTTTGTTTGTTCCTTTGTTTAGACAAGAAGGCTCATTACATTTTCTGTACTGGCCCCCAACCTGTGACTTTCCTGCCTCTGCCTCCCGAGTAGCTGGGTTTGTTTGTGAAAATACCAACATCTCAACCTCTGTGCTCTGTGGAGCAAACATCAGCCAATCTACACATCCTGTAACACTGCCTGGATGGAAGAACGTAAGAACATGTTATCTGGGTGCCTGTAACGAACTGGAAGGCCATTTCTACAGATGATTCCCCATTTCAGTTCACAACTATCCAGGAGACACGCAGAGCAGAGCAGAGGAGCCCATTGCACAAACAGGCAAACTAAGAAAGAAGGGGCAGGGTTGCTTGCTCAAGTGTGTTGAGGGGCAACTGTACGGATGGGAAATGGCAGGGTTACGGGGCTTTTCTAAGCTAGATTTCTGCAAGAATGAATTTTTGTTTCAGAAATAGCCAAAGGCAGCAGCTGTTACTGAAGTAAATAGGATTGCTGGTGGAGAGAGAAAAAAAGAGAAAACTGAGGGGCACAGGGTTTTATATTCTGGTTTCACAACCCATTTGCCAATGTGCCTCAGTTCTTTTAGAATAGACCAGAGACATTTGATTCACCTCTCTTCTAGAGGCGTCACAATGTCATTACGACATGCAAATGTCATACAAGGGTGACGATGACACTGAAGATGTTTTATGATGGCCACAGTGAATATTGATTCCTAACGTATGTAAATGTAAGGCAACACATTGTGTGCCAGGTAGAAAATCGTAGCAGTAAAGAACCATGTACAGCGATTTCCCCAATGATGCACAGACTAATAGACGATGAACAGGTAGACAGTGTGGGTAAATCAGCACGCATGTTCAAACTTTAGAAGTTACAGGAAACAAAGAGGCAGAAATATAGAGTGCATTTTTGAATTCACTAAAATATAATAATCATCTGGTTTGCAAAGTAGTTCCTTAACTAATCACTAATCACATATAATAGTTGTTAAAATACCCTTTGCCCTCTGCCCTGAATAACCCCCCCTCCCCTTTGGAAAAAAATAAAAATAAAATACTCTTAATTCCGAGACTGGCTTATTTGGGCAGGGATCACCTTCCAAGGCTTCAAAGGACCCTGGCATTTGCCTAGAGATCGCTTCTGACTCCTTTAGAAGTCTAGTGGACTGCAGAACTTGAATTTAGAATCTCCTCCCCCTTCCTTGTGAATAGAGGATTTACTCTTATGCTCAGAAAGATAAAAGAAGCCACAGGTTATTAAGGATAAAATTAGTTCAAAATAAAGGCAAACACACATTTCTAATTTATCATTTGGACACGGAAGCTGAAGGACTTATAAATACACAATCAAACCCCTATTCATACCAGCAAGAATCAGCAAAATAGCATGCAATAATGGTTTACCATTAGGTGGTTGATTACCTAATTCTGACTTAATGGGCCTTGAACATAATTTTCCCTACAATTCTACAGAGAACATGATACAACCTCATTCCAATATTAGGACTGATTTCATAATGTAGCAGCAGGAGAGACAGCCTAAAACTCCTGTTCCATTTTCTTAATTCACTCACTTAATAAATACATTTTTAATGTTTGCTTTTTTGTTGGACACTGTATCCAAGAAATTGGCAGTCTGAGAAGCCCGCTAAGGAAAGCATCAGATTAGTGTGCTAAGCTTAGGAAAAATATATGGCATAGTAAGTAGATCAGAGAGCTTTCAGGGGAGATGAGGAAGGGTGAGCAGAAACCGTCACATGACAAAAAGCAAGAGCCATTTCCTTCTGGGGACAGCAAGAATGAAAGCAGGAGATGCAAAAAACAACAAGTGATCCAGAAATCAGATACAGAGTCATATGCCTGGAGTGCAGGGTATTGAGATGGCAGATAAAGCAATAAGCACCAGAGGAAGATGAAGATTCCATCCTTAAAGCCTGTAGCACTTGCTTTAAAATACAGTATCAAAGGCCAACCACAAGTTTTGGTCCTGTTGTAAAGTGGCCATCCTATGTGTGAAAAGTGCTACATACAGTGAACTGGAAAGGGTTAATCTGCAGGTGTGCGTTATGTGTAATGGAACAATCTCAAAAGTCCAAGAAAGACAACAAGCCCCTAGCTAAAGCTGATTACAGATGTTTGAGAAACATCATTCTATGGTCTGGTGAACCCATGACCGACACCAAGCAAACAATTTTGAGCGACTATGGAATAAGTGAACAAAAATTAGAAATGACATAATCAGATGTTTTGTCCTCTGAGTGACACAGCTGTCTCTTAAAATAAGAATAATTCATGGCATTGAGTAAACAGCTCACTCCCTGATCCGCTTCCTTTCAGATTTAAAGCACTCTGCCAACACAGAGATGTGGCCTCACAAAGTCCAGTCTGGACAGGACTTGGGTGATCTCTCCTGTAACACCTCCTCATTTTAGACATGAAAAATCTGACTTGCAGAAAATAAGGCTCACCTCAAGAATTATGTGACACTTGTGACGGCAGACAGAAACCTGGTAGAAGATATTAAACTTCATAATGCTTCTCAACCAAAATAGTTACACACCGAGATGAAAATAATACCAGATATGAAACACAGCTTTGTGTTTTTAAAATTGTTTGACATTTCACACTAAAATGATTCAGGGTCAACATCTTAGAGGCACTTTCTTAACAGTTATCTACTAGGACATTGAATACTACTAGGATATGAACAAGGGTCAACTTTTGAGTGCAGAATTTAGAATAGAAACGACATGTTCTTACCATGATCTTCTGATGAGACTGGTGACCTATAAAAATAATACAAACATGATAAATATTTTATATATTATAATGATAACAATAAGTACACACAATTTTATAGAAATAATACAGTCAAAATTCAGAAGAGCACTTGCTATTCTTGCAGAGGACCCAAGTTTAGTTCCCAGTATCTACTTGGTGGCTCACTGACGTCCTCAAATCCAGTTCCAAAGGATCTGACACCTTCTATGATCTACATGGCTACCAGTTACACACATGATACATATATATACACATACAAGCAAAACACTCAGGCACATAAAATCAAAATTAATAAATCTTAAGAAAAATTCAGTTAAGGAGAAACTCAGTGGAGCAGGTATAACTAATGTTCTTGTTAAAAGACATATTCTAATCAACAACACTTCCATATTATCTAGATTGGTTGAGCATTATGGTTACTAAATGTCAGCACCTTAAGCATGCTGCCCCAGGGCTGCAACAAATTAGTTAAGTCTGAACTTATTGTGGAAGAATGAGAAGTCACTGAACTATGTTATCGAGTGAAACTTAATGCCCAAGGCCTAACACCTAGAACAAATGCCAGGAACAGCAATGTGCACTTAATTTATTGCACAAATGGCCATGCTCAGTCATTTTTAAAATGTAACAGAAGTAAAAGAAAATGAATGCATAATTATCATTATTTTCCTGTTTTTGAAATTCCTCATGGAAATTTAATGTTGGCATGAGCTTAAGCTTCTGTTCATGGCCTAGTATCTTTAAACTGATGAAAGTCAAGATAAGACCTAAAACCACTGAGGCCTCACAAATTTAATAAATCAATAACTTTAATAACTTTCCTATATAACCTGTAAGCTTAGCTCTAATTATCACAGACAGCTATCAAATGGAATAGCATGTCATCCATAAAATATTTCCCCTCAGTTGACACTTATGGTAGTGTGAATAAAAGAGGGGAACGGGGAACATCCAAAGATGTACTAGTTGTTGGAGCAATGTCAAACGACTTGGGGATGCATGATCCGGTTGCCCTTGATCCTAGTGATGAGTGATATCACTTTTATTATGTGAGTACACAGCAATGGTTGCACACATAGAAAATCTGAACATCCACTAGTGCAAACTGCTATTTCAGCCTCATGAGCCATTTCAGGTAGAATTTAGTACATCAGAGAGTCTCCAGACTTGGTGGAAAAAATTAGTGTCCAAGAAGCAAATAAACCAGAATAATGACAAGCAGGAATTGACACATCACTAAGCCATCATTACCCGAGAAACAAATGGCTTTCCCCTCTTGAAACCGATTTATGTGTCACTACAAGTTCCCAGATTTTGTACTGTCCTCACACTGGTCTTTGTAGGTTATTTCCCCTAGCAATGTGGAAACACATCTTAGTTAGAAAAAACAGGTCCTTGTTTTACATTTGTTGAATTGAATGCCTTCCAGTACCAATTCTGGTAATTCTGTATCAGATACAATTAAACGCTCTTTGAAAGTGATCATATCACCTTTGAATGACTTCAACTGTCTCCTTCTGAGCTCTCTAGGAGAAAGGGGGCCTTGGAATGAGCACACTTAAACACAGAAGATACCCAAGTCATCCAGCAAAAGGGATACCTTTTTCTGTTTTATCAGGAGAAAAACTTGAGCAGGGAATGTGTGGAACCAAAGGTAAAATGGAATTAGAAGTTGATTCCAAAGAAGAACATAGACTGGAAATAACATGTGCTGACGAAAGTGCCTGGGGCATGAGAGATGTATCCTCAATCAAAGAACACCTTTACTTCTGGTTTATTTTTATGTAAAGCAAACAAACACATATTTACAACTAATTTCTGATAGAGAATGAGAACAAAGGGAAACCCATGCCCGTAGCCTCCTGCATGTCTCCAGGTGGGAGCCCTTGAGGCACACTCTTTGCTGCCTTTCTGCAAAGCATTTAATACTAAATCTGAAATAGTCCAGATGGCTTCATTAAAGTCCCAAGGGGATACATTCTGAAGTAGGTCCAGGCAGCGAGGATGAACTATCAGAGTGATTTGCACAGATTAGTCATGTTGCATTTCTGTGGCTGAATGTCTCCCACACTCCTGGACTTGTGGAATTTGAAGACATATGGAGCATTTCAACCCTCACTCAGAATTTCACCTTTAAGTGCAAAATGTCACTAGATTACACTATTGAGACATGTACATCATTCACTTAGGCTGGGAGCGGGCATACAAAGTTTCACAGAACTCAGCTCAGGAGAGAAGAAATGTCCTGCATGAGCAATAGGAGCAGTTGTTTTTAAAATAGAGGTTGAATATCAGGAAGAGATTATCTTCCTGACAGCCGAGCCTGTCAGCTGAGGCACACAGGAAAACTCTCTCCTTACTACTCCCACCATTCTGAGAGACTTGAGCCAGAACTTGTTTAATTTCCTTCCATGTAAACAGTCTTAGAGGTAGGTGCTGCTTTCACACGATGAACTATTACTAACATTTACTAACTCAACCAGGTAGAGATCTCCTCTATATTTTCCTGATTACCAGACTTTATTATGATCTATGCAATATGTATATATTTTTTTCTATGCTTTATGACTTTGCTGGTGCTACTGACATTCTTTTTCCATTCAAATTCAGGAAATTGAAAAAAAAAAGAGACAACAGCAAAAACCAAATGAGAATTCAAAGACTGCTTTTAAGATTTGTTATTCTTTTACTAAACTAAATTGTTATCATTCATGCTGGAATCTTTCCATTCATTGGATTTAATGTATGCAGCAAGGTCCCAAATGTTTGTCCCACATGAACTGATATAGAAACAAAGGACAATATCAGAAGAGTCATCATCTGATGAAGAATTAAAAAAAATCTATTTAT
Organism: Grammomys surdaster; assembly: GCF_004785775.1. NCBI lineage: Eukaryota > Metazoa > Chordata > Mammalia > Rodentia > Muridae > Grammomys > Grammomys surdaster. Next base: position 4,042,214 of record NW_021604631.1, read on the forward strand.
AACTTAGTGACATAATATAGAAAAACCCCAATGCTTATAACATAGTGAGATGTACAAGAAAAATATGTATTAAGTAAAAGGGTAAAAAAGCACAGAGAGATCAGTCATGTCCCCAAAGAATAAAACAAACTCTAAAGGTCAAACCCATTTGGCCCCAGCCTTAGGGAATTAATAAGAGCTCATTAAGTAAGTGAGAGAAAAATTCTAGACAGAAGCAATGGGTACGTAAAACAGCCAGAACTGAAATTTCATAGACTTCATAGACGTTATCAGAGACATAAATAACTCAGTACTGCTGCCACGTAAAGAATGATAAAACCCATGACTGAGGGAGTTGGGGCCATTCCATATGGAGCCTATAAATCTATTTTCACGTGTCTGGAATTTACTTTCTAAAATAAATACAAAAAAAAAAGTTTGAAAGCCACATTTTCTGGTTTCTATTTTTGAATGATCTAAAGAGAACAGAGAGAGGATAAGCTCAGGGGTTACTGTAAAACTTCCCTGTCAAGAAACAAGAATAAAAATGTCTGTTTTTCAATTCTTCTTGAAATCCATGAAAAATAACAGGGAGCATGGAAACCAATAAAAACATCTTTCAGTAATCTAGCTGTTTATAAGAGAAACTGCCATTGATGAAGAAGAGTCACCAAATATAGTAAAAGCTGGACTATGCTTCAGGAGAGCAGTCCTGACATTAATGGGACACAGTGACATCGTATTCCACGAATCCAGGCAGAAAGTCCCAGGACTGAGAAGTCATGATCTTGAGATGTTAGACCAGATTCCAGAAGAGAGAGTGCAGAATAAAAAGGGTCTGAAAACGAGCAACCCAAAGTGAGCCTTCCTGTAGTTATCCACCCCAAACCAGAAGTTCTGGAAAGAACTTACCCAGTAAAAGTATCACAAATACTCAAAAAGCTACTATGGCTCCACAAAAAGACAAACCAAACAAGAAATGTCAGCGGAACATACCAAAGAGATGAAGGCACGAAGAAGTTAAGAATGGTTACTCAATTTGCATGACATTTGAAAATGGAAAAAGTGAGAACAGAGTAGTGAGTTGGGACAGAAACAGAGCCTTTGAGATGTCCAGAAAGGAATGCAGTGACAGGAAATACACGAAAATGGAGACAGCACAGGCTTGCCCAGCCTTTAGCTGGTGGATTAGTGTAGTATGGGTTTGCCCAGTCTTTAACTAATGGATTAGAGTAGCATGGGCTTGCCTAGCCTTTAGCTAATGCATTAGAGAGATAAAGCCAGAAGTCTATTTGTTGCTGTAGAGAAGAGAAAAGTAGTATAAGAGGTAAATAATTTAAAATGTCAAAACATAAAACACTTTTAATGTATTCTATCATTTTAGGGGTAATTTTTATTTTACCTTACATTTTAATTAGTGTAGACATAAGAAGTTTGGATTCTTCTTAAATGAGTTTATTTATTCTTCTTTCATAGATTACATCCCAGCCCCAGTTTCCCTTACCTCGTCTCCTCTCAGTTCGTCCTCCACTTCCCCTCTCTCCTAGATCCATCCCTCCTCTGTTTCTCTTCAGAAAAGAGCAGATCTCTCAGGGATCTCAACCAAACATGGAATAACAAGTAACAATAATCTAGGTATGTTTGGGTTCTTAAAGCAATTTCTCTAAAGTAAATATGTGTTGAATGCAGTTTTAGGAAATATCTCTAGATGTCATAGGGACTGAGTTTATTCTCTAGAATACAGGGGTTTCTATAGAAAAGTCAGTCTATACACAACTGATAGAAGAAAGTGGAGAAGACGCAACACATAGCCATGGCTATATGAGATGAGCTGATGATTCAATACAATACCAAAGACATTCTTTATATATATATTGTAAATACTATCCTAAAATTAATATAGAATCACAAAGGACCTCAGGAAAGCAAGGCAATCTTGAACAAAATGAACAAAGCTGGAGGCATTGCACTATCTGACTTTAAAATGTACTACTCTCTCCTAGATATGGCTGCATAAGCCGAGTCGGAACAATAGCTATACCAATAGACAGGCTAGCATAGAAAGGGGAAATTTTCATGCAGTCTCACCCCAAGACAAATACAGACAGCTAAGGACTGCCTAGAAAAGGAGGATTAGCCTCTCCCATAGCCCTGTAATTGGTTATCTAACACAAAGTGATCAGTCCTGACACTATATACATACAAGTAACAAAAATGAGCTCAGCAGGTTATATTTATATAACTGTTCATACACACATACACACATGCATACATACATATATACATACAATAATAACAATCACAAAATATAGAAAGGAAGCTATCAATTTGACATGGTAGGAGGTAACCAGGGTGGTGCTAGACGAAGAAAGAGAGAGGGTTAACTCATGTCATTCTACCTTAATTAAAATGTATAAAAATAAATTTAGAAAGACAAAGAACATTACAAAGATACAGTAAGCATCTGTATCATGCAATCTCTTCTATATAGACAGATGCACAGACCTAGAAATAGAACAGAATAAGAATAAAGATACTAAGTGAAGACACATAGATCACCTCACTGATTTGCTAAGAGGCTCTAAGTACAGCCAGTGAAAAAATGACAGCCTTTAGCAAGTGACTCTGGGAAAACTAGAAATCTGCATATAAAAGAATATAATTGGAATTTCATTATATACAAGAGTCAACTCAATAGTCCATAAATGTGCAACTAGTATATGTTTAATTAAAAATGCATGTAAAAAACAACTCTAATGGATTAAAGACATAAATATAAGGCCCCTAAACCACAAAAATATTAATAAAAATTATGTCACCAATATGAACAACATGTTCTAAAATGGAACCTTAAAAGCAGTAGACACAAAGACAAATGGAACCTCTATCACATTGAAAACATTCTGCACACCAAATGAAATGATCAACAGACTGAAGAGATAACATTCAAAATGTGGGGAAATATTTGCAGACTGTTATCTGCTAAGAATCAAAATCTGCAATGTATGGTGAAGAAACAATAGAAGAAGAATCACCCAAGTCAGAGGTCATAATTGGCATTTCTCAAAAGACATGGATGATTAAAAGAAAACAGGAAAAATGCTCAGAATCATCACTCATCAGGAAAACAGAAGCCGAAAGCCAGAACCACAAGATCTTACTTCGGCTTAGAGTGGCCACTGATATCCAAATTTGCAAACATAACGATGATGGTAAAGATTCAGGGAAAGAGCCCACATCAGTGCAGGCTACCAGAAAGTTTCCAGGAATCCTGGGTCAAGAGCATGATCCACAACTAGTCAAACTACAAAGGGTGAGAGACCACGGGCTGCACAGCCCTGTGGAGTGCATCTACAATGCAACTCCAGCACTGAAGGCTCAGGGACACGGCAGAAGAGAACCCAGGAAGGGTGTAAGAACCATAAAACCAGAACAATTTCTTCTGGATAGAGATTCCTTTTCTTTTTTTAGATGAAGGTCACAATTTTTATTTTTTTTTTAAAGAGTAAGACCAACTAGCCTAAGCTACTAATATCAAAGTCAGAGGACAGCTGGTGGAAGTAGATCCCATCTTCCCACCACTTGGGTCTCAGGATCCAAACTCATGTCTTCAGGCTTGATGGTAAGCACATATCCCTTATCCATTTGAACCATCTTGCTACCCAAAGACACTTTTTAAAAAACTAGTCTTCTGTTGAGTCATGCTATGGCAGAACACTCACTGGCAAGAGACCATACTTACACACATGATAGAGATTTCTAGACATGCCAGAAAAGAGAAACATCTACTGTTTTAGGTAGAAGATCATGCCATTAACTAGTATGGGTTTGTTTTAATGCTTACCTTATATTTAAACTAATATAGACATGAGGATTTCAAAACAAAAGATGTTTGAGTTCTTAAAGCAATTTTTCAAAACAAGCAAATCTGTGTTGAAGGTTGTAGGTAGTATCTCTAGACTTCTGATGGACTGTGTTTATTCTCTGAAATAGAGGTTTTCCACAGAAGCGTGTGGATATATGCAACTGTCATATGTTTTTGCAATGTGTCATTGTACTAGATTATTCTACTTTAATAGGATTCTGAGGGAATCAGACCTAAAACATACACCACCCATTGGTGGTGTATTGGGCAGTGCTGTATCTAGAATCTGTCTCTCCTGTAGCACAAGATCAAAGACCATTCTTAAACTGCCACCATCCACAAATTTCTATTCAAAACCTCCTTTCACGTAGGTCAGTCACAAGGCCTAAGGACACTGAAAACTACATGTCCAATTTCCTATGTGCAAGAGGAGCTAAGGTGGGAGGAGTAAGGAGAGGAAGAGGAGGAGCTAGAAAGGGCAGAGGTGTAGGAGGATGGAGAACCACACAGGTATGGAGAGCACTCGTGGGGAACAACTTATAATCAGGTTAGCTAATTGGGATACAATTCTCTCTTTGTATGGGCATCCTGTTATTAATCATTATCAAACATATGAACCTTTGATTAATCAATAAGAATTAGAGTCTCATTCTCTTACTGGGCCCGCATGGATGGCGGAATGGTCTGGGCAATGCCCTGCCTTGCGGAGACAGCGTGGAAGATTGGCAGAGCCATCCCTCACGCTGGCATCTAGTGGGCAGCAGGGCTGGTGTTACTGGCTGGCCGGTTCTAGCTGCAGCGCGCACATGGCCTCAGGCTGAGAAACATGGCGGCTGGGCTAGGCAGAGCCACAGCAGCTTAGATAGTCAGCATGACCAGAGGCCATTTTAAATAATTACCATAACAATATGAGCAAAGCGACAAGATATAATAGCAAAAAGAGGTTAAATCGTGAAGGCTTATTCCTTAAAGTGTTAATTCTTATTCCACATCACTGCTCTCCTACAGTGACCTCGGAGCTAAAATAGATGCCATGGTCATTCTAGTCTTTATATCCTTGCAGGTTTTGGAGATATGCATTTGTGGTAGTTCCCATTGGTTGCCCTAAACTTTTAAGATTTATAAATTTATATATTTTAAGTGTTAGTCTCTTCGATCTATTTTAAAGCCTCAAAACAATGCTTCCCTTTTTTCACAGTTCATAGCTTTCACTTAAAAGCATCCATAATTTCTCTTCTTTGTCCTTCCTCGGGATATGGGCATCATTTTCTCCCTGAGAAACTGGTTGTCAACACCAGAGAGAGCAGATGAATACGAGGAGCGGACCCCACAGTGTTTGAAAAGAATTATCTACACAATGATGCCTGTCTCCCTTCTCAGCATCCACAGCATATGGACTTACTATTTACAAACAATCGGATGCTGGGGACCATCAGAATGATGGGGTCACCTCATTCAGAAAAGCTTGAAATGAACATTCAAGATGGGTGTGAAAGCCAAGTCTGAGGCGCAGAGTGGAAACTATATTCTGAAAATACTCAGAAATGAGGTGTTTTCTAAGACGATAGACTGTAGATGGGATGGGAGAACTCCTAGATAGTTACACCAGGCTCACAGGCTTGCCCAGTGTGGCGAAGTGATAACAGAAAACATAGGCAGAGGCAGGCGGATCTTGTGAGTGGAGGACAGTCTGGTCTATGCATTTCAGGATAGCCAGGGCTACACAAAGAAACCCTGTCTCAAAACAAAAACAAAATAAACAAAAACAAACAACAAAACAAAAAAAAACAACCACCAGAAAACCCAATCTATTAGAAATTTCTTATTTTACTTATCAACTCTCAATGCTCTTGCTCAATCCACCTTTCCCTCCCTCCCTCCCTCCCTCCTCCTTTTCCTGACCAGTCCTGAGAGCTTCCTAGGCTTCCCTCATTGCTTCTCACTCTTTGGTAAAATATAATCTTTTTGCAGTGAAGCCCACCACATAGGTACATTCTGTTGCTATGGTGAATTTTCAGAAATATCTGGACCTGGACACTCAGTGCCATTCTTAACAGAGTATTCTGCTTGGCTATGAGACACTTAAGATGTCTCAAATGGAAAACAATTCCTCATGGGACACTTCTTCCAGGCACATTTTCAGGGTCCTTTTAACTACTAAAGAAACGTCATCTTTGTGTTCCCACTGTTCCACTGTCAAAGGGTGTCTGCTGTAGACTTAGCAGTTTCCGGAGCCTGTTGATGGGCAAGCATCTCCACTCACATCAAGGGAACCTAGGTGTGCTTTAATGCATTTTGAAAGTGGACTACAGATGCATATTTCTAGGCAAGGGTTTTTCTCCCTTGGGCTTCCACCAAAGGTCTGTGTTGTCCATCCCTAGAGGACACTACTCCATGAAGTCACTCTGAGGACTTGCTGAGACACATCGAGCCAGTAGGTCCAAGGTACAACTTTGTTACCGTTACTCTGGCCCCAGAGCATCTATAATTAAGAACAAGAGGACCCAAAGTCCTTTGCAGTGAGAATCTCCATCAACTACACAAACCCCTTTGTTCGCTTTGTTCCTTCTCGGGATGCTCATTTCTCCAAGACAATGAACAAAGCACAGACGTACAAGAGCTCAGGCTAGAAACAGAGAGCGAGCAAGGATGAAAGCTATGGCAGCCACACAGAGTAGCATTGAGAGGAGAGAGACAAACACACTCTATTCAAGTCCCCATCAGGGACAGCCAGAGAGCCTCAAAGGTAACATTCACTCCTGACAGAGGGGAAGGGCAGAGATGGAGGAGGAGCACAGAGATGGGCACTGTCGGTGAGGTGAAAGCCCCGAAGGGCACACCTCAAACATGGGTGAGCTCTTCATTCGAGGTGAATATCCATCCACTCAATTACCACTCTACCTTCAAGATTCTCTACGCAAATACAGCACCGGATGGCCCGTGTGCAAGCTGTGTTTGAAATATACTGTCATTTTTTTTAAGATAGATTTTTGCATCAACGTCTATTAATCTGTTTTAAAAGCAATTTCATCATTAGCTTGCACAATTTGCTTTTCCTGCCGAAAACTCTTCACAGTCAGTTTCTGGAAGCTCCTAAATACCCTTTGAATTGAAATGTTACTGCCTGCCGCCACCTACCGTTCTTTCCCAGGAATGTAAACAAAATGAGAAAGGAGTTTCTTTTCATCAAAGTGATAAGGACCAGGGACCTTCAGCACCAGAGAGCAATAGATAAAAAGGGTAAGAGTCAGGTTTACCTACTTATTCAGTATGGAGACCTGACGATCACACTGCATGTGAGCGTTTTAAATCTGTGAGGAATCAGTCTTTGCAAAAGCATTTGTCAGTGTGTGCCTTAAAAAGGGAAAAATGGAACAGAAAAGATACAACCAAAGCAGAAACACACAAGAAATCAGGGGTGTAGCCTTCAGAAACCAGACTCATAGCTTTAGCAGCACTTGGGAAGCCCTGACTAACAGCTCAGGTTGAGACAAAAATCTGTCTGCATTTTGGGAATTAATTGGTTTATTTTGTTTTAAAATGTTATTACATTTATTTGTGTTGATGAGGGATACTACACACAAGCAGAAGAACTGCGGTAATGACAGCAGGACAGAAACGCGCCCACAGGCTCTCTCTGAGAAGAACTGTTTGCACAGCACTGTTAAGAACTTAGACCACTGCATCAATGAGAGATGCTTAGAGTACTTCCTGACACTTACAAGGGACTTGATGTGCGAATGAGGCTAACCATCCATTGAGAGGAGGAAAGGAAGACCAGGCTGGGTGCCCGCGTACTGCATGGCATTAAGTGGTAACTCCCACATTCTCTTCTGTTGCCTGAATATCCTGTCACTATGTCCAGTAATGTGGTGGAAACCCTGTGGAGCAGGTGCTCTTCAGGATGCAGCTCTAAGAAGAATGAACTGATTGCTTCAGTGTTGGGTTTTACTTCCTTTTAGAAAGGGAGAAACGATGTTTTGGGCCCCAGTGAAAATGTGCCCAGTCTTCTGATGCCCCCAGCATGTCCAAAAGGGCTATTAGTAACCTTGACTAAAGAACTTGTCCCGTTAGCAGAGAGGCTGTGTCAGTTGGTGGCACTAGTATCCCTTGTATGGATGGTCACTTGCTTTAGCTTTGGACACCATCCTCCCTACCCTGTATCCCTACTGTACTTATCAAACTGATGAGAGCCAAAACTGTCCTGTAAACTGGGTTAAAGAGGGCTGACTGTACAAAATCCCATGGCACAAAGCACCTGGTACTGGCACAGGGCTGTTCCCAGGGGAGACAAGATGGGCTGTGCACAAAGTCTCCACTTTTAACACATTCTTGGAAACACTTTTTAAAAACTGGCCTAACAGCACTCCAGTTTCTGCATGCAGGAAGAGAAGGGGTTACCACAGCGTAGTTCTAAATGATACTGATGCAGCGTCATTGCAAAAAAGCTCTAACATTCCGCCAGCTTCTCCCAACGCCTGGAGGCAAACTGTTGTGGAAGGCAAAGCTATTCTCTCTGCTCTGGTTTTTATTTTATAATTTTTTAGAGAGTTTTATTTTATGTTCACGAGTGGTTTGCCTGCACTCATGTCCAGGCATCACATACATGCAGTGTCCACAGAGGCCAAAAGACTCCGGGTTCCCTAGGACGAGACTTACAGAAAGTTGCGAGCCACCATGTGGGAGATGGCAGTAGAAACCAGGTCTCTAGAAAGGCAGCTTGTGCTCTTAACCACAGAGCCACCTTCCCTCTGCTTTGTTTTCGAAAAATTTTCCTATGAATCCCTTGCAGTTCCTGTCCACTGTTCCCAGCCTACTTGGTAAGCCAAGAAGCTGCGAGCTTTCCACACAGCCTATAGATACAGCCTATAGATACAGACTCTAGAGTCATCTCCTTCTCCATTCAAAGATCACTTCAACGTCTTCAAGGACTAAGTAACGAAGAAAACCCCAAATACCCAGGAAAGTAGTATGGAAAACACCTCATGGTTTAGGCTGCATGACATAACGATTTCTGGCTACCCCCTACTTACCACGAAGCTCATCACAGTGGCTTCTAACTCCCCACACCCACTATCAGGACTGCTTATCTTTGAACTTGTGAAATGTTCATGCCTCATCTCAGGGAAATGAATACATTTTTATTATTTCACTACATACTTTCCCCAGATCAAATAGTTTTTTATTGAAGCTTGCAACATAAACATGGATTGCATGGTTAGACGACCGCACTCAGCATTTTATCTATTATTCTGTTGCAGTGTGATCAGGATTAGGGTCACCACAGCAACACATCAGACACCTTAAATCTTCTTGCTTCAGCCTCCTGAGTAGCAGTCTTTTTGTAGGCCTGCACCACCAGGCCAAGCATACCTTTCCTCTAATATCCAGCATTCATTCATTCAGTCCTCAAGCATCATTATACGTTGCTCTTCCAGATACAGCACAGTGGGTTGCCGGGACAAAATTAGCAATGCACAGACCACTGTTGCCCAGGTATGAGTAGGAAAGGCTGCCAACTTTTACAAAATGAGGAGAGCAACAATACCAAGCAACCAGAGCTCTCAGAGTCTAAACCACCAGCCTGGGAGCACTTAGGGAGGGACTCATGGCTCCAGCTGTGTATGTAGGGGAGGGTGGCCCTGTCAGGCATAGGTGGGAGAGGAGATCCTTGGTCCCATGAAGGCTAGATGCTGAGTGTGGGGGAATTTGAGGGTGGGGAGGTGGGAGTGGGGTACATCCTCATAGAAGCAGGAGGAGTGGGGATGGGATAGGGGTTCCTGGTGGGGGGAGAAATGGCGTAAGAGGATAACATCTGAAATATAAATAAAATATCATATCCAATAAAAAAAAAAGAGAATCACTTAACAGTGGTAAATGTGTAAATGTTTCCAGTGCTGTAATTTCTGGCAAAATTGGAACTAATAAAACTGGAAAGGCAGAATTTCCTGGCAGCATTTTCAATACAGTGTGTGTTTTAATGTTGGCACAGATTTCTCCTAACCCCTTTTCCCACTTGCAATGCCAATCAAAACAAGACCCTCTTACCGAGATCCTATGATGACTATTCTCCTGGGTGGGTTTGGAAGCATGACTCAATTTCCCCAATTTGTCCATTTTTTGAGAAGTGGTCATAAAAAGAAAGTGAAAATATCTTATTAGATGCTTTTTATACATATAGGGACAGGATGGCTCATGTGTTTGGCTCTCAGAGGTAAGCACTTGAGGAGAGAAAGGAGATAAACAAGACCAAAGGGAGATGTGCCTTTCCTGAACTTTTTCCAGCTGGGGTGATTATCTAAGGTGACCAGACTTAGGCCAGTCAAAGGTGAGCACACAGGGGACCCAACTATCTCCCCAAAACACATGTCAGGGACGATCTCTGTTCTGATGAGACTGACTCCGTCTCACAGCCCAGCAAAGCCCACACCCCACTAAGAAGATTAATTTTCTCCTTCTTATCTGACTGTGATGCTCAAAGGATATTTTCACAGTCCAAATCCTCACCCAATCATTCATCTCCCTCTGGGAACCTGCAGCTTTGACAATAAGCACAATCCCTACTTTACCTAGACTCAGGTCCTGACTTAACGTTTCCAGAGAAACTTAGGAAAGAGAGTAGATGAGAACCGGCAGGACAAGAAGCTATTTCTCTTACATTCAGCCAAGAACATGTGATGTTTTTAGAAATGGGGGAGGATTTAGGGTTGTTGTCTTCATAGCATGACTCTGAATTGTAAGCTATATGAAAAGGGCCAAATTTTTTATTTAAAGTATGATGGCGAGTTCTGCCTGTCCTTAAATGGTCTCAAAATTACAGATTTCTTTAAACATATCCAAACTGATTTTAATTATCACTGAGTGTTCTCTGAGGGACATTTCTAATTACATATAGAAAAAGTTGGTATTTACCAGCTTTTGTGAAATGGTGCAGTAAACTATGCCTAGGAATCAATTTTATAAAAATATTCATACTTTTCATATGACAAAAAATAAAAACGGAGTATAAGGGAAGGAACAAATTCTGATTTCTAGTTTTCTCTTTGCATTATCCACTGTGATACGTATCAGAGTGAATTACAGCCAATGATTTCTATAAGATTTCCCCTACTAAATATAAGCCTTTTAAGGGCAAGGCGTTTCTTATTTAGGCTTGTATCTCCAGTGCCTTTCATGGGTACCAGAGGTGACCAATACTAGTTGGCTCAGTAGTTGAGTGTGTTCCCTAGAAGTAAAACGGAATCATAAATCAGACTTCACACACCATAGCTCAAGCTTTCTAACAATCTGTCTGTGAGTGAACTATTCTTCCAATCACAAAGATCCATCAGGCTCCATCAGCTGACAAGGTAACAGATAAAAGCTGAGACACAGACAGCTCCATGGATTTATAATGAACTCAATTTCACTTCTCATTAGTGTCAGGAAATGGCCTGTCTGGGGGCTGCACGCTACAACCTCACCCTCAGATCTTAGGCTAGGGACAAGACGGTCCCCTCTTACTTGGGTGGTATTCCTTTACCTTGGACCTTTCAGGTTTAGGACTTGGGGATAATTATATATTATTATAATAAACATAATATAATAAATGAATGCATGTCTTTCCATCAATTTAGGAGAGTCTCATAAACCAAAAACCTGAAACCTGAAGATTACTGTTACTCAGAAACTAAGTCCACTTCTGGTTCCTGTGCCTGCCAACTCCCCAGTGGACTCCAATGTTAGTCTTCCACGTTTTCAGAGTGTTCGTAGCATGCTGGAGTAATCATTTCTTTTCCTGTCTCACAGATGCAGGGATGAACATTCCAAGTAGATTGTTTGATAAAATTTAATTGCCTAAATACAAGATACAGACCTAAATAAGAATTGCATCTTTTAAAGTCTTCCATCTAAACAAAATATAGTTTCACTCAGGGCAATCATGGAACAATTAATGATAAGGGCAACATTTTGAAACAAGATCTAAAATTGCAGCTCAATATGAAGTTAAGGGTGATCTTGTACTTGAGATGTTCCTACCACCAGCCCTGAGTGCAAACACATGATGAGCTGTTGTTATCAAACGCAGCACTTTGTACATGCTATGCAAGGAGTCTACTTACTGGGCAACGGCTCCACCCTACATGCTAGTTTAAATAAACATTCTTAGACACACAAACTAATTTGTTAAGCCTTAAGGCAAATTCATTATGATCCTAACAAGAAAATGTGTCAGGAACTGCTTGCCAGTTTCTTTCAAAATAAATTCTTCAAGACTGTCCTGTACTCTGTCCTCAGGTTTTGAAGACAGTGTGCATACTGTGCATCCATCTCTGGAATCAGAGACCTTCCTGGCAGACCTGTGCGTACATGGGCGTGTACATGCCTAGCCCCAAATGCTCATAGTGCTGAATGGAAACAGTATAAACTCAGTAAGATACAGCAGAGACAGAAACAGAGCTCTCCCTGTCCATGGCTTCCCTCTCCATCCTTGAACAAGGATGGAGAATGATGCATCGAAGAAACTCAGTGCTCAAAACACTGAGAAAATAGCAGGAAGATCCAGGGGGGCTCTGGCCAGGGAAAAGCCTAGGGGTGAGCTTAGTGCTGTGGAGGAAGAATGAGCCGAGGCAAACTGTGCATTCATCATCTTTCCCCCATCCCCTGGTGTGTGTGTGTGTGTGTGTAAGTGTGCGTGTGTGTAAGAATTCTTTCCAGAATATTGACCCTCTTATTTATGTTCTCAAGGAAACAACTCTTTTTCTTTCAATGTAATTATCAGTCATTTATTTCATTATCTTTACTGTTGGCTCCCTTCCTGTCTTTATTCTAATTAATTAATTAATTTCTTTATTCTTTTTAATTAATTTATTTATTTAACATTTCGACTACAGTTTCCCCTCCAGCCATTTCCTTCTCCACCCACTCCTCCTGTTTTTCTTCAGAAAAGGGGAAGCCTTGTATAGATATCAACCAGCTCTGGCATATCAAGCTGCAATAAGTATGTCTGTATTCTTTACTGATGTTCTCCTGTCAAATGAAATACTTGGCATATTTGCATACAATAACTTTTATTGATAAATGATCTAGAGTCACAAATCATTCTGTGAATGTTTTTAACATGTCAAATTCTGATAGATAATATTTGTCAGCTTCAGCGCTTTTGATTTGTTCTTCAGAAATCAGTTACTTAATATCATCAAGATGATGAAATTAAACCTGTTTTTTTCCCACATCAATTAAGGTTTTAAGACTGGTCTAGCAGACACCAGTCTCATTGCAATAATCCCTCATGTTCTTTTTATGTATTTATTCCTAAATATTTCTACTGTGAAAATACTTTGTAATGTTAAGCTTTGAAAATACATGTATGCGCGTGCACACACACACACACACACACACACACACACACACACAGAAAGACACATTTATCAAGATGCTGTAACTGGAGAGGAAAGGTTTAGGCTAATACTTCCAGATCATAGTTCATCATCAAGAGATGTCAAGATAGGAACTCAAGCAAGGGCTTGGAAAAAAAAACATGGAGGAATGTTGCTCTCTGGCTTACTTACTGACTTATTCTCTGGTTTACGCTCAGCCAGCTTCCAGCCCACACTCACCTGCCCAGGAATTGTACCTCCTTCATCAATTAATAAAAAAGGCACTACAGTGAGTGTTCCATGTCCGGAGACCCATGGATTCAATCAAGCAATGATAAAAATATTTCAGTAAAATATTATTTGTAGTGAACATGTATGGCTCTTCTTATTCTTCCCTAAATAATACAGTACTACAAGTGCCTATGGCCTGTTTATCTCATATTAGGTATCATGTAGATTAGAGAAGTGGATTATTTGCAAACACTGAACCAGTTTACATAAAGCACTTTGGTATCTGCTGTGGAACAGAGAAACACAATGAAACTAAGCGCTCATTCCGACATAGGCTCTTCTGGGAGTGCTACCTGTATGTGCAATTCTTGGGAAGAATGTCACTATTTTCAGAAACAACTTTTTCTATGTTATGACATGAATATGAGTATGCTCTCTGGAGGGCATTGACTACTGCAGCCTAGATTGAAATAATAGTCCACTCTCTGGAAACCACAGACACACTGAAACACTCAGCTGGTCTGTAAAGGCTTAATATGTATTTCTGCAGATAATTAAAAGTCTAATTTTCCAATAAGCCTGCCCACACATAGATGGCCACTTATTTAGCCATTCATGGATGGCTGAGTCATTCCTGTTCACAAGCCCTAATTCTGTACAAAAAGGAAATGGAAAAACACTCTGAATTGTAAGCAATCAAAAAGCCACACGGAACCAACAACATGGTTTAATTAAAAAGAGAAAACCCATAGCAATTCATTTTTTCCTTTCTCCTCCTCACATAAAAAAAAAATAAGAAGTCATACAGGGAAGTAATTAAAATGAAGTCTCCTTTTGCCCTCAGGGTGTCTGAGTAGAACCTTTGCCAATGAAATAATTAGCTTGAGATTTCTCATTTTTCTCCCTTTGTCTTGGGGAAATTGCTTCCGGCCTTTCTTAAGAAACAATGCAGTGTCTTGCCTCTTCATTTAACTGTGGACTCCTAAGAAGCTAAGTAATCTTCTTATTCTGTGAAAAGGTAAGATTGAACGGTTTAAAGTCAGTATCACTATCTGATTAGAACCCTGTACTCAACTGCAAAAACAAGACAAAGCAAAACAAAACAAAAGAAAGATCAGTTTCATAAATGACAATATTCTTCTATAACTTCTGAGATGGGATGATTGTCCTGAGTTAAAACTAGGTACTAATAGGTTTAATTGTGACCTCAGATTGTACCCTATAATGTGTTCCTGTAGCAAAATATGGGCAGATAAGATGATTCACATAGCACAAAGTATCAACTTTTCTGCAAAATTCCAAACAGCACACTGCTTTCCAACCATGGTCACACATCCTGAAGAAAAAGGATGCCGCAGATACTCACCTACACTCAGGAGTTGTATTTGTTTATTACATGCCACATCTACACATAAATAACACCTGCCTTGTCCCAGCTTCCTTATGTCAGCTTAGACATCTTACTTAAGCAATAATTGTAGCTCAAAATTCTAGGTTACAGTCCATCATTGTGTGGAATTCAGGGTGGAGGGACCTGGAAGTAGCTGTCATACCTCATTTACACTAAAGAGCAGAGAGAGACGAATTAATGCATGCAAGCTGACTGCTCAGCCAACTTTCTCTTCTTTCTTAAAATCTAAGACTCAAACTCAGGAAAAAGTACTACCTACCATTAGAGTGGCTCTTCCCACATAAATTAACATAATAAAGAGAACTCCTCACAGGCAGGCCTATCCATAAGCCAACAGGATCTAGACAATCCCACACTGAGACTATTCTCAGGTGATTCTAAATTATGTCACAATAACAAAGAAAACTACCACACCACTGTAGGAAAAAAAGTAACTATTGGACAATATTACATAAAGCACATACCTACATTCAGAAATTGAGACAAAGTAACAAATCCCAGTGGTCACACAATGAAAGCCTGTGTGTCCTTTCCTAACTATTCAAAACTCTGATGTATGTCTTCAGGATAGAGTTCATAGGGGGATCTGACATACTCTGGTCTCCTGGAACAAAAACACTAGTGAAGTTAAAAGTGTTTATGGACCCAGGCATACAGTCTCAAGGTCGTTCACAAGGGAGAAAAATAGAAGATGGAGATCCACCAGGACGAAACCTAAGCCAAGTAAATGTCAAGAGTGACACAGAGACATGAGACAGCTTGAGTACCACTGAAGGCAGCTCTTGCTTCAGTCCCCTCTCCCTAGCAATCACAACAATAGAAAACAGCAAGACCCAGCTTAGTAGCCTCTGAGCTCTCTGTCTGACATGCACGGTGTTCTCAGCAATAGGACTTACCTTCCACCTCTGGGGAAGAACCAAGGGCAGTAACAATAGCCTAGCCTACGGTGTTCTGAGAATCTCTTGGACAGCCCTGACCATCATTTCTCATGCCTGCCCTTGTGGTTTTTGTTAGATAGTCTATGGCTCTTATACAAGTAATATTATTCAGACTGAACCGGTTATACGCCACCAGCATCAGAACCAGCACCACCACCACCAACAATTAATGAAAAGGAGATTGTGAATATGAAAGAAAACTAGGAGGGGTATAAGGGAGAGAGAGTATGGAGGAAGAAAAGGTGAGGTGATTTGATGTAACTATATTATAATCGCAAAACAATAACTATAAAATGGCAGGAGACTCACTGTAGCACTCTGGAGTGGCTGAAGTCTTTCAGATCTGAGTCCTCATAGTGGGGTGTGATCATCCCACTGTCACTCAGCATACGTTTCCTCAGGGCCGGGTTCCACCAGTCAGACAGCCTGGGGCAAAAATGGCACCAGAAAGTAACTGTACATCTTACTCTGCTTTTCTCTCATAATGATCTTGTCTTAAGCGTGAGCAGAGAAATCCATTTTTACTGGACACATACTTCGTATTCATCGCTTCTCAACAGCCCTGAAAGTAACTCGTATGACTTGGTCCTTTTTTATATTGATGAGACATTTTGATTTGAAGATTAAGCCACTTTATTACATGTGACATGAGTATAGAATTAAAGGAGCCAGGCACAGAAATATAATTTAGAAAACAAGAAAGCCCAACCTTCTTCTTATAGCATCTTTGTTTTCTGAAGGCACTAACAGCTGAGAAATAAGAAAGCAAGGGTGGATTTTCAGGCCACACTCTGTGTTTGGATTTAAGTGACAAAACTCTAACCAAAAAAGAAGTTGTCCCTTTGGGTGACTACTTGGCATAGAAAGAGGAAAAAGCCCAAAGCTACCTTAACAGATGGCTCCCTCCTCATCAAATAAATATAAGAGTCTTTATTATGTGGGGTGTTGACACCGACATCTGCCTCTTCTTTAGTAGGACACGGCATCAGACTGGATTTTCTCCGAAGAGTACACTTGATTATGCTATCATTACGACATACAATGTGCATTTGCTATGAGTGCCTGCACATGCTTTTGAGGGCAACCTGTACTTCAGCCATCACTCCCATACACCAGGGAGCTGCTATCTATTCCTTTTACACAAGGACAGAGACATTTGTCTGTTTTTAGTTTTGCACTACTGGCTCTCACATGTTTACACAAGTATCTGATGCATAACAACTCATAAGTATTTTTGAATTGTTAAAAGTTTTTTTTTAAATAACTTAGACATGGCATAGGGTCTTGATTTATTTAGTAAACTCACTACAGACTGGACATTGTGATTTTACTATGATTATAACTATAGTGTCACTTGCTTTAGAAATTTCTGTTAGGTATGTGGGAATGCTTGAATGGTTTTTTTTTTTGGTTTTGTTTTGTAAAATTTTCTAATTTTCAATTTTGACTCAGTTTCAAACATTCATTTTTAAAAGATTTATCTTATCTTTTATTGATATATACAGTGTGTATTTATGTGTGGTTGTATATACATGTGAGTCTAAGTGTCCCCAGAGTCCAGAAGAGGGCATCAGTCTTCCTGAAGCTGGAATATAGTGGTATAGACACCCAATTGGAGGGATGAGAACTGAACTCAGGTCCTCTGCAAGAAAAGTACATGCTCTTCTAACTGAGCCATCTGTCCAATCATTCAAGATGAGTTTTAGTACAATAATCTGTGCAATTTTTCTTTAGTGCTGCTCAAATTTGGGAGTAATATAGCTACCTATTTAAACTATATGGAAATGAGCACGAAGTACTTTGATAATAATAACCAAAAAAAACTGGAGGAAAAAATATATCTCTATAAAATGGAACAACTACAGAACCAGGTGCCTTTACTTTTACTTTCCTTTCCTTTACTTTGCTTTTCTTTAAGGAAACATTAGTAAATCTGTATTCAAAATGTTTTTATATCATTAGAATATCAAATCCAAAGTCAAAGGAGATACGAAGATCACTCCACAGCCAGCCAAGGCAGCACCAACAGAGGAGAAACACACTCACCCAGAAGCCTGCTCAACCACCAGGTCAGGCATTCCTGGAGGTGTCCCTGCCTGCTGTGACATTGCCATATCTGGGTCCAGAATAAAAATCTCATCGTGAGAAATCTCCATCACAAAGTGCAAATGTTCCTAAGGGAGGAAAACAAACCTGTCAAGGTGCTGACATCACCACCCTCAGAATAACAGAACCAAGCATGCTTGGCCTCAGGGTGAAGTGAATTGCACAACAACCAAATAATTCTACTGTTTGCCCAGGAGCCTGAACATCTACCATCCCTCCCTGACTTCATAGTGTCTCTGGCAGAGGACAATGGGGAGAGGTGAACCTGCCTGGTTCAGGACTCACACCTAACCAGGATCGTGTCTATATAATCAGAAATGATCTTTCCCTTGCTTCTTCCCAGACACTATCAAAGATGTGACATCCTGCATGCTACCCGAGTACATGACAGCTTGGACTTCTGCCCCACAACATGGTCAAAGCTAAGTGGCAATGATCAAGAAAAAGCTGGTTTTAATGGGTTCAATACTGCATAGTATTTTTCCAGGAAAATTTGAATAGAGGGAGGAGTTGTTATGGGTAAACATAATTTTTTCCTCATTACTAACTATAAGAGAGTATTAATAAATCTATTAATATATATTAATATTAGCTAACCAAAATGCATTTAAAAAACATAAGGTTTACTTTAGTCAGAGTATAAGTTCCTTGTAACAGAAAACTTCAAGTACAGAACTGTAATAGTAGTTGTCGTTCAAGTTGCTATCTATGCTCACTTTCCATGTCAAGCCATTTCACTGAGCCCATAAGTCATAAACGCATGCAGACAAAAGGCACTGTGGCTTAGCTTATAAACACTATCCTATTCTGGGAAAGCTTTAATCTTTTCATTAGAAAAACACATCTATGAGACTAGCTAACTACATATTGTGTTGACTTGGGGACTTTTCACTTTCTTCAACAAGCTGGGAAGAACTTACCTGAGATCTGTCTATTCGATAAAAGCGGTCAGCAGAAGTTGCTAAGGGGAAAAAAATATACAAGGAATTTAGATATTTGTCACCAGATTCACAGCCTTCCTTTCTACTACACTGTCAATCAAAGCCCTTATATTATAAGCATACAACATGGGTGGCCAGTCTCGAAATCTATTACTAAGTCATCACTTCTATGCTTTGTCCACTGTTATTCCACTGCTCCTAAGTTCTTCCAGTCACACAGCTGTCTGTACCTTGTTTGTCTTTAAAATGTAACTCAAATGCCTCAGTCTACATGAAACTGTAGGGCAAACAGTGCAGAGGGTTCTCCATCTTTGAATTCCTTCTGAGGCCACTTCAGGTTTAACTAGTATTTGATCTCTTTGGTAGAGAATTACACAACTCTATTCTAGAAACCCAAGGTCAAAATGTCCTAGCTAACTTACCTGCTTCTGTACTTGCTTACACAGTACCCTCACCTCCAACTAACTGCTTATCTTTGCTTCTGTCAAATTTCTTGCTTACACAAAGTAGTACCTATAGTTGCTGATTGAGATGCCAGGTTTAGTTTTTGCCTCAAAACCCTTGTGCTCTGTATACTCTGTGCTATAGTTAAGTCCTGAATACCTGGGTATAACAGTTCTAGATGACTGGAATAAAGACTTTCAATTGTCTGAGAGGTTATCTCTGATGGGCTCTTCATAACAAAACTGTTCTCCATTTCAACTACCAACAGCAGAAAGTCTGTCCCTCCTAAACATTATGCACGCTGACAGGTTGCTTAAATCTCTTCAAAGATGAACCTGAGACTAAAAAGCCTGCATCTTTAAAGGGTTATTTCTTACTTATTCTCATATGTCTCTAGGAATTAGCACAGGACTTTAACTGAGGGGAGAACTAAACATTTTATTAAGTAAAGAAACCCAGGAAAGATATAGTTAGACAGACTTCCCAGAAATGTGACTCTCATTTTGGAAAACAACATTCAGGCCAGAGATCACATATGTCCACAATGAAATCATTTCCCTACTATACTCTGCCCCTAGAGACATGTCTGAAGGAAGCCATGACAAACCAAAGATTATTGTTTAAGCAATCTCTAAATGGGACTGGGCTCTATCTATTTAAGAAAGAAAACTTCTGAAGTAAAACATAAGATGTTTTTGAACACTTTATATATTTGTATTTGCATCTTCTTATTATTAAATATATTTAAAATATTGGTTTTTTCTTATTTAAATCTAACAGAGTCCAAATATGAGAGTTTTTACAAAACAGACCAAAAGCAATAAGAAATATAGAGCACAACATAGAAAGAATGCAAATATTTGCTTTTAATCACAAACTTTAAAAGTAATTCTCTCTAGCTTCCTCCAGCAGCAGATGGCTGTGGGTGCCCGACCTTATGAGAAGAGAGAGGCTAAATCGGAGGTTGCCATTGGATCGCCTTTGAGCTCAGGGAATTCTGTGAAAGAGGGGACAGAACTGTAAAATCAGAGGGGATGGAGGACACCAAGAGAATGAAGTTTACTGAATCAACTAGATAAGGTGCAGAGGGCCTCACAGAGACTGAAGCAGCAAACATGGAGCCTGAGTGGGTCTGCACCAGGTCCTCTGCATATAAATTATAGTTGTTAGCTTGGTGTTCTGTGGTATTTTCCTAACAGTGCGAGTGGTTGTATCTCTGACTCTTTTGCCTGCTCTTGAGTCTTTTTTCCTCCTCTCCTGTTGCCTTGTTCAGCTTTGATATGAGGGCTTTTGCCTTAATTACTATCTTGTTTCGTCATGTTTGGTTGTTGTCTTCTCTGATGGAAGATGGAGATGGAGTGGATCCAGAGGAGATGCGAGTTGAGAGTTGGGGATGCTGGGAGGATTGGAGCAGGGGTGGGGGACACTGTGGTTTGGATGAGAGAAGGATCTATTTTCAATTTTTCAGAGAGGGGAAAATATCACTGTGAAGGAAAGTGGGCTCAGAAATAGAAGTCTTGCTTAAAAGCTTAAGTCTAAAGCACCATCGTCTCAGCAGGACTGACTGACTCTTCTTTGCTCTTTCAACCACGACTCCAGCCTTGATGCCAATCAAGAGTTAGCCATAAAAGATTTCCAATGCGTGAACATACCAATTTGGTATGTTAACTTACAAAGTTAAAAATAAGTGCTCAAAACAATTAAGAAAGGCTTGCAATAGAATACTTATATAGTAATACAGTTCCATAGTTAAAACTACTGTTCCTAATATAATTTTATCTAAGCCTGTATATGGAACATAACGACTTTCCTTAGATACACAGTGCTTCTCTGTGACCTGGGAGCAGAAATTGATGATGCTTCCCACAGCTATGGATTAACAGGGATTGGAGGGAAGTGATCGGTCAGCTGAGCTAGGAACAGAAACCTGTGTCCTGGTTGACGTGTGTTAAGCTTAGTAGCTACCTGTGCGCCCATCTGTGCAGTTAACCCATATGCATTCTAACCTTACATCCTTGAAAATGAACACACTAATAAACAAAGGGCCATCAGCAAAAACACTCTATCTCCGTGCACACAACATATACTTCAGCTAGCTGTCCCTGACAGTTGATAAGCAGGAATATATAGAGATAAAGATATATAGCGGTGTAGATAATTAGGTGGAAAATTGGAATTCGACAGCATCTAGGAAAGTGAAAAATGCATGAGATGGCAGCCGGGAGGACTCATTAAATGTTCACACAATCACTGACCCCATTATGTGGACAATAGGTCACACTCAGCAGAAAAGTTAGACACAAATGGAACTCTCCATTTCCCGAATATGTATGTACTGTACCGAAAGGATACCCTTAGAAAACTAACATGAAAATTTCAAGGCATGGAAGCAACGCAGGAATTAATATCTATCTTGCAATTATAGACTGTAGGTTCTGGCCCACGCTACTCTGAGGCAGGTACCCAAGGCTTTCAGGAAAGGAAGGTGGTGATAAAGGGAGTGTCAGTTTAAACAATTTGATGCTGAGGTGCTTTGAGGGAACGACTCCAGGAAAGGTCCAGTAACATCAGCAAGTCTACACCATTGAAATGTAAATGCCAGTCACAGGAAGGCTTTATGGAGAGCAGCTGAGTCAGCCACACCCTGTCCTGCTGCCTCCCCAGCTCAGTCTCTGCCAGGTCCCCAAACACTCACCATCTAGGAAGCACCACCGCGGGGACAGCCTCTGAGCTGAGAGCGCCCTGGGGAAGGAGGTTTCTTGGTCCTAGGAAGAGAGACACACATTCTCATGGCTCCACTTAAATGATAAAAGCTGCTTTCCCTCCACTCCCATCCACACCACATACTGGAGTATGTGGGCAGTCTCTTCTCAGTGAAGCACTAAAAGCAAAGCCAAAGCATGTTCTGCTGGGTACGACACAGAAAGGAAACCCAGTTCGGGCTGCGTTGTGAGGCTGTCTCTGCCCTCAGCCTCACCCACTATGACAGTGATAGGCAAGGAAGGAATCCTTGTGCCAGGCTGTCCTTTAGGAAACTCATTCTGTCCCAGCTAGCTGACCCCCTAGTCTTCTCTCTTCAGAGATAGCCAACACTTAATCTTACTTGAGCCACAGAGTGACATGCATTCTTTCCTCAAGTTTAAGATTAAAGTATCTCCTTTCCAAAATTAAGCGCATTTTGTAGTCTCCCTTCAGCCCTATCTTGCTAAGGAACTTCCTTCTGTAACATTATTAAAATCCATCGCAGAACTCCTGTACTCAAGTCATTCTCTCTGCAATCGGGTTTTCCTCTTCCTAAAAGCAAATGTCCCTCCATTGGTGCCATTTCATCTTCTTGATAACTTTCTTTCTTTTCTTTTCTTTTCTTTTTTTTTAAAGACAAGGTTTTTCCATACATCTCTGGCTATCCTGAAACTCACTCTGTACCATGCTGGCCTTACACTCACAGAGATTGGCATGTCTCTGATTCTGAGTGCTGGGATTAAAGGTGTATACAACCACTGTTGGCTCTAATAATTTTCTTTCTTCTTTATTTTATTTCATTTATTTGCAATCCAGCCATTGCCCTCAGTTACCCCTCCCATAGTTCCTCAGCCCATTCCTCCTCCCCCATCTCTGAAAGAATGCTCCCCAACCATCAGGCCTCCCCCATCCCTGGGCATCAAGTCTCTCCAGGATTAAGTGCATCTTTTCCCCCTGAGGGCAGACTAGGAAGACCTCTGCTATATATGTGGTGGTGGCTTCGGATCAGCTCTTGTATGCTGCCTGGTTGGTGGCTCAGTCTCTGGCAGTGCCCAGGGGGTTAGCTGAGACTGCTGGTCTTCCTATGGGCTCGCCCTCCTTCCTTCCCTTAATTCATCCATAGGGGTCCCTGACTTCAGTCTAATAGTTGGGTGTAAGTATCTGTCTCAGTCAGCTGCTGGTTGGGCTTCTCAGAGGACAGCCATGCTAGGCTCCTGTCATGTATGTTTTATGGGGGTGGTGTGGGTTACCTCACTCAGAATTATATTTTCTACTTCCATCCATTTGCCTGCAAAATTCATGATGTCTTTATTCTTAATAGCTGTATCCATTCTTCATTTGAGGGACATCTGGGTTGTTTCCAGCTTCTGGCTATTACAAATAAGGTTCCTATGAGCGAGCGCGATCTCTTCTGATAATTTCCTTAATCACCCCTTCTCTGCCCTGCCAAACTCCTGAAACACACATCCTGTCCCGATCGCCTCCACCTCCCAGGTACACATTTAATCATCCCTTGAAACCAGTCCTTCATAATCTTTCCAGAGTGCCGAGAGCAGCTCCACCCCCTTCCTGTGTTAATATTCTCAGTCTTCACATTTCCTTGGAGTCACTGAAACTTTTACATTTTTTTTTGAAATTTTCAAATTAAAAGATAATTATGTCATTTTTCCTTTCTCCCTCCAATTGCTCCCATGTTGAGCAGAGAGAGCAGGGGGCCTCTCTGTTCTCTCTAACTTAATGGCCTCTGGCCTATTTTCTCTAACTAATAATGATTAGCATATACTGTTACTTGTACTATATAATTTCAAGGACGATCATTTGGTATTGGACAGCCAATTCAGAGGCTGATACGTAGAGCAGTAGACTTCTTAGGCTTTCCACATTCCTTGGTTGCCTGGAGTTCTTTGTGTAGGGTTGGAGGCCTCTAAGCAAGTCTGATGGTGTCAACCCAGCCTTGTTTACTTTTTGGAGCCTGGCAGAGGGGAAAGCCAGGATCATCTCCTTACACCTTCAAACATGCAAAAGTTAAAAAGTATACCTCTTAGTGGGAGCTCATTAGTGATTACCAGGGAGTAGTGCCTTAGTGTTTACAACAACACATGGCTTGGAGCCTTCTAACACTAGTTGGAAGGAAAATTAAACTCATTGACAGAAACAGCACAAGTAAGGGTGGCCAGGCCTCTGTGGGGAAGATACTGCAAATTTGACTGTTACTGAAGATTTGAAAGTTTCAGTTACAGGAACATCCACAGAGGGCAGATGTGCTGGATCAAGACTTGGGAATGGAAGCCACAGGGGTGGATGGTCTGGTGTGTACAGATGAGACAGAGAAGGCAAATGGAAACGGCATAGGGGAAATGACAAGAGCCAATCAGAGGCCACTGAGGCTTCCTCCTGATTTAGGCTACCCTGCCAGTACATCACTAGATCTTCAGGCAACATAACCCAGGAACAGCAAGCCACACCAATGGATGCCTGTTACAAACACAGGCTCAGCTCTGCAGAAAGCTACAGTGGACTCCACAATCTGTTTCACATGCCATTCAGAAGAGTGTGACGAATGGTGAAGAACCACGGGTCTTAGAAGAGCAAAATAGACCCATCTTAGCACCAGACACCTTATCTAGACAGAGTTTTCAGGTTTTGCGTTCAAATGGTTTCTATAAATCAAAGAATTGATAAAGGGAAAATTGACCTCCCTTGGGGCTGCCACAGAAATGTACCTTTATGCATCTGATTTGCTGAAGCAATGGATGCAGATCTCAAGCTGGCTTTGTCAACTTGCTAGCTGAGCTAAATTAAATCTCAGCATCTGCTCTCTGTCCTTGTGTATGAAAACTATGCTTAATGTCTTGAGAATTGTATTTTGACACATGATATCTGGGTCTAAAGAAACTTAAGGTCCTTAATATACTTTTATAAAATGTGTTATACTGCCAACACCTCACAGGTTTTTGTAAGAAAAAAATTCATATATATATATATATACACACACACACATATATCACTATATGCCAAGAAATCTGAAATGATCTGAAATGTTTATTGGTAGCTGTGAAAACTAATAGAGACATTAGGCAAAGATAACCATCTCTTCAGAGAATGAAGGGGCTCAGGTAGCCTGGGCATTTCTGAATCTTAATATTATTTTCTGTAAATAACACCCAAGTGAGGGTGTGTAGGCATAGTTGACCTAGCATTTTAAAATCATATGTATACACAATGTGTTGCATGCATGCGCGCGCACACACACACACACACACACACACAAATGCACACTAACTACTTGTAAGAATACTTGTGAAAAATTGGTGGTAATTTGGCAGGCCCACATGTACATGCATTTCCCAAGAGAGGAAACCTCTTCTTTCTGTAGATTATCAATGTAATCTGAGACTCCTGAAAGACTAAAACAATCCAAAGTTTAAAAGTCAAGAATACAAAATTTAGGTAAAAAAAAATTCAACACAGTAAGAATATCGACATCAATAGAAACATCTTAAAATACCTGAAGTCTCAAAAGTGGGAATTGTGGTTTCAAAGTTATAGGTGACTGTCAAAGGCTGTGGCTATTTCCTTAGTGGGGAACTGAGTCAGTTTCTGTCCTATGAGTCAATGGCATTTTTGCTTGTTTCCATCGTAATCCTTCCAAAACATTTCTGATTAGAGCCTTAAATTCTATATATTGTCATTGAATTTTAATTGTTTTATTTTATATGTATGGGTGTTTTGCCTGCATGTATATCTGTGCACCATATGCATACCTGGTGCCAATAAAGACCAGAAGAGGGCATCAGATCCCTTGAAACTGAAGTTTTAATTGGTTGTGAGTTGCTATGTGTGTGCTGGAAACTGAACCTTTACCTATTAAGCCATCTCTCCAGTCTCCTCTATTGCCATTTTGTAAAAGGAGGAAAGATTTACACTGAACAACATATATTCCCGATAACTGAAGTTGAACAGTAATGACAATATAGGGATCTGAGTTGAGAAATTTTAGTAACAAGAAAGGAGATACCTTCTTAGTGAATGAAGATTTGCCTGCAATTTTAGAGGCTGTTAAAAAACAGAGAGAGAGAGAGAGAGAGAGAGAGAGAGAGAGAGAGAGAGAGAGATAGATAGATATCTAACTTCTCTGTGATGCCTTCCCGAAACAGATTTGTACTTTCTGTAAGTGGGCTCATAAACGGACAGCTATTAGCATAACGAGGTCTTAGGCCATGGTCATTAGAATTCCAAAGAAATGTAATTAATATAATCTTAGATATACACTGAATTAAACTACTTGGGTTTTTTGTTTTGTTTTGTTTTTTAATAAGTACATCTGCAGGGCTGAGGAGGGAGCTCAATGGGGAAAGTGCTTGCTATGCAAACACAGGGACCTGAGTTCAGATCCCCAGCAGCAGGAGAAAAGCTGGGCATTGTGAAGTGTTCCCCTAACCCCATCGGTGCCGGAGCATATGTCTAGCTAGCTAGCCAATCTAGCTGAAATGGCAAGCTTTAGTTTCAGTGATAGAACCTGTTTCAAAAATTCAGATGAAGACAGGAGCCTAGCTTGGATATCCTCTGACAGTTTCTTCTGGCAGCTGACTGAGACAGATACAGATACTCACAGCCAGCTACTGGACTGAGGTTTGGGACCCCATGAAAGAGTTAGGGGAAGGATTAAAGGAGCTGAAGGCAATGGCAACCCCAAGGAAGCATAACAGTAACAACTAACCCAGACCCCTGGGCTCACATTTATCTCCCCATGACATTTAAATACGTACACAAAAAACAGAAATGTGTTTTTGTTCTATCAATTTACTTCTGATGAGAGGATGTTGATGAGAAGAAGGAGAAGGAGGAGGAATAGGAGGAGGAGGAGGAGGAAGAGGAGGAGGAGGAAGAGGAGGAGGAGGAAGAGGAGGAGGAGAAGAGGAAGAAGAAGAAGAGGAGGAGGAGGAGGAGGAGGAGGAGGAGAAGAAATAATAATAATAATTAATAATAATATGGAGAAGAGAAAGGAAAGAGACCATGCTTCAGATCCAGCTTCAGTTAAGCAGCAAGGCCAGAGAAGTAGAACCCTGATCTCCAAAATACCAGCTCTGACAGTTAGGACATCCCCAGCTCCATCAACTACCAGCTAAGAGCATCTAGGGAGGAATCTTATCTTGTTTGTCCCTTAAATGTCTTGTTTGTATGATGGCCCTTGTAGAATCTGTCCTGAAATATTACTGAGAAATTAATGAAACATGTAAAATACTTGATTTGTTGGCAGTTCCATGGTGCTATAGACTTGTATAAATCTAAGGCTAGCAATGCCTAGAGAGAATACATAAAATTATGCCATCTAAGGCAATTTCACCTATAGTCACTTGAGGAGCTCATGGGACACTGACTATCTTGTCAACTAGACATTATGCATGGTGCTGCCCTGGCCCACTGGTGCATCAGTGTGGTTGAACTCAGATCAAGAAAAAGGATCAAGAGGAAACAGAAGAAGGAACAAGGAAAAACAAAAACTGTCTCAGATAGGAAAAAAGAAGGGCATTAAACAAAGGTTGGAATCATCCTGCTTGTTGGCTTGGTCTTTCCATAGCTTGTCTTACCCAGCAACTCCATGGTTCTTTTTACCCTATGAGAGCTATGTGGTTACTTTAGCAATGGGGCATTAACCTCCAAGGCAAATATCACCTATCACTGACATATTTTCAGAACATGTCTATTGTGAGAACATGTTTCTTGCCCAATCACTTACGATTCTGCTTACTGGATACTCCTTTTCACAGAAATCAACTTCTCTTGTGCTTAGCTAGTTGTTAACATAACTGTGATATGTTTATTGTGGTGATTGCTTTTTTATATTTATTTAATTAAATCTAGTAAAGTACAAGACATATCATTCAAAGGCTACAATGAGTGAAGTTTGTCAAACCATCTCCAAGAAGGTGACCATTAACCATCCTGATAATCTCCTCATTTCTGTCTGCATCTACCTTGGGAATTCTTGTGCATCCAATAATCAAGTTCCGATTTATTTTCCCAAAGGAAGGTCATTTTAATTATGGTTTTAACTTATTTTCTGGCTGTTGCTGAAAAGCCACAAATGTAGAGGAAACAACTTTTATTTAAGTCTGCTGCCAAAAGAAACAGAGTAAGCAGGAGACATGAATTATGAGTGAAACAAAATGCTTAGATCAAATCTCCTTTCCATTCCAAGTATGAAATGTATGGCTCAAGTCTCTGCTCTAAGGCAGCAGATTTCAAATAGCTCTGGCGCAGATGGATGACAGCCAAGCCAACAGATGCCATCCTGGACCATTTTAATTATGGCTTTAACATATATGTGTGTTTATATATATTATATATTATGTATATCCTTTGATACATATTATATCCTTTGATGACTACAGATGAAATAAAATGGAGGCTATGTAGGCTTATTATTAGCCCATGCAATGAGTATTTTGTAACGGGAAAATGATCTCTCAGCAATATGCATTAGTACAAAAATTCACAATTTGAATATTTTAAGTCTCACAAAACCTACCCAGAGGTACTTGTCTGTTCAAAGATTTTATTTGGAAATAGAGGTAAATCTCATGGAATAGGTTGATTATAAGCCATTACCTTAGGTTTATGTGTAGGACACTCACTTTGTTGCTAGGAAGGCTGCATAATTTCACCCCTACCTGTCTCTCCTGATATCCAATCTATACTGCCACTCTTTCTGCAAATCCACTTATACCCAAGATCTGACCAGAAATGAAGTGCCATAATTTGAGAAAATAAAATGTGTAAAGGAATATTCTTTTCATAATTTGAGTAAACTACTTAGATGCTTCCACTTACCAAGTGATTGAGCCTATAGACTCCTTTTACCTGAGAGTCTATAATTTTGTACAATAATTTTTAGCTTCTTGGGGGCATATAACTATTTGGGGTTTTGAAGGAGAGTCATGAAATGTCACATCTGAAGGCAAACTTTCTAGACAGCATAAGCAAAAGTTGGAATAAAAAAATATCTGGAGTGATCTTGATGGGTATCAAGACTACTTCTACTACCATTTCAAAGCACGGCCACAGACTCAGCCACTATTAACAGTCAACTTACTCTTCCTTGCTTCTTGCCAGAGAAATCACTCCTGGTAACTCAGATCCTTCTCTCTCAAATTCTGCACTCATGCTCCCTGCCCACTTCTTATTCCATGGTGCCTGCTACTTGAGAGTCCCTCAGAAAATATGATGATCAATAGGCCCGCAAAGAAAGTCCCAGAGGCAAGAAACTTCCCACAATCATTGAAAGAAAGTTCTGTCCATCACTATTTGTTCTGTATAAGTATTGTACTTGTATTAGGCTTAGGGCACATATACATAAGGCCAATCAATAGCAAGTTTTAACATGTGATCTGACTACATGTTCCACTTGATGTTTCTCATAATATTTTTCATAAAACAAAGCAGCAACTGTCTATCACTTAAATGCTTATCGAGAGGAGGTGGGAGCATATGATGAAAAGGAAAGAATAAGCTATAAATTTATTTATTTGTAAGGCAAAACAGAATGACACACTAATATGAAAAGATGAAAAAGTATAAACGCCTGTCATTTTAACAATGAACTTACATGTGTATATGATGTTTCTGTCTAATGTTTAACTCTATATAGACACAGGGCGAAGTGGGGAAACATCACACCAGCAAAGCACTAAGGACTCTATGAGGGAGGGAGCTAAAAGCTAAGCTCAATTCTTGCTCTATGTACTAGTTGTAAACTAGCAGAAGCCAAGATGATAAACCTTTGTAGACAGCACAACATAGAAGGCTCACTTAGGAAAGCCCTGGGAACTATCAAATGAACCTCGATGGTATCAAGAACAAATATATATTGGAGAGGTTAAAAAAAAATAAAACAAGAATGCAAGAAGCATGTTGCCAAAGATGAATTCACAACTTAAGTCATGGTCCTGAAGCGCTCTTTACTGGAGCATTTCCTTTTCTTAGTAAATGATGGCCTCAAGGGAACTCAAGAGGGAAATCCTTCCCTTCTACTCAGACAAGATAATCAAAATTCACATGAGCAGCATGATGCCAGAAGAGGATTAACACTGAATAAGCCACAATCTTGATTTAACACAACCTTCATGAGCAACCCATTATGGGCAATGCTATTTCCATTGTGTAAATTTCTCTCTGTGTCCTCACCAAACACCTGGCAAACAGGAATCATGGATTCAGAGCTATCCTCTGGTGCAATATGGAAAATGACTCAGGTTAGAGGAGAAAGAAAGGTGGGCAAATTCTCTGACAAGGGGTTAGGTATTAGTTATCAGGCAGAATTGAAGTTCATAGAAATGCATGTGTGTTCATGTGTTTCTGAAATCCATCTAGTATTAATTATATGTAACTAATACAGTTCTTCTCTGAACAACTACTTGGCAGGCATATGCAAATGCTGCTCTTAATTTATATTTAATTATGCATAACTAATGCACACAGCATTCCTGTTACACACTCCAGTAGGTTATGCAATTAGGCAATATGCACCTAGCATTTAAGTATACCTGGAATGTGAATGAGATTCTTCTTCCACAGAAACTGAACAGAAGTTCTTTGAGCTGGGAATCGGTGCTTCATTTCGTAAGGTTCAGTCCACGATCACATTTCTCTAATGTGTCTCTTACCCATCCACCCTTCCTTCTTTCTTAATTCCCCATTGTCTATACATCCATACACCTATTTCTTTTTTTCTTTTTGAAGATATTTTCATTTTACATGTTTGAATTTATCCAACAAAGTAACCAGCTGTCATGTGATATTTTCATGCATATTTTATTTGGGTGGACTCTCTGGCCCTCTCTCCCCTCATCTCCCTCTTTCCCACTACACTTTGGCCTCTGTTCCTCTTTTCCTCTTTGTTCTATTATTCCTCATTCTCTTTTTCTGAGAACTTCTCTTTCCCCTACCTATTTATGGTTTCCTGGCCTTGACCCATGTATACCCCTGCCCAGACACGCCCATTTAACAATTAGAAGCTAGGATCTAGATATGAGCAAGACCACACATTACTTGTCTCTCTGAGCATTATATGTACATATACACACAGACACACACATATATGAGCAATACACATGTATGATATATAGACAGATAATGATTGCTGTGAATCAATAAAATCATATAGATTGTATAACAATATATACCTTACTTAATATAGTGTTTCCCAGTCCCATTTATTTTCCTGAAATTTTCATAATGTTTTCTTAATTGACTCTTAAAGGGTCACCTGAATAAATACATTTTGCACTTACTATTGAATGCTATAATAATCAATAGAACTAGTCAAGTAAAACTGACAGAGTTGAACTGTTTATAGGGAGAAATGCTGAGACTTGAGTCACACATGAAATGTTTTTTAAACCTAAGTACACTCGGCTTTCTTGAATACATCTGGCCACAGCTGTAGCCGTCTTTATGCTTCCTACCTGTGCTTTCTCCAGTTTCTTTCTTTCTCCTTCTCCTTTCCTCCCCTAGATGCCACAGCCACCCTGGGCCCTCACCGTGTCCTAAGCAGAAATACAATGTTTTCAGGGACTCTTGGGCTCTACACTGCTGACATCTGAGGGTGGATAAAACTTTGCTATAGGAGACATTCCTGCACTGGATTCATATATATTCAGTGGCTTCTATTCAATGGATTCCAAGAGATATCTACAGGCATTGCTAAATGCCTTATACTGGTATCAGAAATCTTCCTTAGTTAAAAATTGTGGCAATAATTCAACCATGAAAGGAAAACAAACACCATTTAAAAAGTTTCTTCCTGAGCTTTGCCCTTTGGTGGATTAAGACAAATCAATTCCGACTTGCAAACTGGTTTCATTTTACACCAAAACAATCTACTCCCTCTTCATTTCATGACTCGAGGCAAAATGGACATTATTTCCAAGAAAGAAAAGAAGTTATTATATAACAGATGGCCTCAAGAAGCATCATTTATCAAATAAAATCTAAATTTACTTATACACCCCAGTTTATGTGCCAATATGAAGAAGACATGAACCTGCATACAGTAGATTTGGCAGTTATAAATTACACTAGATGCCATTAGCGTGGAGGGACTTTATATTTTGGTTTCAGAGATGGGTGTGCTGGAACTTTCAGCAGACTATGAACAGCCAGCACATTCTTGCATGTCTCACACTGTCTTGTTAGGTTAATGTGAGCTGTCACTTCTGAGCCCCATGCTTTGCTGGCAGTTCACTGTAACTTTGGAAAGAAAAGCAAGGGAAGGTGTAATTGGTGACAGCTGCCATGTGGCTCACTAACAAGGCACCATGGCACATGCGCATCTCTGAGAGGCTTTTTGCTTGTTTGTTTTCTGTCTAAAAAATCAAAAGAAAAAAAGGTCAACTAAAACCCCAGCTAGCAATCAGTGGCCTAACAAGAATCTGCCAGGTTGCTCTGATTTACTGGTGGTGTATCTGTTCTCCCTCTCATATGGAAGAAAGTGTATTAGAGAGTATTTGAGACAGTCTGCAGTTCTGTTTCCTAAAGCCTCCTCCATTACCAAGACCCACCGATAGTCTGGATATTCTGATATTGCAGTTTCGGTGTAAGGAAACAAAGTTCAGTATTAAATTCCCCATCAATGGTCTGTCATGCTCTACATAAAAAAGAGTGGCACCAGCCCCATGTATTTTATCTGCTCTTTGGAGAAATGCAGTAGTCAGTGCACAGCACAAGAGCACCTGACACTGTTCCCTGCTCCTGGCTCTTCTCAGCAGTCTATGGGTGGCTCTCAGATGTCACCTTCTCCTCGCCCAGCAGCACTCTGCTGCTCGGGTCAGTTTCTATGGCTCTTTATGACTGGTCATTTTCCCATCTTGTGTTCTGTCTTTGGCTGATGAGAACATACAGAATGGTGGAGAAGCCTCTTGAGCATCTAAGCTAGTCCCAGACGATATCTAACCAGCCATTCACCACTCATTTGCTCAGGACTCCCCCACACTTCCCATCTCTGAGCCTGAGACTTTGAGTGGGTTTCACTATTCATATTTCCAATTTATTATTGCTCACAAAACCTCTTGGATTCTTACAGGTTCAAGAGCAATGTGACTGAATGCAGAAGTCTTTATTCAACATCCTTTTAATACATTCCTCCCCTGATAATCTCAATAAAATGTGAAAGTTCATCTCTTGCCTCTACCTGTTCACCTTTGCTGTTTGAGAGAACCCTCCTTGTGCTAGGGTAATTCTAGTAAATTTTCTCATTGTGTGTGTCTCTTTCACTGTCTTTGTCTCTTACACACACACCACACACACGCACACATACATACACACACACATACATACACGCACACATACATACACACACACATACACACACGCACACACACATACACACACACATACATACACGTACACACATACACACATATACATACACGTGCATGAACATGCACACATGTACACATATACAAACATATACATGTGCATGCTAGGAGAAGATCCTGGCCTTCTTCATTACCCAAAGTTCCCTCATTTCTAACTCTCTGTTCCTTCACTTAGCATGATAAGGGAAGGTTGGTATTGATGCCCTGGTACTCATCCTGGATCACTGTCCTTGTTAGTATTGATGCCCTGATACTCATCCTGAATCACCATGCTTGTTATTCTCTATGCTCAGTGCACAAAAGCTTTTGATGTGACATTTATAACACAGCATTGATGACACCACGATTTGACTTGAATACAACTCATAAAGTACAAAAACACTTTGAAAAAGCCATTGATATTTTTCTATGTTGTCATTAGTTCACAGTAAATTTGACAAAAAACCACTATCATATCCTAGAGTGTCACTTATCCTTAATCCATGTAGATTCAAAGTGGCATAAAGAAGGCATGGTTTCAAAAGACCCATGTTAAACACTCATACATCAAAATGACAATAGTCTACATGACAGTATGTCATTAGTACATGAGTTTCTTAAAACGTGTTAGGATCAGTGCTTAAAGTATTTTTGCAAAATTGGAAAAGTTCAAAATTTCTAAGAGGAAAAATTAGAAACCTTTGTTAAAACAATAGACTTTCTTTAGTCTAATTCCCAATACTAACTGTAAGCTATCAATTTCGGCCTACAAAAGCTGGTAAATTTTTATTTAAAATGTTGATATAAAGCATCCTAGAGTGGTTCTATGGTTCATTATCTTAGTGTCAGCTTAAGACTTCTTGCAATCACAGCCAGATGTGATGGAATATTCTGGAATAGTAGGCCATGGTTTAGA
This sequence comes from Grammomys surdaster, assembly GCF_004785775.1. NCBI lineage: Eukaryota > Metazoa > Chordata > Mammalia > Rodentia > Muridae > Grammomys > Grammomys surdaster. The sequence continues at coordinate 4,076,503 of NW_021604631.1, forward strand.
CATAAATACACAAATAAAAACACCAAGGCCATCCCTGTCTTGTAGTCTAAAGATCAAGCACTGACTTGGTTGAGGGTTCAGAGTAGATCTCAACAGGCGAAGACTGTTACCCAGGCCACAACTTTCAAGGTATTCTTTAATCTATGGCTGTTACTATTTACATAAAAATATGGTATACTGGAATTTTCAAGTTCAGAAAAATAAGCACTTAAACCCATGTGAACTAAATGAGGGCCTGTACAGTCACAGCACTGTATTTCCCAATGCCACTGATGCCACTCGATCATAGTGAGTGTATGTGCACTCTGTGGTAACCACGCAATGAGATGCATTTCCCATGGTATGTCCTCATTATGCAACCAAGTCAGCGTCTAACTTCCCTGTCATATGGGGACATAAAATGATCTACAGAACTCTCATTTGGAGTAGTTGTTGAAAAGTTATGATTCTTATACAGCCTTTTCAGCATGAAGGGACAGTGGTTTAGAGAGAAAGAGTCAGCTAGTGAGAACTGTAGAGGGCCCTCCCAGTAATCTGGGCGATTACTGTGGACCGAGTCTATCACATCTGAGAAACTGAGTGGATTAAATGACGTTGAAGGAGATGTGAGTATCACAAGAAGGTCAGAGAGCAGGGAAGAGACTGCACTTCCACAGCAAAGCAGCTAAGGATAACACTTGGTTTCCCTGATAGTGGTCCTATCAGATTCCATCCAGTGGACAGATATGGCAGAAGCCCATTTTATTATAACACTTAAGGTCAATGCTATAGAAAGTAGGGCATCTCTCCTCTGAGTGTGAAGGAAGCCACCTGGAACCACAACAGTCTCTAGCCCAGAGATGAAATTATTAGAAAAAGAGCAAACCAGAAAGATAGCAGGGAAATGGAGAGTGAACCATAACTGACGGATATGTAGAACCCCATGTTGATCTAGCGTTTTGCTTACGTGACCCAATATGTACTTTCCCTGCTAACTCACTTGAGTTGAGATCTCTGGTATATGTAACTAATAGCACTCCATTTTGGTAATTTTTCTTCCAAATTATCTGAGAGAAGACCTACGATATGGATTTATACTAGACTAGAACAGTACTAAGTCAGGAAAATGCAAAGTAATCAGAATACTACTTCATTGGGTTCTTTATAGATTAAGCCTACCCTAGGATAATATGTGGACTTCAAATTTCACATGTAGTTTAAGAGGGGATTCAGCTGTCTGGACAGGAAAGAAGGAAGAAAGGGGAGGAAGAGAGGGAGGGAAAGAAAGATGGGAGGAAGGAAGGAAGGAAGGAAGGAAGGAAGGAAGGAAGGAAGGAAGGAACAAAGGAAAGAAGGAAGTAGGGAAGGAAAGAAGGAAGGAGAGAAGAAGGGAGGGAGGGAAGGATGGACAGACAGAGAGAGAAACAATTATGAGTTACCTGGTAATGAACTCTCTGTGACCCAGAAGAAACTGACTGCAAGTCCTAATGAAAAAATTAGGGGGAAAAATACCTTGCAGTTAGATTGAACAGCTATTCCATATCCCACCCCACCCCAAAGAATCCCCAATTTAATGTCATCACACTCAACTGAAAGTATCTTAGTTCTTCGAGGTTGTCCAATGAAGTTCATGCCAGCAATAACTATAATAATAAACGCATACTAACTGGGACTGAGAGAAGATGGGTCATTTGTGTTTTACAACTAAGGTTAGTAATGTTATACTAAGTGGAAATCCGATTTCATTTGTATCTAAACTCTCTGGTTCATGGAGAAATCCTCTTGGGCAACCTTAAATGCCCAGAATATATCTTATAGTAAGTATGTGCTACCATACACCTACAAGATGCTCAGCAACAGGCGTTTTCCTAAACCTCAATCAGGAAATAGTAATCACGGACCACGTCCATGTCTTCACGAAGAGGTTGACCAGAGTGAAGGGAAATGGGCCTTTCCCAGCAGAAGCTGAAGCCAGATACCTTTATACAGTCTGATGACTAAGTTATCCCCACGGTCACAAGCCTCAGGCTGCCTTGCTAATGAGCATGTGGATGTCCTGTGCAATGTCAGCAGCTCTGGGTACCTCTGTCCTTTCACCTGCTTCCCACAGGGGCATGTCATTCAGCTCCGTGACCATGTTACTTTTAAAGCTTCTCTTTCCTACTTGATAATCCGTTTTCTTTTTTTCCTTCTAAACCTACTTTTAGTTGAATATTAGTGTGATAGGTGGTTAAGCTAATTTTCAATAAAGTCAACTAATCAGCCACGTGTTTTTGCCACTGTGGAGTACTGCCTAGTCACTTGAGTATTAATATTTTAAAAATAAAGACATGTGGTATCAGTTATGAGTCATTTTGTTTCAAAAGATTTTATTGTACTGGTATTTAGGTCTCTGTAGCTCTGTGTGTACGTGCACATGTGTGTGTGTGCCCACGGAAACTAGAGGATGTCAGATCTCTCAGAGCTGGAGTTATAGGTGGCTGTGAGTCATATACAGTGGATGCTGGGACCTGAACACCAGTCCTCTGGAAGACCAGGAAAGGTTCTTAAATAGCAAGTCATCTCTCCAGTCCATAAATCACTTTTTTTAAAAAAATACACATTTAACATATAACATTCCACAGAAAATGAAGTCTTGTTTTGAAAAAATGAGATACTATGGGTTCTTTAAACTTAGATTAGGACCCAAGCTGCATGCTAAAACATTCACAGATATTTTACTCTTTACATAAGAATAGTTACACAAAGCCACGTTAAAAATATGTAAACAAAGCCACAATTATAAATTTTACTGACTTTGTCATTCATGGTAGTATTCAAATTTTGGCATTTATACCTAAATACCTTTTGATTTATAATTACATCTCTATCCTTAAGAATTATACAAATAAAATTAATTTTCAGAACTATCAGTATGTGTTTCCTACCTAAATTAATTTCTAGTTATATGTGATATAACATTTAAGGACAAATGGCCACAGGTTAGAGAAGCATCAGCTTCACTTATAATTCATTTGTGCTTATTTGTGCATTATGTGTTGAATGGAAGGGCGTTGTTGCTCTAGGAGAATCAGCACCATTTGAGGAAAGAGATGCTGATGGGAACGGATGTCTTCCATCTGGAAGCAATGATGGAGAGCTGTTTGTGCCTCCACTACTCCTGGGATGGAGAGAGTTGCCCACCCCAACCTGCCATACTTACATATATACGCCATTTTGACAAAATAACCAACAGTGATTGTAATGAGTGTGGGTCCCCTGACTTTGCTGGCACAGGACAAACTTATAAGAAGGCCATACATGAGATTTGCTTCCTTCCTGTTTCTCAGTGGCAAGAGTAGATGAATGGAAAATGTATACAGATCAACAAAGTATCCATTTGGTTCTGATAACTTTCCTTTAATAAGAAGCTTCTCTTTCCCGTAGAAAAAGTTTCATTAAAAAAAAAAAATCCAGACTTCTCTGACAGAAGTCTGTATCGAGTAGCCTCTAAGTTCTAAGTTCTTTCATTATTTATTAGGTCTTTTGAAACTCTGAATAGCTAAAAATATAGAGCTGTGTAGCCTGTCAAGAAGGCAAAATCTCCAAGCTACAGTATAGCCATGGAACACACCAAGTCATCAGTACCTATAGTTAACCAGCAGGTCTTCTCCCATAGCAACCAGCAGAGGAAAGTAACAGTAGAAACGGGACGGTGTATGCCTAAAGGACAAGATCATGCTGCCATTTCATCTCGTGTATCCTTTTAGAAATATGCACACACATATGTATAAGTAAGTGTATTCGTGTATATGAATATGTGTGTACATGTATACATATATATGTATAATGTGTATATGTGTATATATGAATATATATAATTATACATATATATGTATATAGCAGGTAATTGTTTATTTAAGGGAAATCTGAAGAGAATAAATAATAAGATAAACCAACTCACCTCCTGTAGGCGGTCTATGTACATACGGCAAGTCTCCAAATCACAGTCTCCACGAACAACTAGAATACCCAGAGGGATGGCTGAGGATGGAGGAAAGAAGAAAAATCTAAAATGACATGTATGGTCTTTAGACTGACATAAATGTGCTTCTCATGGGTAAAATAGCCTTACAGGTATTCTGTGAATCTGGATACAACCATGAAAAGAAGTGGACTCTACAAAGCTCCCTGGTGGCCTCGGCTTCTTCTTCTTCCCAGCAGGTGTTATATATTTACCTTGTTTGATTCACATTGTCCTTGCCATATGGCTTTTACCTCAGTGTCCCTGATACAAAATACACTGTCTACTAACAACAGGACTGAAGAATTGGACAGCTGCTCGCTGCCAGCTGATAACAGATGCCTGCATCTGAATGGACAGCATGAAAGCACAGCCTGAGGAAGTCATTAATCATTCAGGATTCTGGACACTCACCCTTTTCCCTCCCGAATACAAGAGCCTCATCTTTTGGCATATTTGCAATAGCTTGCTATTTCTAATACTGAAGCTATTCAAACGATGTTGCTTCCTAATGGATCACAGCAAAATTAAATATGTAGAATTGAAGGAGGGAGGGTGGGAGAGGAGGAGGGAGTAAGCATAAGGACATAGGAAGAAAGGATTCTTTAAGGGTACCAGATATAAATCCAGTGATTTTAAAGACATTCAGCATTAAGTGTGGCGACATCAAGGCCTTGGGTAACTTTAAGGAGAAGCCAAGTTATTCATCTATGAAGGTAACAGAAGATGTCACACTGGCTTTACTGAGCAGACCTTTTTTATTTCAAGTATAAATTAATGCTTCAGAAATATTAAAAAAACCTACTTCTCAAAACAAAAAATAAGTACAGTTACAACATTAAATCCATGACTTAACACAAAGTGTCAAACTATCAAATCCATCAGCAAGAAACTAGCAAGCCACTGTATGACTGTGGTGTTCGCAACTGTTAAGTCTTTCATGGATTAAATTTAGCATTAAATCTTCACTGTTAACCAATGAAATTACAAAGCTGGGTGCTATGAAAAATTTTAAAACACAGGATAATATACATTTAGAATGCATAAAAATATCTTGAGGAACTCTTAAAGTACGAAAAGAATAAATAAACAAATAGTAGGCCTGTCATAATTTATACTAACGGTATTTGCTGAAACATGTGGACCCCATTTCATCTTTTATCTGGAAAACAAGTGTGGCTCAAAGTAAAAGAAGCATCTCCTTCCCCAAAACTATTCCCTGGATTGATTTCCTCTAGGCAGAACAGACTAGAGCTATTTCTTTCCTGCAAGCTCCTCAAGTCCTACCTAAATCAATCCTTGGAACATCCATCATCCTATGGGAGCCTGGGAGTGAGTATGAATCCTCTCACACCAAGGATAAGGCTTTCTATAGTCTCTTCCCCAATGTATGAAAGAGAAACGGTAAGAACACAAAAGTATGTATAAAAGGAAGAAGATGAATTAGTGCTCACTCAAACACAAAAAGAAAAGTGTGCCTTTAAGATGCACATCAAAAAGCAGGGAAGTAAAGAACATGTCAGTTGTCCTAACTCACTTTTGGTTATTTTTCAAGAAGCTAAGTGAGCGAGTCAGGAAACCGAGGGTGAAGAAGCCCCTGAGTGCCATACATTTAGGAGAATAATCTCAGGTGACTATGGCCTCCTTCTTTTTGACAATAAAAAATGAATACTAAGAAGTTGTCTTGAGGATTCATCTTCTGATCATCTTGGAGACTTGGACTTGAAAATGTACCAATCAATACTGATTCTACATAACAGGATGAATATTCACTGGGATTTGCGATTTCTAACTAAGCAAAAAGAAAAGAAAAACTAAGCTGCTCTCTTGAATAAAATAATAGATTTAGCACAATTACGTCTCTCTCATCAAAAACACTTCTCAACTACAGTAAAAAAAGGATATAGTAATATCAATAATTAGACAGAAACAAGAAGTGGACCAAAGATTAGTGACTGAGCCGGGGTCCATCAGAGTCCATCCCTATACAGAGTGCGAGATAGATACAAAATATTGAAAATACGCAGCAACATTCAAGGCTGAAATTCCATGGCATATCCTGCAACATCACGCACAGAAAGACAGAACGAACCTGGAAGTAAATTTAAACAGGAACTCTAGCTGAACACAATCAAGGATTGACGTTTTCTCGTAAATGGTCGGATGCTAATACGATTTGAAAAACTCTAAATAAAACATTGATAAGTTATTGCTATTTAATTATTGAAAAATTTCCAATAAAAGTAATTTTTAACTTTCTTTTTGCACATTTTCATACATTTAACTGTATTTGCTGAGTTTAATTTTTATTTTGACTTTGTCTTTCATCTACCATTAGTTTTTATTATGGAAACTAAATTTCCTAATAAATTTTTGAAGACATATCAAAGAGCTCTCAAAGCACAGCAGAAAACAAAGCACTTCAACTGTTGATGGAAGCCTGAATCAGCAAGAGAAACAGTGGATATGATTAACAAAACTTCTGCTGACTCCTGGGCATTTCGAATTTTTCATGCTTAGCTTTGGCTTTATCTGAAACTATTTTAAATGAAAGAAATCCATATGAATGTGTTGGGCCTCCAAATATCAGCATATTATAAAAAAATATTCTCTGTATATCAGGAGACCCTAAAGGGTTGCATCATAATGAAATCACAGTGTGAACGTCAGTAAACATAAAACTCTCTCTAACTCCAAAAAGTTTATAAATGTTTCCCAAAAAGGGAAAAGGAGGAAACATGGGAGGGCGGGGAATGGAAAAGGACAAGATAAAAAGGATGAGAAGGAAAGAGAGAGGGAAAAAAGTCCCTAAGCAACACCGTTTATAGACTCCTCTACAGTCTCGCTATGAGCACCATCAGAAATGTGAGGAACTGGGGGGCAGGGCAGCTGTCGTAGGAGCACTGTGTGCTAGAGGGCTAGACCCCTCATGTTAGGCACCACTGCTATCTAAAAATGGGGGGTAGCTACAATTAGCAGAGTACAGTGACCTAGAATTTCATTCCCTCATAGATAGGTTGCTAAAATCTGTCATCAGGTTATCTATCATTTTGGCATAAGGAAGACTTTTGAAATCTGACAAACCTGTGGGGCAAAGTGTTAGCATATTTGCAAGCGCACACCCAACATTTGTTAAGGTCCAAGGCAAGAATGTTAGACTTGAATTTCATACACCTACACAGGCACGGTTTTGACATAAAGTTCTAGAATTATGAGAATAGACTACACTTTTCTACTTTGTAAACAGACCTTTGCTGATATCTGAAGGAGGCGTCAGAATGAGAATTCTTGTAATCCATGGAGTGCTGGGACAAAGCACACTGATTGTGACCCATAGCCATACCCCATCTCTTTATATCACCGGTCCTGCACATGTGGGTAGTCCAGAACACACCTCAGAATTCTGCACCGTCCACACAAATTCAACCATTCAAGGTCATCCATGCTATGTAACTGTCTCTTAGAGACTGGATCAGAGGAAAAGACATGTAGACATCCGAAGAACAGGCTTAGGACTACTAGGCTAAGAACTGTAAGAACCTAAAGCATAGTCAAGAAAAACAAGGAAATATCTCTCATAACTGGTCAAATGCTAATCCAGCCAATCATGATTTTTAGATTCTAGACAAAATGTCGATAAGTTGCTGCGATTTAATTACTGGAAATTTTGCTGATCAAAATCCATTTTAACTGTAATAATTTTAGTTTATGAGAAATCTAACATAATCCCAGGTAGCAGAGCTTAGCTGGAAAGGGCCACAGGAGGGCGTGCCAAAGCTGGGGGCGGTCTCCTCATATAAACCTAAAGGGAACGCTAACTTGGAATTCTCAAGGATCAGTTTGCCTAGTTCACATAAAGAATCTCAAAATACAAAATCTTTTGCAAGAATCTTGATGTATGTGGCTGTGTGTGTGTGCGTGGGTGGATACACATGAATGTGAGAGTCTGCAGAGGGAAGCAGAGGTCACTGGAGTCCCTGGAGCTGAAGATGCAGGCTGCCTAAAGTACGTACTGGGAGCCAAACCCAGGTCCTTTTAGGAGCAGTAGTTTCAGCTACTGGACCATCTCTCCAGCCTTGGTTCTCATGTTTAACAATGAACAGAAATATAGAAAATGACCAGAAAACTAGGACATCCATCTAACACAAAAGGTAGGGAGTAAAATAAAAAATGAAATCAAATACAAACTGTAAGAAAGAAAAAGCTTTTAAAATATTATCATTTTTATAACTGCAAGGTTTTGAGAAAATGGATATATCAAAGTGAAATCAAAGGATGTTGATGATGTGAAGAAGAGGAAAAGTTTGAAGGGCAGGGCTTCACACAGAAAACAACCAGACATCCAAAGTACTTTGAAAATTTGATGGACTAAATACAGAGCTTAGTCAAATGGTTAGGAGATAAAGTTGAGGCAAAACAAAACAAAACAGCCCAAAACAAAGTGGGGAAGGAGAGCAAAGAAAAGACCAGGAAATCCGGCATCATCTCAAGCACACAAGAAAACAAGGGAATTGTCAGAAAATAAAACATTTATTTCCAAACTAAAAAGATCCATCAAGCATCCAGCACAGTAATGAGATGAATGCACACCATTTTGAATTTTAAGAGCATTGAGAACTTTTGTTTACACCTGTAGACTAACGCTACTCTCAGTCATGAGCAAAGAAGCTTCTCTTGGGTGTAAACAGTAGGGAATGCAGATACTCATGGCTAGCCAAGGTGCTGAGATCAGGGCATATATAACATTCCCTCTAAGGCTCAGAGACCACTGCCTAAGAGAAAACAGAAAGAATACGCAAGCAGAAAAAAAAAGAGAAAGAACTGTCAAACGTGGTCTTCCAGGCCTGACACAGAGATTGCAATCTTATAATTATCTTACAAACGCTAAGGTTATCTATACTGAAACTTCATAAACTGAGCTCATCAACAGCAATTACGGACTGGGTGGGAACTCATGTAGCTCCACCCTTCCCCGATGAATTATTGGCTACTTATGGATTCTGGGGGGAGGGACGGATATTATCAGTTCTGTTCCTACTGGAGAGCCCAACCGGAGGATCCGATATATAGTTCCACACCCCCTGGAGGTGGGCTTTCAGATTAAAGCCTTGATCCACTTCCAGTTAACTCCCTGTTTTATGCTGTGATTAAGGATGTGAGCTCTTAGCTCCCCACTCCTGCCACGCCTGCCACCTGAACTATGCTTCTTCCCTATAAGGCTTACTCCCTCAAACCATTAGCCAAAATAAACTCACTTCCTTACGTTCTCTTGGTCACCGTGTTTTCACACAGCCCCAGGAAAGTAACTGTCTTATCTTTTTTTTTTTTTTTAATTCATACTGCTGTGATAAACACCAAGACTGAAATCAAGTTAGGGAAAGGTTTTATTTTACCTAGAAGATTACAGTCCGTCATTAAGAAAAGACAGAGCAGGAACTCAAGGCAAGAACCTGGAGACAGGAACTGAAGCAGAGCCCACGGAGACATGCTTCATCCTGGCTTGTTCCCCATGGCTTATGTAGCAGGCTTTCTTATAGGATCCAGAACCACCTGCTCAGGGGTGGCACTATCCCCTCACATATCAATGATTAATCAAGAAAATGTCCTCTAAACTTTCCTACAAGCAATCTGACACAGGCGTTTTTCACAACTGAGGTTGTTTTTCTCAAATAACTATAACCTTTGTCAAGTTGACAAGACAAAAACAAAATAAAAACAAACAGTATCATTATTTTAAAGAAAGAACAGAAAGGACTTCAAGAGAGAAAAAAATAAGAACACATACAAAAAGATCAGTAATTAGAATGTATTTAACTCCTCCAAGGTAATAAGCGGCAGCTGGAAAATTCCTGTTTGACTGTTCCACAAGAGTTGCAACTGGATTCAGCCATCTGCAGAGCTCATGTTCAAGAACAGTGAAATCCAGTTACAAAATAAAATAAAAGACCTCATAATTTAAAAGTCATTTGTGATTAACTATTGGGCTATATTTGTGCTACATGAACAGGTCACAAGCTGGACAAACCTATATGACTTCTTTGCATTATCTAAACCATTAAACAAACCCAAGAACTGAATAAAGAACAAACGTCCTTTAGTGATAAGCTATTAGAATATTTAAGTATTAGAAAGCTTAAGTTTTGTAATAGGATAAAAACACAGGAGATAATGGAAATGAGCAATCCAAAGTCAAAGGGAATCTTCCAGTGTCAGCTACAAGATCTTAGGACAAGAGATGCACTGACTTTCAAAACAATTGAAGCATGTGAGTCCAGAGACAGATGTGCACAAAACCGTCATCACTAAGACTGTCATGTCCCTTATAATGCTAGTTTTCAAACCAGACACAGAATGCACAAAAGCCTAAACCAGCTACATGTGCAAGTATGTGTGTTTGTGTAAATATACTCATATAAAAACACTATTATTCCTAGATATGCTTTTCCTTAACCCACTTCTTAGAACAAGAGTTAGATCACAACAAATGAGGAAAACTGCAAAGACTTCCTGCTTGGAGCAGCTTCTCCATTTAACAGTAGAAAGCATGCTGAAACCTTCCTAGCACATGCCAAACGTTTCCAGAACTTACTTATCATGGTGCCCCACAAATCCTCTCAGAATGGACATTGCACACTCTTTGGGAAGCTGAAGCCAGATAGTGGCCAGAAATGCTTTGCAGCAATTCTGGAAGACTTCTTAGAAAATTCCACGTGTTGTTTGGTTGTTTGTTTCTCTATGAAGCAGATTTACTTTGCAGACTCAGCCATTATCTGATTTAAGTATCAAGAAAAAGACATTACAGAGCCTAGCATGATTTTTATCCTGATCGAAAAGACAGGAGGGGGTACATGCTCTGCTCTAAAAAAACAACAAACTATAACAAAACAAAAAACATTATGTGACAGATAATTAGTATTAATTTTGAAACCTCTCTGTTTTACATATATAGCATTATGGTGCATTCTGTATGCAAGTTAGATTGAGCTAAAATATGCCCGCATAAGTAATAATGCATTTTTTCTGACTGTATTAGTACCCAGAAGAGATGAACACTGTATCTGTTGTCTAAATAAATAAGAGCCACTTTTACCAGTGTGATGGGTACTACCTAATCTTTGGAGTGACAGGACAACAAAAGTGTCTTCTCTCTCCTCCTCCTCTCTTTTCTCATCTCTTCCTCTCTCCCTCTCTTTTCCTGTTGAACTGGGGTATACCTCTTCTCCGGCCACCTGGTATCACAGCTCTTAATTACTTGGTCTTTGGACCTCAGACCACACAGCAGCAGTAGAACGACCCTCATACAGGCTCTTGAGTTCTCAGATTGAAGCTGGGAAGTCCACCACTGGCTCCTGTGCATCTCAAGTCTTCGAAGAGGGGCTGACTACATCGTAGGCATTCCTGTCTCTGGCTTGCAGATGACATATGGTAGGATCTGCCCCTAAAAACTGCATAAGCTAGTCGCATTTCATAATAAGTCCCTCCTATATCATTGTGCCATGATGATTCTGTGTCTCCCATGAATCCTCATTAATATCTATATGTGAGGACTTAGAAGTCAACAAAACAGCAAAAGAGCCCTCAAGGCAATGGTGACACTGTGACAAATTCAGGTACAGAAACTGGGGAGAAATTGTGCAGTTAATTGGTGATCCTCAGCTCTGGGGAAACTATACCACCAATTGCTTACTTCCAGCCAGGAGTCCTGCCCCACTTCCCGCTCTTGGGTTTCGCACCCACTCCATTAACCGCTTTGCATGTTGCCATTGTTTAAATCTCTCCTAATCTGGAAAGTGGTTAAATTAGCTGAGCTGAGAAATGCATCACCCATTTCACATGTGCACTCTCCGGATTTTATATTTGAAATAAAATGCCAACAGGTCATACTAATTAATTTTTTTCTTCTACACTTGACGTTAGGACTACTTGAGCTCATTATTCAAATTTATGCCAAATTGTGCATATATTAGCACTAGTCATCTTCAGTACATTCAACTCTTGTGGCAAACAATCTACAAGAATACTCTTTTATCAACAAGAAACTTTTAAAGTCTCCAGGCACTAAAATCAAACATGTCAAGTAGGATTTCTAAATTATATATCTTACCACAAATGTCAAACAGGTCCCAGGAAGAGAAGTAGCCTCAAGATCTGCCCATAGGATTGAATTGCTCAAACTAGTGAAAACCAAAGTTGGGAGAGGTTACAACAGAAGGTGCTTGGAGTTTAAGAAAACTAGAGAACTATTTTCCAAAGATAAGGAGATATGATGTTAAAAAAACCCAACAAAATAAATTAGTCAAGTTAATCAATTATTTTATTGAAGAGAGACAAAAGACCTTTGCTAATATGTTGCCCTCTCCCAGAATCTCTGGATCCATGTTTTTATTCTGGTGTAGCTTAGAGGTATGCTGCAGCCTGAGAAAGCCCATGAGAATTCACAATGGTTGGGAACCTAAGTTTATTGTACATGGAAGCTTTATGAGTCCCTAGATGTGGGCTAAGCAATGGCCATCCATCCATCCATCCCAGGCACAATGCCTACATACTCAGAGAAAGCAATCTGCTGGGAGCAAAAGCTACAATCTGAGGTCATTTATTGTCCTATATGAGTAAATCACTCTCCACCTTCAGCAGGGCCAACCAGGCCAGAACTGACTTTCCCTGAACATGCATTATGGGAACATGAACTACCTTGTGCTGTATTAAAGTTGAAGGGAAATACAGAGGACAGAGGAGAAAGAGCAAAGGAAAGGAAAGGATGGCAAAGAAGAGGCAGAGGGAAAAATAACTTACACCAATATAAAAAAAGTATCTATTTATTTTGTTCTTCAATCTTTGCTACAATGCTGAGAAGTGGAAAGACGCATCCTCAGAAGGGCTAGGTGATACACTCTAAATGTCGCAAATAGCCAAACAGCAAGGCAGTGCCATATGTCTTTTACTCCCAGTGGCCACCCATTTGTTGAACCCAAATGGTCAACAAGGTATAAGTACAGAAATAAAGTAACAGCATGGAAAGAAGAGCTGAGAGTGCTTTGAAAGACACAGGATGTCATTAACCTTCAAAACTGAGCTCAGGAGAGTGAAGGCAGAAATGGGGGACAGATTGGCCAAGGAGGGGCTGGATCTGTCATCCCTCAAGCTTCACAGGGAAAACTGCGAATATGGAGGGCCAAGAGCAACAATTCTAAGGCTGTACAGAAGATCAGGACTGGGGGATGCAGAAACTATGATTAAAGTCTGCATGAACACACTTGGCACACGTAGAGTTCATTTCAAAGCTGCTGGATTTTCAACAGGCCACCTTCTGAGTGATTTACACAAATTACATGGTCTGATTTACACAGACCATGAATGAAGCTTGCTATAACTAGACAATCTTCACTGGAATTCAGTGTTCATGGAACTTAAGTGAATGCAGTTGACTTTATGCAGAAATAAACCTATATATAGCAAGCAGTCGCTAATAGCTTTGAAAGCCATAGATTCAATACAGAATACAGACGACTTTAATCTAATTTGTGATGAACAATCACAAGGGTTGCTTTGCTATTAAAATGCTTATATTTGAATGTTTAACATGGAATTGAAAAGCTGACTGACTACCAACATACTCTAAACAGGAAACAAATCTCACACTCTCCCTTGAGGTATAAAAAGTACAATAATTTAGCTTTAGATATTCAAAGTGTCTCCAAAGATTTTTTGGAATGAATGTTTATGAAACATTTGTTTATAACCACTATCTATTTGATAGCCATTTCACATGCCATTTTAATGCTGGAATATCGTTGGCAAATAACTACATTAAGAAAAATGTAATAATTATAGAGCCAGTGAGCTTAGCTTTCCTTCACTCTTCTGCACAGCCTGACAGCCCAGCGTAATGGATGAGATTATGATTCCTACCTCCTCATTACTGTGAAGATTAAGTAATGCCTGCAAAGCACTTATAGATAGCAAATCCATCCGATAATCTCCTCTCAGACTTATTAGAGTCACTATGCCTTCTTGTAATTCTGTTATCAATGCATACTGGTCACTGATAAACACTCAGAGCAAATTTCATCGGACCACATATAAAACCTTTGATACCAGATAGAGAGGGCTACACCAAACTAAATAAGAGAAATCACCAGATCTACAAAGACGGAAGGGACCAGCAGCTGGCAGCCCCTTGATCTAAGCAACAGCCCTAGGGAGCAAAGCCAGGAAGAGCTGTCTCTGACATCCAGTCTACATGAAATTGAGAACAGGATTAATAAACTGGAAGAAACTCACAGCTGTTAATTCATTCCCTGCAAGGAACTGTGATACATTCAACAAGGTATCAGTGTGGAAATAAAGGTATTAGCATGCTTCAGAGGGGAGAAAAAAGACAGGATTTAATTATCCGACACTTCTGCGGTTATGGTATACCACCTGTTAAAGCAAAATTGCGGCTAAATGGGTCCATTTATTCATTCAAAGCACAAACAGCTATCTTCAGAGGGATCCTGGAAAGAACATGAGACGCCCTGGGGAGAAGCTTCTCAGAAACCTCAGGAGTTTCAGTTCCCTTCTAGGTATACAGATGCAGAATACAGAGACCTTGCTAGGGCATTTTAAAATGCTGTCACTGAGACGGGTGACTTCATCAATTGTGAACTTTATATGATCTAGAACCATTTGAGTAGAGAGTGTCAATGACACACTGTCTAGATTAGGTTGGCCTGTGGGTATGTGTGTGTGAGACCATCATGAGTATGTTAACTGAGGTGAGAAGACCCAGCCTGAGAGCACATTCCCTTGGGCTGGGTCCTGAACTGTGTGAGAGGAGACATGAAAACCCAGTGTAGACATTCATACACTCATTCTCTCTCTGCCCTTGACTGTGCAAGTGATGGGCCTGGCTGCTTAACATGCCTGCTACTGTGACACTTCCAGCGTGAGTGACTAATGTGGAATTGGAAGCTAAAATAGAGTAATTAAGTTAAAACCTTTTCTCTTCTATGTTGCTATTGTTGGGGTTATTTTATAAAGGCACAAGGACTAAGGTTATCAGTTTCTGAAGAGATTAATGAATATAATCACAGATATAAAAGACCATAAACTAGGAAATGTTTGAACAACCGAGTAAACTATCAAAATACAGATACTAAATGGAGACAAGATGCTTCCTGTGAGCACATGCAGACATTTTGTAAAATTTGACATTTCATTTAGGATCAATTTTGGACTTATGGGCAAGCAACAGGGTTAATGTCAAGTATGCCCTATCTTTTTTAACAACTAATATGTAACAACAACAAAGAAAAAGCTATCCCTTAGAAATTAACACAGAAGAAAAGCTGGAGGAACTTGAACTAGCAATGATACTTTAGACAGAAAACCAAAATCATGGAATGTGAAAGAAAATGTAACTCCCTCAATATGAAAACTCTGTATAGGCGCTGTTAGGAGAATATGAAGACAAGGCACAGACTGGGAAAGAGTCTTTGCAAAGCACTTCTCTGAAAAGGAAACGCACCCTCAATGCATAGATCCTTAAAATTCAACAATAAGAACAAATTCTAAAATGGCTCTTTTATTGCGTTCATTTGTCTGTGGATATACAATTCAACTTAGACACGGTAAATTTATAAATTTGAAGCTAGGTTCTGCATAGGAAAGAAAATATGTAGTGTTTATATTTCTTATCCTGGGTTACCTCATCAGTGGGATATTTCTCAGTTCTAAACATTTTCTTGAAGATCTCATAATTTTTTTTCTCTAGAGCTGAATGTCATGACATATACGAACCATGGTTTTATTATCCATTCACCCTCCAGTTGATGGACTGGGCAACATCATAACTGGTTCAAGTGCTGAGAGTAAGTGGCCATTGAGTGCTCAGCACTAAAGGCAGCATCAAAATCATCCCTCCAAAGGACCGTGGAGCATCTAGGAAGAGAGAGCAGAAAGACTGCAGGGGACTAAGGATGCAGATGAGTGCCGTGAAAATGCTGCCTTTTAGATGCAGCCTGCCACTGCAGTCATGAGGACACAGCCACTGTGAAGACCTACAAAAGGCGTGTCTCTCCAACATTCCATGACTGGGGGTGGGGACCATGAGACCCCTCCCCTCCCTGAAAAGTTTTACCATATTTAGTATGTTTTATCATATGGTATTAAATATTGTCTCAGCATGCCATCCATCCAAAATCATTCCTTTGTAATGAACCGAGCTGAAAATTCTGTCCACACAAAAATCTACGTATGAATGTTTATAGCATTCTTTAGAAAATAATTTTCAAACTGTGGGTGTGACCATGGTATTCTTCAGTAGGTGAATAGTTAAACCTACAGCAATGTGTCTGTACAACAGAATACCAGGCAATAACAAGAAATGAGCTATCAAGATCTAAAAGCCCTATTAGAATTTTAAATACATGCTGCTAAGTGACAAACATGAATCTGAAAGACTGCCTACTACTATATGCTTCCAACTATATAATGTTTTATAACCAGTAAAATTATGAAGAGAAAAGAGACAGATAATAATGAGGATGAAAGCTATGAAATATGGTACTGTAGGCACAATCTGCCCATGGCACTCATAACTCCCAGTAGCTACGACTGTTGTATAAAGTCAAGACTGGACCCCTAAACATTCTATCATAGAGGTGGAAAGGGCTGATGGGGCCCAGCCAAGCCCTGCCCAGAAGAGCTAGTGGTCTTAGGGGATGCTGGGGAGAGAAAATGAGTGATGTGGCCACTGTTAATTTACTGGCCCAGTTAAACCCAGTAGGTCACAACATAAAGATAACAGACAAAACAAAAATACATGAGCCTGGGGGTCTTGGTTAGAGAAAGGGGATTCACAGGATGGTCTGAGGTGGGATGGGCAAGGTGGGAGATGAGTGTTACCAGAATATATTCTATGTATTAAATGATCAAAGAGTAAATTAACAAAAAATTATAGGGAAATCTACAAGAAGCTTGAGGTAGCAGGGAGAGTCCAGTGGCAGACACGAGTTTGGGAGAAGAAGATGAACGTGGTGCTTTTATACCATGGTTTGCTTCTAGAGTAACGAACTTCCTGTGTGTGGCAGTATGGGAGTGAACTCAGGCCATGGTGCATTCACAGAAACACATGGTGCACGAGAGCTGTTCCTGGGGCACCACACAGGTAGAGGTTAGTAATGAGGGTGGGGTGGAGACTTGGGGGAGAAGTGGGTATAAAAAAATCCTCCCTGCTATCCCCTTAAATTGTGTATAAGCATCAATTTGCTTTTAAAAGCATCTCCTTACTTTTCAGACATGAGAAATGCCCTATGTCTGCCGTGGGCGGGTACTCCACTGGCAGCAGATAACTGCCTGATAAACGTGCCTCCCCTTCTTAGTGTCAAGGATTACTCAAGAGGTCAAAGGGCTGATAGGAATTACAGACTGAAAATGAAAGCTGACAAAGAAAGGCAGGGATGGAGGAAGGGCAGAAAACCCTAAGAGAGGATATGGTAAGAGACACGTGGAATCTCTCCACTTTATCTCATTAGCTTGAAATGTGCCAAGGTTTCTGGGATTGAATTCTTACTTGACATCTGTTAATAATGAGATCGAGTCAATTGGCAGTGTTTCAGTCTTCCCCAACCATGAGCTGCTACGGGTACATTTCTCCTACAACCTGACATCATTAGCAGCCCATTGCTTACCTGGAACTAGCAAGGACCACTAATAAGCAGATTAGCATACAAAAGGGAACCAGGCACCCTATGAACACTGCCTTGCCCTGCTATGTCTGCAGTCTGTGAAAGATTTCACAACCTCTGGTTCTTATGATTAAAATTCGAATTCTGTAGCTTAAGCTAAACCAGGTCCTGTCTGTAGTTAATTTAAAATGTCAGTCACAAGATAAAAGCAAGCTATGTAGTTTTTAGTGGACTTTGTTAGGTGAGATTTCTAAAGTACATTTTCTGGAAACTAGTTGGTTCTCCACAAATCTCTGTTTCCAATTATACTGAATTCTGCCTTTTGTCACAATAGCACTCTACCTGAGAGGGTATCTGTGGTAGCTTGAATAGGTTTGGCCCCCCATAGATTCATGTGTTTGAATGCTAGCCCCACAGTGAGTGGCATTATAAAGAGGCACAGTCTTACTGGAGTAGGCGTAGCCTTGTTGGAGGAAGTATGTCACTGGGGGTGGGGGGGGGGGTAGTTCAAGGTCTCCTATCCTTAAGCTCTGACAGCCCCATATGGAATCTAGTCTCTTCCTGGCTGCCTTCAAATAAAGATGCAGAACTAGTGGTTCCTCCAGCATCATGTCTGCTGCAGGCAGCTATGCTTCTCACCATAATGATAATGGACTGAACCTCTGAAACTGTAAGCCAGCCCCAATTAAATATTTCCCTTATAAAAGTTGCCTTGATCATGGTGTTTCTTCACAGCAATAAAACTGTAACTAAGACAGTATCTCTGGGAATATGAAATTTGCATTTTTAAATCCCCATGAATTCTTTGGTATTTTTAATTTTTAGTAGCAACATCTGGACTTCCTTTTCTTTTAATTTGGCAGGCACATTGTATACAAAAGGGACTTGGCTGAAGGTCTATAAGTCATTCAGTGAATCACTTTAGAAAACAGGTTTAAAGTACTTTCTGACACCAGAGGCAACTATAACATATGCCAGGAGTTTAGCATTTTGTACTGAGTAAGGTACAATACTTGCCTTCAAGGTGTTAGTGAACTTTGGGGAAGAGTTGTGTATATAAAATATCCTATTAGTGACAGCCTTATGATGGGAATTCCTGTGGACAAATATTAAAGTTTGTTTAAGACTCTGAGAAGGTACACATAACCCAGGACCAGACAGACTTTCATAAGGAGTGCTCCCTCTAGTGACAAACATGAGAATTTCAATATGGGAAGAAGGTCTCAGACAAAGGCAATTGTTGTATAGTCCTAGGCCATCCTGGTAGTGTGAGACAGCAAGACCTGGGAAGGAGCTCAGGGTCAGGAATTAGGAAGGTCTGTCTGCATTGGAGTTAGTGCTGGTTGAGACTTCACTATTTGTCTAGGTCAGGGTTACTATTGCTGTGACAAAACACAGTGAGCAAAAGCAAGCTGGGAAGAAAGGGGTTTATTTGTCTTACATTTCCACATTGTAGTCCATCATTGGAGGAAGGTGAGGCAGGAACACAAATAGGACAGAAACCTGGAGATGGGAACTGATGCAA
Organism: Grammomys surdaster; assembly: GCF_004785775.1. Classification (NCBI taxonomy): domain Eukaryota; kingdom Metazoa; phylum Chordata; class Mammalia; order Rodentia; family Muridae; genus Grammomys; species Grammomys surdaster. The sequence goes on from NW_021604631.1 coordinate 4,095,680, forward strand.
GTACCTTGGAGAAATGCTGCTTACTGGCTTGCTCTCCATAGACTGCTCAGCTTGTTTTCTTATAGAACACAGGACTAACTTCCAGCCAAGAGATTGGCACCACCCGCAATGGGCTGGGCCTTCCCTGATCAGTCACTAGTTAAGATGACCTATAGGCTTGCCGACAGCCTGATCTTATGCAAGTATTTTCTTATTTAAGGCTCCCTTCTCTCCAAAGACTTTAGCTTGTGTCAAACTGACATAAAACTATCCACCCCACAATTTTATACTTAGAATCCAAGACATTATTCTTTAAATATGGGTAGACTGAAGTAGGAGGGCCAGCTTGAGCACAAGGCAAATATGGGCTATACAGCTCAGTTTTAGGCAAGCCTGGTCTACATAGCAACAATGCATCTCAGAAAACAAACAAGGCTGGTAAAATGGCTCAGCTGGAAAAAGTTTATTACTTTGGACTTGTGGCCTGAGTTGGATCCTCAGGACCAACCTGGGAAAAAGGAGAATGGACTCTCACAGCTGCCCTTTAACCTCCATATACATGCTGTGGCATGTACACAGACACACAACACATACACATACAATCACACACATGTATACACACACACACACACACACACACTGAATGGATGTCAACAAATTTCTGATCGATGAAGGTTTCAAATCTACATTGATGATGACAACTTCAATGTTCCCAGTTTGACTAAACTTTAGACAAGTGTCCTTACTAAATCCTCCTGTACTCTTATTCTGTAAAGCATTTATGTAAGCAAACTTACAATGATAATTTCTTTCTCTGACCTATTGAGATGTAAACCTTTCTTACCAGTTTTATAGCCTGCCAATTTAAAAAGGGAGACAGACAGATCCAAACACTCAGGAACACCGCTGAGATGTGAACACCATGAAAGAGAGAGCCCTTACGTCACCATCTATTGGTAGTATAGAACTTCCATTACTGGTAATAATACACAACCAGTAAACATAGATGGGCTATCATACTGCCCACCAAAATCCTGAGTCCTTTTCTACGAGCTTAATCCAAGGCTTCAAAGAGTTCCTCACCTTTCTCTTGGACAACATTTCACAAAGATCATTGCCAGTTAATACAAGAGACAATTTTGTAGAAAACAATATGAATATGCAAGGATAAATTAGCAAATGACTACAGGAGTGAGATGAAGAGGGCTATCTGGATGAGGGAGCAACGGAACACACAAAGGGAGACAAATGGGAGACTTCTCCATGGCCAATTAATTAGGTAATAAAAGATAGGGGAGCAAAGTTCACTCAGGGATGGTATACACAGGTGCGGAAGCACATCCATGTGACACAGTTGCCTAACAGCCTGGTGGACCTGCAGCTGCAAGCTTCAGCTGTGCGGAAGAAGGTTCAGTAAGGCAACAGAAGCATCAGAGGGAAAATGGTGAGAGCTAATTCCATAAAATCAAGTAGACATGAATGATGGTGGATTACAAGACCACCAATAAGGTGATCTGATAATACCCAAAACATCAGCATAGGGCTCTTGAGTAACAGACAGAAATGGGGAAAATATTCTGATGGCTACAGAGCAAAGATCAGAGGGAAAAAGAGAAAATGAATTCTAGATCTCCTTGGACACCTTCCCCGCTACAGCCCATACTGCAACATCTCTAGAGTTAGCTACCAACAGACACTTTAGTTTTCCTCATTCCAAATCATCAACAAAATGCACATGGCTCATGAGAAAGTTCATGTGAGGAAGTAAAAGCCCAGAATTATCCCAGCCTCAGCTCCTGGACAAAGATAACAGATTCAAATGGAAGCCCAATGTTGGGCATTATTTACCCTGTTTTAGTTTTTCTTCCTGTTTCTGACGAATGTGTTTTCTATATTATCAGTGGTAACCCAGCAGAGACAACAAGAAATAAATCTCAAATGCCTTTTCCTTCTCTTAGACAGTAAAGACTAAAAGTCTAGGTTGTATAATGTTATAAAGTATCAGCATCTACAAGCTTAATATGAAAGTCTGCCCTCACAATATAATGGTTTATTAAATCCGATTTTAATGAGGATCCCTACCACCATCATTGAATTATAATTCAACAAAAATGATCAGTAATCTCTTGGATTTCACATCCAGTATGAGGGTGATGTCAGAATCTAAAATCATCTGGAAGAAGGATCTATGGCCATGCCAGTGGCATATTGTCTCTATTAATTTAACTGAAGTGGGAAGACCTGCTCACAAGCATATAAGTTCACAAGCATATAAAGAGGAGGAAGCAAGCTGAACACAAACATACATGTGTTCATTCTCTCTGCTCTTCACTGTGGATGTGACTTCAATTTCCTGCTGTGGGAAGCTCAACATTGACGGGTTGTATCTAGGACCTGTGAGCTAAGATAAATCCTTTCTCCCTGAGTTG